>NC_047081.1:8643220-9243220 GCF_902459465.1 Asterias rubens | reverse complement strand
GACCTCAAATTCTAAATCTGAGGTCTCGAAATCAAATTCGCGGACTCGAAAACTACGTCACTTCAGAGGGAGCTGTTTCTCACAATGTTTTATACTATCAACCTCTCCCTATTACTCGTAATCAAGAAAGGTTTTATGATAATAATTATTTTGAGTAATTACCAATAGTGTCCACTGCCTTAAATCGAAATGATAGATATTGCTTTGGTAACAAAGAGTAAAACATTAGTGATTGGATACGGACATTTTGCCAAAACACTTACCGTCAGGTTTCAATCCAGATTTAAGTTTTATACGTCAGGTAGTTGTAGCTATAACATCCACGCTGTCTTATCCAATGTGTTGTCTTGTCCAGTTCAACCTATTGGTTATACTTGAATTTAAATGCATGCCCTTTACGACTGAAGAGTCGAAAGAAAGTCCAACAAAACAAGGACACGGAGAGACATTTTCAACATGGTACATACACACATTGCGCCCATAAGTGGTCACTTCGGGAATTCTTTAGTTTTTTTTGTGAGTCGTGATTGCCGTCAAAAGTCTTTGTTTTGAGACTGAATGGTTTTTGTTCAGTTTGTGTACTCCACCATAAGGTCACTCCGATCCGAACCTTCTATTATTTTGTGACATAACATCAAATTCTTTCTTCACGATTTCTCATTGTTTGTTTGGTTGGGGAATGTATATACAGAAATCTGGCATGCGTGGTTCAGATACCAAAAACATCAGAATAAAAAGAAGTCAAAGAAAGACTCAAAGAAATTGCAAACGTTCGCTCACCTATGAAAGCAAACTGGTGTTGGTGGGGCAAGCGCATTTTCACCGTATTATTATGAATAGCGCCACCAAAATAAAGATGCCAATAAAAGCAACAAGACTCTTTAAAAAAAATAACTGATGCGTTGCACCAATCGTACATTGTTATAAGTAGTGTATGCAATTAAAAATACTTATATCAGTATAAATACAACTCAGTTCAAAAGTTATGAGTATAATCTTTTTACTCAGAAAAATATTTAAATCTCAAAAGTACAGATTTCCAATTGGGGTACGGGCGGGAGGGGGGGGGGGTGACTTGGAGACGGACACGTTCACACCCATAGCTAGCCTTTTCACAGGTACATCTCAAGGTTGACTGTGATTTTTGAGGGGATTCATTCGATTATCTTTTCAGGGGGGGGGGGGTTAGTTCATACCCAAGTAAAATATACTTTTAAGTATACTTGGGTATAAAAAAAAACCTTAGGGCTGGTCCGATCGGCAGCAATTTGCAACACAGCATCTTGCAAAGCATTACATGGTGCTATCAAAATTAGGTCTCATAATTCAAACGTAGTCCCACATCTGGCAGGAAATACTGTATGTTACAGCGCCAGGAGCGTCACTGTGACGGACATGTTCGCTTTCTTAGAAGCCACAATTATTATTATTATCATTATTGAGTCCTGATAATATGGACATTCACACAGTGTCAACTTCCAGATGTCTATATAGAAGTGAACAATAATTGCAAACAGATCTCATTGGTAGCCTATACACCAAACAAACACAAACTTTCAAACAAATGTTTCAAATCGCTTTTTATCGGAAGGCGAATGAACACTACTGTCACGATCATCCTGACCACTTTGTGCTGGGGTCTCAGTCAAGACATCCCACAGATAATGTCTCGTGGTAGGTGATGTTTCAATATCTCGCGTACCACTTGAATCTACATCTTGAAGAGTTCGTTCAATGGCATGCGGGGAAGACGTTCTCTCTGTACCTCCGGTCTGATATTTCTCAATGTTTGGATTTAGAAACTGTTTATGTTTACCCCTTTCTGCGGACTGACTCCGTGAAGTTTTCCGAGTTGATGATTCCATCGTTATTTTCGGAGATGAATTTGAGCGTAAGCCAAGGCCTGCTTGTCTTGTTGTTGTAACGGAATCTTGCGTCATTGTACGCTCCGCCGATGGACTCGGTTTGTCATCCTCGAGCTTTCTATACGAGTTTGTTTTGGGTCTGTCAATCTTTGGTATAGAACCAGCTTGTTTGAATTTGTGCGAGTCATTACGACGTCGATGATCAACGTTTGATACGTCAAAGGTTGGAGTCGACTTGTGTCGTTCACGAGGCCTCCCTCTTCGTTCTGGTGTCGAGACAGAGTCATGTGATGTTGGATGACCTCCGGATCGTCTTTGTCTATCCAGACTCCCATAATATTCGGGGTGCTTTAAGCTGCGTGGTGGTTTATACGACGGAAGTGTGCCATCTCTACTCCGGTCATAAGATTTCGAACGAGTATGTTCTTGGAGTCGAGGGGTAGCCCTACGTCCACTTTCCCGGGGTGTGTGAGAGCTTGCCAAGTAGGAGCCAAAGCTCGACACGGAAGCTACATCCTCCTTAGCTTCTCGCTGATCTTCAGGATGGAAATATGGAGAAGGGGTTCTTGATTGTTGCAGGGAGTTGTCGAGAACGAGGTCTATGCTTCTCAGACCTATTTTTGAAAGTGACGGTGGCCTCTTTTTAGGCTGTTGTTTGTTATGAGTTTCATTGCTTAGCTCACCGTTTTTACTGCTGCTCATTGAGTGGCGAGTTGGAGCTGCCGCTGAGCTAAACTCAATTGACGGCATGATGTGCCTTGCAGCAGAAGCGTCAACCGATGTGTTGTTTTGACCAATAATTGGTTTGACTGGTTCAAAATGTGCTTCCTCCTCCCCAAAATATTGAACCTCTGCTATAGAACTTTCCTGGTGCATTTCGATCTGTTCACTTAACAAAACGTAATCCTTCCATGTCCGAGTATCTGCTGTCATGGACGCCGTCACTGCACTGTCAGATGGTGTTGCTGCTGTTTGATGGTCAAAACCAGATGAGTGGTCATCTTTCCAAGAGGAGGGTGGGGACAGAGTTTCTCTGCTTATGGACGTCCTCTGATCAATCACAGAGTCTCCTATTGGTTTGAAGAAGGACTGGAGTCTCAATATTGGTTGCAGGTCTGACTCCTGGATATCGGCGTCGTCGATAAAAACGTCCTCTCGGCAAAATGACTGATCGTCATAAGCCGGAAGAAAATACGTATCATCAGGCTCACTATTTTGAAACTTTGTGTCTCTCTGACCAATCCGATGTGTCCACATGTCATCCGATACCCCAGCAGCAGTGACTTCAGTATACCAATTATCTTCTAAGGATTCTTGACGTTTCCCGAATGTATTCACCGGAGAAGAAAATCTAACCGGTGGAGTAAGTGTTCCAATCACTTCGTCTTCATCGTCGACATTTGTCGACAGCTGTTCTCCAACTTCGGAGTTGTCGACCACTTGACCGTCTGACGAGAAAGCCATGTTTTCGACACCGTGGACCTCTGGTTGGATTGTCATCGACAACCTTCCGTCGATCTGATCTTGGTTGGTGTCACCATGAAAACTGTTTGCCACGTGATTGTTTGACGTCGACGGAACAGGTGCTGGGATGGAGATGATTGGTTCGTTTTCATCACGTGACGAATTGAGTCTCAACAACTCAATTTCAGGAGAGTAGCCTTGGTTGACGAAGCTTATATTTGATTGGTCGATGGGTGTGACGTTAAGGGAAGACGTCGCAGTCGCATAGCTTGGTGGAGGCTCTGTACGAAACAGTGAAAACAAGATTTGTGGTAAGTTTCCTGTTTGGAATTGCTCCTCGTACTTTTAAACATTATTCATGGTGCACTAAAACATTAACATTGGTTATAGTAAGTGAGTCTATTGCTAGCGATTAAAGAAAAACTACGAATTTACCTCTAGAAATTCAACCAGCAAAACAGTATACATTCCACCGTTTTGTGGAGCATAACCTTTTGTTCTACAAAATGGCAGACCATCTCCTGTCGTTAATTTAAACAGAAAATCACACATTTTCAGGGAATATTTGTGAGTCATTATATTACTTTTAAACTATCTTTCAAACATTAATTCTGTTTTTTAAACAAATACTTGTTATAGCCCAAAGGCAACGTTACCCCCCTTTAAAGAGAAGGTACACGTTTGGTAATTACTCAAAACAAATATTAACTTAAAAACTGACTTGGTAACGAGCATTGGAGAGCTGTTGATAGTATAAAACATTGTGGGTGACGACTCCCTCTGAAGCAACGTAGTTTTTGAGAAAGAGGTAAATTCTCACTCAAATAATAAAATACTTCTAGCTAGATCCTTTTATTCCTATCTGAAAGCACACAAATTCGTTCAACAAGGGTGTTTTTTCTTTCATAATTTTCTTGCAACTTCGATGACCGATTGGGCCCAAATCTTCTCAGGCTTGTTATTTTATGGTTTTGATTGGATACACCAGGATGAGAACCCATGGTCTTTCACAAGTACCTTCCCTTAAAAAAATTAAAAAACACAATACACTTCCCTGGTATAGAGTTTAGAAACAAACTTTAAAAATAAAAGTAAGCATAAATTACCTGCAGGAAGACCAATGTGTGAAGTTGTCGCTAGGTATGAAGGGAGTGCCGTAAATGGAATACGACCAATAGAGATCGGTAGACTGATCTCTGTGTCATTGGATCGGAACATACTCGAAACAACTGGAGCAACCTATAGAAACGTTTATGAGACAGTTTACAATGTATTGTATATTTTGCATTTCTAAATTCGCATTATGCCGACATAGGGCTTGATTCAAGCGCATGCATTGTACACTGGATTGGCAAAGAGTTGACAAAATACTCGTAGACAGTGTTTTGTGAAAACATCATGACACATGAAGTAACAGACCTGTAAAATGGTCTCAAAAGTAGTGGACACTAATGATAATTACTCAAAATAATTATTAGCGTAAAACCTTTCTTGGTGACGAGTAATGGGGAGAGGTTGATGGTATAAAACATTGTGAGAAACAGCTCCCTCTGAAGTGCCATAATTTTCGAGAAAGAAGTAATTTTCCACGAATTTGATTTCGAGACCTCAGATTTAGAACTTGAGGTCTCGAAACGCACACAACTTTGTGTGACAAGGTTTTTTTTTGTCTTTCATTACTACCTCGCAAGTTCGATGACCGATTGAGAACAAATTTTCACAGGTTTGTTATTTTATGCATATATTGATATACACCAACTGTGATGAGTCTTTGACAATTACCATAATGTCCACTGCCTTTAATCCGTTGTGTGACTCGTGAGAAAATACGATGAAAAAAAAATATTCACAAAGTATAAAACAAATTGTCCGTATTTAACTTGTGGTTTTAATGTCAGAAATGTTTCCGTATGTAAAATGAATGAAAAAGTGGTAGCAAGATACAAGGTTTTTCCCGTGAAATATTTAATAGACAATTGGTTCTAGTATGAATAGATAAGCGTCCGGATTAAAATTTTACCCCCCCTTACCAATCCCGTATACTACCTTAATTAAACTCACAGTAATAAAGTAGTTGATATCAATAACGCTGCATCCCTCGAAGCCAGTGTCCGGCATGTTATCAGGTATGATCATTGGCTCTCGTTGAAGTGTAGTCTCCCCTCGTCTCTGTAACACACCGCTAGTCTTCTTTCGTGCTAAGACGCGGTACCGTTGGCATGTGCGGTTGGTTCGAGTCTCTACAGTCACGCCGGAGGAGCTGTACGTGGAACCAGTACCTCGAAAAGTTGCTTCCTTTGATAATAATAAAGTCATGTTAATTTTTTTTTATAAAATAATGAATTGACTTCGTTTGGAAAATATCAATGGGAGACTTTGGAACGCTAGGTGGCAGCAGACTTACCAGGTAAATTTCCATAGACCTTTTCGCAAATACCGGGGCGCGCGCGTAAAGCTTGGAATTAGGTGCATTGTGGTCTAGCTGGTATCCAAATTTGATCCATATATATCCCACAATGCACCTCATTCAACAGTCTGCGCTTGCGCATTGGTATTTGCGATAAGGTCTATTGTTTACGTAGTTCTGAGCCTGCGCATATTACCGAGAACAATGGATTTTACCTGGTAAGTCTGCTGCCACCAAGCATCCCAAAAGTCTCCCATTGTAACATAGTTTGACAATGAGAGAATTCCTCGATCATTCTGTTGAACCTCAGATAAGTATTCGACATGTTAACTGAAAAATCCTTTTGCAAGATAGATTTGAATAAAGTTTTGTAACATTGGCTTCTTTGACTAAGAATAAAGACACCCCAGTACCATTGTGCCATACACATTCATTCAGAATTGTGTATGATGGGTGTTACGTAACTATACGAAAAAGCTTGCCCCGAATCACGTGACATAGCAACTGACTATAGTCGGGGTAATTTAAACCTAAGTGGCAACTTGTGGTCAAGCACGTCATTGTACCAGACAATATTAAAATCACGCAAATGAATTAATAGAGTCGCCTATAGTCTGTAGTAATTGTATAAAAAAAAGAACGTACCTCAAGGCGTACCAAACTCACCTGTACAAGTTTAATGATGACGTCATATCTAGTTCCACTCGAACCGTGGACGATGGCTGTAATATACGCCGTTTCACCGGGTATGTACGCTCGTTTGTCGGTCGATGCCCGAGTTGTAACCGTACTAGTGATACAGCACCAGTAGCTAAGGAGCGACTCTGTCTGACCGTGGACGGGGACCTGTGAAAATACAGAGTATAAGTTTAAAGGGAGGGCCATAGACTGTTTTGTTTTCTGCAACGATAGACACAATTATAAAGAAATGTACAATGGCAGTCACATGAAAAAGGTTGTGAATGTAGTGTCTACTTGCTGAATAAACGACAGAGAACTGTGACAATATTTGTTTTTGTACACAAGAAAAGCCAAATATATCCACGTTTAGCGAGGTGACGGAGGGTATCAAACCGATACTCAGTTCGATACCGGTCATGTCACTGCACGTGCCCTTCTTACACAAGTACTTAACCATATTGCTTCATTAAAGGTAGTGCAATCTGCTCTTAGCCTTTAGCACTCCCAGTCAGGTTCCTATATGATACCCATCACCCTTATACGGACTGTGAGAAGGGTTTGAGCCACCAGGAGCTATAGGTGGCAACGTGCCCCTGGTGGCAGTTGATTTATGACATAGGGTTGGCACTCATCTTGAAGTATGGCCGCCCCGTTTAGATATCTAATATTACAAACAAAAATTCAAACCAAGGAGAGCCTGAAGACACAAAACTCAATATTATTTTAACCCTCTGCACAATAGGAGAATTTGGAACGCTAGGTGGCAGCAGACTTACCAAGTAAATGTTCATTGTTTACGTAGTTCTGAGCATGCGCATATTACTGAGAACAATGGTTTTTACATGGAATTTAAAGTCTGCTGCCACCAAGCGTCCCGAAAGTCTCATCTCGAAATACTAATCTGCTTATTACCATAGCATTGTGTATACAGTTCAGATCCATTGGACACCCAGCGATCGCTATCTTCCTTCCAACCTTTGCATTGGATAGAGGTGAATCTCCTACAATATCGCACCTGAGACGGTATCTTACGTGACCGTTCACCCCTTCATAATCTGAAGGGAGGTTGATGAGGGGAAGTCGGAACTCAAAGGGGAACGAATGGAGGCCTTGAAGAAGCTTTTGATGAGGATGCTCTAACATGGAAAAGTAAACAAAACTACAATAATAATAATAACAATAATAAACTACAGCATTTATAAGGCGCACTTTACTGAAAAGGAGAAACATTCAAAGGCGACTGTCAAGTTTTGTCAAGATGTTGGAAAGCAAGCAATAATAAGTGTGTTTTGAGTTTCTGATGGAAGAGAGTGATGTTGTGTATTAATTTGTCTGAGGTAATCCGGAAGTGAGTTCCAGAGTCTTGGTGCTATGTTGGAGTAAGCCCTGTCCCCATAACTGACCAGTCGAGTTCGAGGAACATGGAGCGTATTTCTGATCTTAGACCTGGTCTAGTTGTACGGGTGTCAAGAGATCGTGTATGTAGGGTGGAGCTGAACCATGTAGTGCCTTGAATGTGAGTATGATGATTTTTAATTGAATACGCTGATTGACAGGTAGCCAGTCAGTGACAACATTTTAGTCACGATATAAATTAAAAGGCAGGGCAGCATGGATGGCGTACGTATGTTTCAATGAATAATTGCCCCATCACACTTAGCCTGAACATCTGACGTCACACTTCCAGGCTATAACACCATGATACCTATACCTGACCGGATGCTGCAAGACCTTTGACCTCGCATTCATTTCACATGGGGATTCGCAGTCAATTCACCCGTACATGTACGTAGTGAATAAAACAACGGGTCTGCATGCATGCTTGAGCACCGCTGCACACAGACGATAGCCTACATGCTGACAAACCACATCCATGCGGACCAATCATAACACAGATAATATTGAAAGCTATGTTCGTCACTAACGTTTATCCAATGAAATCATTGTATCCACTGAATTGAACCTGTAAGACCAGGGTCTGTATAAATACAAGGTACCAGTCTGCATCACACTTTACACCCGTATTACACACCTCGTGGTGGTGATTATGAGATGAAACCCATCTCCGACAAAAGCACACTCATGTTATTTTGTTTAAAACATAAACGAGAGAAAGGATCAAGAAAGTACATCTTAAACGTCTATAACTATTAGCCAATGGGAGACTTTCGAACGCTAGGTGGCAGCTGATAAATTTCCATTGTTTACGTACGGTTCTGAGCATGTCCACATTACCGAAATAATTGGATTTACCCGGTATGAGTCTGCTGCCACCTAGCGTCCTTCATTGCATCACGTTTCTCATCACGGTTCTTCTATAACTTATTACCTTGTTGCCATAGTGATTGGTTATAATCTATGTAGGTTTCAGTTCCTGTAAACGTCACCCTCTGGTTATCAGCCAAAGAACCAGATCGATTTCTTGTCAACGTCTCGGTCCATCGTGTTTGAGCTCGCCCTCGCAGTCTGATAGTAATAACTAAGGAGAAAGACAAAATATAATCAGGTTGAGCTTTAAGGTGTAATATAGTGTCATAAATTTGTTAGAACTCAACAAACTAATACCGTAGGTGGTGAGAAGCATTGCACCTGTTGATGGCATAAACTGCACTTTGAGAAAGGCTTCCCTTCGATGCAATTAAGGTTTTGAAAATAATTTTCAATCCAATCCGGAACATTTGAATCTGAGAGGTTAACAACTGATTCATGAATGGTTTCTCAGATTTCTGATGAGCTGGTGTCTGTTCGCGAATTCTGCGGCCAGAGATGCGGTTGGTACTTTGCTAAGCATAGACGAGTTAGCATGGAGGAAATGTTGTAGACTCAAGTGAAAATACCATGACAGTTCCTGCTGTTTTCTCAGCAATTTGATACACTGTATTTAGCTGGAACTCCCTCGTGTGACTTTTAGATGTCTACGTTCTTTATAAAGTTGCATACAAGTTACCAACGGGTGGACACAAAAAGCAACATAAATGACACCAAACAACTGTACAGCCTCGTAATTAAGGGTCATACTAAAGCATACGAATCTAGTCAGTGATAAAATACCATCTAATTCTAAATAAACCACAATGGATGAAAAACATAAAGATTTGAAGTTAATAATAACTTTCAATACAAACAGTTTCCTTTATTATTATTTAGGAGACAATACTCACCTCTGACGTCATCTCTTGACGTATTCAGATGTAGGTTGACAACACCCGTCACTTGGTTACCAGGACTGTAGACTGGTAGCCCGTCCACATGAGACAATGCATTGTTGTCAATGGCAATATCAAAGGCTCGTATCCGTCCCATGGCAACCGATCTTTTGTGATCCAGAGAAAATATTATAACGCACCAACAATCAGCTCATTAGCCGTAGATATTTTTTTTGCTCTTATCAAAATAAGCCAAACCATTTGAGATTATTACAGATACTGTTCGAAAGCCTACTCAAGGCCACGGTGTTTATTGCTATAATCACTGTATAAGAGACACATTCTAAAAGTACCAATTTGACTTGAATCTTATCATACGAACCGAGAAGAAGCTGTAGCCATGGCAACACATTTACTTAATACACACAGGTCGCGCATCTAATTTATGTTTACGGTAATTGAAATCCATGTCGTGAGATGATGAATTTATTGAAATTATCAGAGCAGTCGTCAGAAAATATCAGCCAGACATCTCGTATTATGGCGAGCTGGTGTTGCCTAGTTGTCTTTGTGTCCAGGGGGAAATTGCTGGTCGATGAAACATCTACTTATCAACACGATAGCAACAAGATAGCAGGAAACACACCACGAAACATGTAGGCTACAATGCGAGACAACATGGTCAACCAGCCGTTCTCAACCTCGAACCTGTCCAATATGCTCCATCCCCTATGATGATGATGTTTGGGAAACCCATTGCTCCGTGGGCAAACGCAATGTCATGGTCATCGTCACCATTTTTCATCCATGGTTTAAAGTCTGCAGTGTAGAAAGACGAGTTCTCTTCATGCACTTTGACTCCTTGTCCATTGATTACCGAGTACTGTCATACAATACACACAGTGCAACCCGTGCAACCCAGTACCTAGCGAAGCAATGGGGTACACGAACACAAGGTACCGATACCATTATACCACAGGTTAACATGATCATAATTTATGTTCTTTGTGGTTTGATTATTTTGGTCCAAAGTCCACTTTTACGTATCTCATGCACTACAGTGACATAATAATGTAGGTCTATAACAGTAATATGCAAATTTGTTTTTGTTGATATAAACACCGTACATTGGACCCTGAGTTCATTATGAGTCCTTTGAACAAATCTTGTTTTTTTTTTTTTTTTTTTTTTTTTTTTTTTTTGGGGGGGGGGGTGTTTTGGGCCAGCATATATATAACAAATAATGTAAACTTTGCAAAGGCATTTATAGTATTTTGTTGCCCTATAGGTGAGTGAACTGTTGTTTGTTTTGTTGGTAATATTCAAGACTATAGTCTTCACAGTTGGTTTATCTCAACATATGCATAAAATAACAAACCTGTGAAAATTTGAGCTCAATCGGTCGATGAAGTTGCGAGATATCATGAAAGAAAAAACACCCTTGTCACACGAAGTTGTGTGCTCTCAGATGCTTGATTTCGAGACCTCAAATTCTAAATCTGAGGTCTCGAAATCAAATTCGTGGAAAATTACTTCTTTCTCGAAAACTACGTCACTTCAGAGGGAGCCGTTTCTCACAATGTTTTATACAATCAACCTCTCCCCATTACTCGTAATCAAGAAAGGTTTTATGCTAAACATTTTTTTGAGTAATTACCAATAGTGTCCACTGCCTTTAAAACACAGTAAGGCGATTTTAATTTGTAACATTTTACAAGTCGAGCAAAAATTATGCACAGAAAGCACCCCGACCCAGCTGTGGCTTGTCCTTATTTTAATCGTGAATCCAGCAAGCTTGGACGCTCTTTAAGATGCTTAGCGAGTTCGTTTGCTGCTAAACGATCTCTCAGTCCCACCAGCATCGGATAGTTTTCCAATCCCTTGTCGGCATAAGGGGGCGCTTCGAACCACTCCATGGTGACGAAGAAAATGACGTCAGCAAGTGTAGCCTGCCAGAAGGATGAAATAGTTAAACTCAATATGACTATTGAGGAAATCCAACAATAAAACACTACCGTCATTGTCTTTCATTGATTGACTTATTGTGTTTGTAAGTCTATAAGGACTTTCAAAAAGGTAAACTTGAACTATTATAAATAAACCAAGAAGGAAAGACTTAGGAATGATACGCCAAGCCCCTGTCTAATCAAAGATCTCTCCAACCAACCATCTCCAAATATCAGAGTTATGACGGCATGTTAAAGCGGACCAATGCCCTCCCCCCTTCCCCTACTACGGAACTCTGTAAGTGCCATCCGACAGAGGAGAACCAACGATAATCGATAAATAACTTAGGAAGAACTTTTACTTTAAGAATGCTGTCATTCTGACAGCTCGTGATGCCGGCATCTTATCTTTTTGTCTGCAGTAAATTATCTCAGGATCTCACTACACGTTGTGATTGCACCTTCAGAGCTAAACACACCTCTCCCCACTTGCCGTCTATTTTGCCATTTATTTAAAGAGCCAACCACTAATTGCAACACAATGGACTTTAGCTACAAACTGAAATTTATTGAGACTTTTAAGTCTCTGGACACTATTGGTAATTAATTGTCAAAGACTAGCCTTCACAGTTGGTGTATCTCAACATATGCATAAAATAACAAACCTGTGAAAATTTGAGCTCAATCGGTCTTCGAACTTGCGAGATAATAATGAAAGAAAAAACACCCATGTTACACGAAGTTGTGTGCGTTTAGATGCTTGATTTCGAGACCTCAAGTTCTAAATCTGAGGTATCGAAATCAAATTCGTGGAAAATTACTTCTTTTTCGAAAACTACGTCACTTCAGAGGGAGCCGTTTCTCACAATGTTTTATATACTATCAACCTCTCCCATTACTCGTAATCAAGAAAGGTTTTATGCTAATAATTGTTTTGAGTAATTACCAATAGTGTCCACTGCCTTTAACCATACAAAATTCCATCCGATTGCTTACCGTATTTCCGACGAAGTACCCAGTGCCCTCATTGTTCCTTACAAGAAGATCGTGAAGAATCTTTAAAATCGGGGGCGCAGTTGTCTCGTAGTACTCTTTGGAATTTATGGCCTGTGGAGGAAATTGAAAATGTATCTCTTCGTCAACAACGTACCGATATTATTCAATTCAATTCATTTGTCGTTGGTTCGAATCTCACTCTAGTCAATTCTTTGTTCAACCCCCACAAATCAATTCAATTAAAAAAAAAACATTTACTTTTGGTATTGCCCTCAGATGATAAAATACCTCTAGTGATTTGTTAAATAATGGGGGACTTTTGAACACTAGGTGGCAGCAGACGTACCAGGTAAATTTCCATTGTTTACGTAGTTCTGAGCAAGCGCACATTACTGAAAACAATGGATTTTACCTGGTAAGTATGCTGCCACCAAGCGTCCTAAAAGTCTCTCATTGGTGGTTCATAATAAACAATAGCCAACATTATGAACAAATCAACAGGGCAATACTAAGGATGGGGTGAAGCCTTGGTTTTGTATACCCTAACCTAGTATTGACAGACTAACACTGAATTTAAGACCCACTAAGACAAAAGACCAAGACAAGGGACAACAAGGACAGACGAACACATGTACAGTAGTACCACCAATAATACAAAAAAGCAAGCCATCATTGACTCGTACAAGTCATGTCATCTTTTCATTTATGTGACCGAAAACGAACAAGAAAGAAGAAGACATGTTATATAATTTTATAAACCTGTTTCTCTTCGTCCTGTTCAAAAAGTACCGGCATAATCATGGGTTGTATCAAATCCTTCGTGGTTTCTCGAACTACATCTATTTGAGCTGCTTCCCAGTTATCAGAACCGTACAGTCCTGGAGAGGAAGAAAAGGTCAAAATTATCTATCACTTGACACGGTAGTTACTCAATATCATTGTAAAAAGCCTAATAAAAAACATACAGCAATGGAGAGCTGTTGATAGTATAAAACATTGTGAAAAAAACATACAGCAATGGAGAGCTGTTGATAGTATAAAACATCGTGAGAAACAGCTCCCTCTGAAGTAACGTATAGTTTTTGAGAAAGAAGTAATTTCTCACTCAAGTAATAACAAACTTCAGCAGATGTACTTATAAGCATCTTAAAGCAGACACAACTTGTGCAATAGGTTTAAAGGTGTTTTTCTTTCGTTAGTTCTCTTGCAACTTCGATGACCAATTAATTACAGGTTTGTTGTTTTATGCATGTTGAGATACACAAAGTGAGAAGACTGGTCTGTTTGACAATAATAAATTACCAAAGGCGTCACTGTTTTAAGAAGCCACGAACAAACTGAAAGACACTCTGATAATTTTAGCGACATACAGTTTAGGAAAAGACAACATGATCAAAGACCCCATACCGAATTCTCTCGCCACGTATGACTCGATTGCGTTGCTCTGAGGAAGTTGTTTCCCGTCAATCTCCAGCACGGGAACATGACCTTGAGGAGTGGCTGTAAAGGGGGAAAAGAAATAAACATGACGATGTGGGTCGAATCCAGCCCTACTTACTTATTGTGGACAAGTCAAAACGGCTCTCTCGTATATCTCGCGAGAATGCTGCTCTGCGCGCGACTACAGCTCTCAAATTACCACCACATCCTTTTAAATGAGAGGCAAGAGTCGTAGTCTCGCGAGACAATAAGCCACTTCGGAATGTCAGTGGCGCATGTCTGTTACTGCTGATAACGGACTTTGTCTATCTCCCGTATCCTTTTGACAATACCCGCTGGTATTCACAGTTGGTGTATCTCAACATATGCATGAAATTATAAACCTGTGAACATTTTAGCTCAATCGGTCGTCGAATTTGAATTCGATAATAATGAAAGAAAAAAAACACCCTTGTCACACGAAGTTGTGTGCTTTCATATGCTTGATTTCGAGAACTCAACAAATTCTAAACTTGAGGTATCGAAATCAAATTCGTGGAAAATACTTCTTTCTCGAAAACTACGTCACTTCAGAGGGAGCCGTTTCTCACAATGTTTTATACCGTCAACCTCTCCCCATTACTCGTTACCAAGTAAGGTTTTATGCTAATAAACTTTTTGAGTAATTACCAATAGTGTCCACTGCCTTTAACGACTTGTCCAACAAAAGTCAAAGCCAACGGTTGTGAATGACCCTATAGATTTGTGTCTTGTTACTGAATCACAGTTTCTGGATTAAAGTAATTCAGTAACTAGACAAATATTGAATTTACTAACTAGACAAAAATTTAATTGCTTAAGTTTTGGGCAATTCATTTCGTCCATATACTTAAAGGCAGTGGACACTATTGGTAATTACTCAAAATAATTATTAGCATAAAACCTTTCTTGGTGAAGAGTAATGGGGAGAGGTTGATGGTATAAAACATTGTGAGAAACAGCTCCCTCTGAAGTGGAGTAGTTTTCGAGAAAGAAGTAATTTTCCACGAATTTGATTCTGAGACCTCAGATTTAGAACTTGAGGTCTCGAAATCAACCATCTAAACGCACACAACTTCGTGTGACAAGGGTGTTTTTTGTCTTTCATTATTATCTCGCAACTTTGACGACCGATTGAGCTCAAATTTTCACAGGTTAGTTATTTCATGCATACATTGAGATACACCAACTGTGAAGGCTAGTCTTTGACAATTACCAATAGTGTCCACTGCCTTTAAATGAGAAGCAAGAGTCGTAGTCGCGCGAGACAAACAAGTGAGCCGTTTCGCTATCAAACCTCGACAGACATTAACGACTTGTCCAATAAACGTCAAAGCCAACGGTTGTGCAATTCATTTCGTCCATATTATACTTAACGTAAAACCAATGTTTTATGGGAGAGATTGGCTGTTGCAAGCTTGGCGTTTATATCCCCTTGTGTGAGCTTTGCGGAGTTCCCTTGTAAGGAACGTCAACATAATTTCTGGATCTGTTTTATGTTATAAACTGAGTGACACATTATTATTTGTAACTGTGACTTACTTGGTTTAATCTTCGGCCATTCTTCCTTCGTTATTCGGACTTCTTCAAGTTCCTTGTTGGCAACGGCAAAGAGCATTCGAGTTGCCTCCGCCCTACCGCGTGTATAATCAAAGTAGAGTAACTTGTAAGACGTCATGGTTCCAGACCTGCCTCTTATACCCTACATAACAACAACAATAAATTGTTTAAGAATTTCTACCTCCATGGTTTAGCTTACAAAAAAACCCAGGTAGTCCTACCAATGGTAAGTGTAACATTGTGTGTAACCGGGCAAAACGGACCACATGAATAAACTACAAATAAGACCATGTGTAATTAAAACAAAAAGAAATACAATTGATTAAAATACAGTTGTTCTATATCAAGTTAGAACATTTTTTTTTTCAAAGATTGAAGTAAAAGCTTTAAAAGAGTTACCTCCCCAAAATAACCTTAAAATATATAAATTTAGAAATGAACTTCCAAAGAAACACATGAATATTACAACTGTCAAAAATATTCAACAAATTGTACAATAACAAATGAATGTTTAGGCTTACCGAGTTCATATAGCAGTTAGCAGGCAAAATTATCAATGTAGAAAATCAAAACTTTAAATGAGGGAACAGTGTACATGTATAGGGTGTTCCTCTTTTGCTGCCAGGCTGCTATCTGATTGTTTGGATGAGTGACTCACGCTACCATCAAGGGGTAAGAAACTGTTAACAAACATGTTACAAAAGGCTTTAACTACAGGTGTGCTATAAAGCAGGTTAAGGAGGTAGTGTGAACAGTGAAGGGCAATTAACTTGAACCATGAATGAACCATCGTGAATATATACAATGGATTGTCCACCTCTGCCAAATAAGCACTTCATGTAATCCGCCATTTAAACTGATAATCATGTAGAAGCTTGAGATTGATCGGCCATCTGGCTCACGAGAAAAGTGTTGAACTTTAGAACTTGTTTATGTGAATCTGGGTCAGGCTGATCCACTTCTGTGTCAGGTCATTCACTTCTGGTCACTAGCTGATCCATTTCTTGGTCGGGCTGATCCATTTGTGTTTAAGATTGATCCATTTATGGGTCAGGCTGATCTATTTCTGGGTTAGGCTGAAAACTGGTTTAAACGAGTATAGTCCTAACCCGGATCCTGCGTCAGTATGACCCAATTCTACAGTATACACACATTCTAAAGGCCGCACTGTCAAGGAAATAAGTAGGTGGCAGCTCCATGGTGGCACAAATAGCCTCCTTGAATGTCGCCTACGATAAATTGCCAGCGTCTTGATTGCCTAAAGATCACCTCGTGTGACAAGGCTAATATAGGCACCACTGGACTCGAGTCCGGGTAAATTCTGACGCAGGAGTTTTTTTTTTCCCGTGAAAAACGATCAGTCAATAAATAGAAGAAATTTATAGAGCACAAAATCAACAAAGAATGTTAAAGAATGTGCTCAAAACAGCTTCATGAAATTAATTACAATTGTTGACAAAGATAACATTTTCAAAAGTTTCTTTAAAATATGAATAGTCTGAGCATCCCGCATGTGATCCCCGAGTGTTCCATTCTGGCGGTCCACAAGCAGGAGAGGGTGAGCGATCTGTGCAAATGGCTCACGGTTCTCGGCACAACTATGTAGGAGATAGATCATCTCTGGAGTTTCAGTGTATCTTAAAATTTAAAACAGGGCCTTACCTTCAGGGAAAAAACGACCGTTAGTTGTTCCACTGCTAATAGGCTTACTGTGCGCAGAGCAAAACCGCACTACTGTAACATTCTGCGCTACTGTACAAAGACGACGGGCCACGAAACCGTGCCGCGGAACATCAAGTAAAGGAATGCCATTAAACAGTACAGTAACGTGACACGGCTTCGTAAACATTTTTGGGGTATGGATGATTGAGCAACTGAGTGGTGAACCTTGATGTTGAAGTGCTAGAAATTCATTCAATCCCAATCGGGACGAGTTATATAAGAACTTGAAACGTGAGCATTCAGAAATTCTAGCCCTAGGGCCAAGTGTTGAATTATTATAATGAGTGGGGAAGCTCAATAGACAACTAACAAAGGTGTCAGAGGGTACCCCCCCCCCCCCGCCGCCCACACTATCACACTGTTGAGCATCTCCTTTTAGTATGGTTGGAGCCTTTTAATGCAAATCTCGGTAGGCCCCGCGAACTCGGCATGGAATGAGTCGCATACTAATTAGCTAGCGATCAAGTTTGATCCATAACTAGGCCAGCATCAATACTAGCGCTTGCGCTATAATTGGTATTGGCGAAAAGGTCTACAAAGACACAATAGTGGGCAGGTCGGGGTTATACCACAATGCCCGATACAAAAGACACCGAATGTACATGAAGATATTAAATCTAACAATTAATTTCCCTTTGAATTAAACGTAACAAATTAGTACCAGTACCAGTCACTCACCCCACTCAATGAAGTGAAGTGTTAGATTTAACACTTTTAAGTGAAGTCTTGTTTTTAACACAGTGGTTATACCTATTTTGTGCTAAAAGCTTACAATTCCATTGGATTAGGCCTAATAATTATTGAGGTAAAAAAAATAATACAGCCAATTGTTAGTTGAGGCAAAATGTTGCCAAGTCTTTGTACAGATTATTGTCTGTTCCGAATTTCATAAAGATACTTATTGGTTTAACAGACAAAGGTGCCGCGCCTTACTCATCCGATAAACGGCGAATCTTGCAGAAATTTCATCTGCTGGTGATAGCGCCCTCTTTTGACTTAACTCCCTTCAGCCCATTTTTGTTTGCCGTATGGACGGATGAGGGCGCACACACACACACATGGGTAGGGTAACAAAAACTATCACTGGCCATGACCAAGGCCCTACTCAATTATTATGCATTGGTCTAATGTTCTCTACAAGGCCCATTTCAAAGAGCCAAGATTGATTTCAACTGTGCATAAATCTCATCACTACTACTGCGATGTCAAAAATATCAAACAATACAAATCATAAAGGTGATATCAACAACCCATGTTAAAGGATCAAGCAGGCCTGTGACTGTACATGTACAGTACATGGAATTATAAACTCTCAACCCGTACAGCACCCTCCCTCCATACCCATGGAGAGTGGGCGCAGGTTATAACTGGGCGAGAGTTGGTCATAATTCAATGTACATAGCAACTGTTCCTTTAAGATGAATCTTTTGTGCTTCATGAAATTGGTTCGCAGCGAGCACAAAAACGTGTTTAGCAAAGAAAAACATTGCTCAACAGAAACGGGTTACCAGCAAAAATTACATTAATTACGTTTACAGTCTTGTGACCGGTGTACGGCCCACTAAATTTGTGCTTGGCAATGAAATTTTTCAGATTAACGAAGTTGAGCATAGAACCCTCTCGTAGTTCATTTCACTGACACCAACAAAAGAGACATTGAACACATAATAATTAGCTTTCAATAAGAACTGCTTTGTTTATTGACCTCAGTATTTGATGTATGTCTGGATGGCAATCTGTACATTATCTTTATTTGATGATGACCCAAATTATTGTTTACCCCAAGTGTTCCTCGGGTGTGTCCGGTTTCATGTTTAATTAGTCCCCCTTGCTGTAACTCAACACCTCATTACTGCAAATAAAAACAAAAATAAGAACATTAATGTAGCTTGCTTTTAGAACAGTAGACGAATGTGTAGTGATATCAATAAATAATTAAAACTGACTCAATATAATGTTTTCATAATGTTAAATAAGCAACACATATTTATCAATGTCACGCTGAGCAAAAAAAAAAATGCAGAGTTTCAAGATAAGCCTATACGTGTACCCTGCCTAGGAATCAAAATAGCACAGTAAAGTCACAATACAGACTCAAAAAAACCAAAACAATTGAAAAACAGCAATGAATCTTAGATAAACAACCCTCAATCATAGGAATAAACTATTTATAACTGGCTGGTATAACCTTGTGTAAATCTGTTTGGTGTGAGTGTCGGCTCCGAGAAGAACCGGTTTGGTCTCGACAATTCGAACAGTACATGTATACTGAAGACGAGCAGAGTATACTGCTTGAAACATCGAGACCAAAAACCAAACCGGCTCTTCTGCAAAGCTTCAAACAATACTAACCCTAATTCAGTCTATGTTGTGACATATTTTACAACACAACACCGACCGGTTGTACAACGTTTTCCTGAGGCGATAGTACAAATCAGTATAAATTTTCATGTCGAGTGTTTGCTGGGACCAAAATGGTAATTGGTTTTTAGATATTTTTTTTCCACTGGTATACACACCAATTTAAACATAATAGGGAGGAAAAAGTTTCCATTATCAGGGAGATTTTATTGTTCACCAGAACATGACAAGATATTGCTTTTTTTTCAAGGAACTTTCTGCAGAATCAGGGAAAATCGGCAGCTCTGTTGTGTGCCTTAAGATCAGATGTACTTACCTTCTTGCCAGATGACACCTTGGTCTTGGCTGTTCCACGGACCTTCTTCTGTCTGTTCTTTCGTTCCTTACGTTGCTTCCTTGAGGGGCGCTTTCTCTCGTAGAGTCCGTGCTACAAAAAAACAAAATGCAAAATGATTATCATCCCAAGATTAATTTTTGCGATACACTACATTTTCTGGATGACTAGACAACGGGTTTGTGAAAGATTCAGAAGATGGTTTGGGAATAGTCAGCATTTATGAAAACCAGAACTCAGTGATATGTAATAGCTGCAACCTTTCATCCTCCCGACGCTCACAGACGGGGATGGGCTTTGTCTATGAGCCAGTCTGTGTAAAAAACTTCTAATAATCACATACATGTGCAACTTCAAATACTTTTGTCAGATTACCTGACCAGATTCACTTAAATTGTAATACTTTCAAAAATCACAACACACATCTTGACAACTTGGATTTAGATCTTCATGTGCAATGAATTAAATTAGCCAATGCACAAAAATGTTGATGGCCAGACGAACCCAAGCAGAGTCTTTCACGAAAACCTAAAAGGGACTGACCGAAGTGTGGACGCGAGGCTGTGTCTTTCAACTTTGAAAGACAACGTCTCGACCAATCAGTGTAAACCACTGGCAGACTACTCGTGTCTTGGGGACAATTTACAGATTGAGCACACATTCTGGCTTGAATTTTTGTTAAGGGAAAACCCCTGACCTAGGCCTAACTTAAATCAAGTCATTAATTTATTACACATCGAAGACCAAGTCTGTGCTTCTCGAATACGTTTCATGATTTATTTAAGTAGTAGAGATTGGGCAAATCAAGCCACAAAAATTGTTGTAATTGCATAAAAGACACTGTACACTATTGGTAATTGTCAAAGACCAGTCTTCTCACTTGATGTATCTCAACATATGCACAAAATAACAAACCTGAGAAAATATGAGCTTGATTGGTTGTCGGAGTTGCAAGATAATTATGAAAGAAAAAAACACCCTTGTCACACGAAGTTGTGTGTGGTTTCAGATGCTTGATTTCAACACCTCAATATCTAAATCTGACTGAGGTCTCGAGTTCAACTTTGTGGAAAATTACTTCTTTCTCGAACTGCGTCACTTCAGAGGGAGCCGTTTCTCACAAGTTTGATACTATCAACCTCTCCCCAAGTGAGGTTTTATACTGATAATTATTTGGAGTAATTACCAATAGTGTCTACTGCCTTTAACCTAAGATAATTAATAATAATACAATACAAGGAACTGGCTCTCGTAACCCTCCTGTCTACAACCATCTGGCGGATGGAGGGTTACGATTTAACGCAGTTTGTATATTATGTTTAAAATCATTTCGTAAAAAATCATACATACCCTTGCAAGTCTGTGCTTGGGCTCGAACTTCTTTGCGAAGTCCAGTGTGTCGTACACCAGTCCGAATCCTGACGTCTTGCCACCTCCAAACTGGGTGCGGAACCCAAAGCAGAAAATCACATCTGAAGTCGTCTTGTACATTTTGGCGAGCTGATCTCGGACCTCAGTCTTTGGGACAGTTGCCTTGCCGGGGTGAAGAATGTCCACGATCATCTGCTTGCGCTGAAGCAGACGATTCGTCATGAACTTGCGAGTTCGGACGGTAACGGCAGAGTCACCCTGTTAAGATGAAGAGAAAACCAACACATTGAGTTGGGTTGAAACCATTTGTGTAGGAAGGGTAGGGGGTCAAGCGTAACATATACAAGTAGTCAACATGGTCAATTTAATTCAATTTACAACGTTTATTATTCCATAAAATAGTCTTTTTCGAAAACAGCTCAATCAATATAATGAGAAATCATAGTATGCACATCATGAAATAGTAGAAGGGTAACAAAATCAATTATTGTCAAAAGCGCATACGAAATAAATAATAATACCTGAACTGAATACACAACGAATAAAGAGTAGACATGTTCATTCATTCATCATTTATTTAATAAATCATTCAGCAGAGTCCAGTTTTTATAAATGGTGGAGAAGGACTGCAGTGTAAACAAACAACTGAAGCTCTGAACAGTTCCAAAAACTAAAATAGTAACGCCATCCCAACAATATTTTGTACAAATAAATTTTAAAAGTCACTGACTACATGCTGTAAAAATGGAAGCAAAAATGAATTTGTTCCGGTAAACATTTATATGCATTTATGATTTATATCAACGACAATCATCATACAATGAAATTTGACTGGCTAAAATTTTAACAATCGTATCAATCAACCTCGGGTAGCTTTCTCTCGTGTTCATGTAGATAAATTGCTAACGATAATTAACAAAACATTTGTCCACTGAATTTGGGTGTTTTTCAATGGAATACTGCCACCCGTTTTGCAATCATATTACGTGCAGACGAACTCGTCCTTCCGAATATGTTACTAATTTTACAGTTTCAACAATAGATACACGAAAAATAATCACGCAGCCTTAAAGTTTATTAAATAATCTTTCCATCTGATGATCTATAATGTTTTAAATTAATTCAGGAAAGGTGATGTTTAGGGATGTTTTAGGGTTCTTTTCCTCACCATGTTTGTTGCAGTAATGGCTGCAGTAAAGAGGCTTGCTGGTAACCAAAGTGTATTCAACGCTGTGTAAACGGCGAGTACCAGCGAAATGAGAAAACTGTGTACGGTGGCTCAGAAACGCCAATGAAAACCCTTACAAATTACAAAGAGTTCTTTCATGCATTATTGCTATCCATAGATGGAATGTAGTCGTCGGCAATTCATTTACCTCTGTTCATATTAATTCAGAATTACTTGTCATCAAATAGCTTGATGCAGGATTTGAAAATGTGCACGATGGAACTAACGGGTTCTATTTCTATAACTCAACTCACTGTGACTGGTGTTGCAAAGTTGACAATGTTATTATGTTTTTTTGTTATAATGGCTAGTTCTTGTCATGTTGAAAACCTTTATAAAGTAATCGCTGACGACCGCATGCACTAGTGTGATTTCAACACTTACAGTGCCTACTATGCCTATAGTTATTAGCCTGTTTTGTAGTCTTATGCCTATATTTCGATGGGATTGAATGAATTTTCAGCAATTCAACATCAAGGCCGACTTCAGTTGTTCAGTCATCCAATGTTTACAGAGCCGGGTCATTTTGTATGCTGTTTCACACAGTACATGCTCCTACGCTTTGGGTTCACAGAGCTCTCCGAGTTCACCATTGTGAGCTTCAATCGTACCTGTGAAGCCCAGACTATTTATCCACAGTAAACCAAACGTCGTGTGTTTTTGCTCTGCACATTTTATAAGCACTGGAACAACTATTGCACGGTGGACCAATCGTGTTCCTTGAAGGTAAGAGTCTGTATTGAATCCTAAAGGCAGTGGACACTATTGGTAATAACTCAAAATAATTATTAGCATAAAACCTTTGGTAACGAGTAATGGGGAGAGGTTGACAGTACATTGTGAGAAACGGCTCCCTCTGAAATGACGTAGTTTTCGAGAAAGAAGCAATTTTCCACGAGTTTGATTTCGAGACCTCAAAATTTAGAATTGGAGGTCTCGAAATCAAGCATCTGAAAGTACACAAGTTCGTGTGACCATGGTGCGACAAGGGTGTTTTTTTTGTCATTATCTCGCAACTTACGACGACCGACTGAGCTCAATTTTTCACAGGTTTGTTATTTTGTGCATATGTTGAGATACACCAACTGTGAAAACTAGTCTTAGAAAATTACCAATAGTGTCCACTGCCTTCAAGATGAAACTGAAACTTCAGAGTCAATTCCATCCATTACTGGGTCAGTTTTTTTTTTCTTCTTCTGCTTTTAAAGAGTTAAATGCATTGCTTTTAATTATTAGTTTAAAACTAACTTGAGTGTTTTATACTTTTAGGCAAACCATTATTGCTATACTATTACTATTCTGATTAATTTCATATTTTTTAAACAGATTGACAGGCAGCAGCGTAGCCGACATGCCGTCTTACAAGTTACTGTACTTCGATACCCGCGGTAGAGCGGAGGCAACTCGAATGCTCTTCGCCGTTGCTAACAAAGAATTTGAAGATGTCCGAATAACGAAGGAAGAATGGCCTAAGGTTAAACCAAGTAGGTCAAACTTACAAATTATATTTTTTCATCTATAGGCCTGAAGTGGGCCCTCTGTTGTCTCGCACGAGAACACTTACTACCTCAACGCGGGGGGGGGGGGGGGGTTACTGTAAGGGGTTCATTTGTTTTAGATGATCTTCCCGTCAAGGGAACTCTTCAAACTACCACAATGGGATATAACAACCAAGCTGACAACAGCCAATCTCCGTCATACAAGCACTGGTGGTTATGGATTGCAACAAAATCAAGAAATTGTGACTCACGTATAACTGCAAACGACGAAACTTATAGCCAACGGATATCAGCATGCAGTTACAGCTTGGCTGGATTCGAACCTGGTGCTTTAACCATTCTGTGCTCCATGGCACCCCTTGTATCTTCATGGAGTTCGTAATATTAATGAATCTGTTATTAGAGGGTTTAAGGGGACACCCAGTGCAAGAGAAAAAGAGTGTGTTAAAGTATGGGGACATTATTGGGGAGGGGCACTCAATACCATAACACAGAGCATGGAACTTTATGGTAAAGTTTGATGATGCTTTTACCTTTTCCCCTATACAGCCACTCCACAAGGTCACATCCCCGTGCTGGAGATTGATGGGAGACAACTTCCTCAGAGCAATGCAATCGAGTCATACGTAGCGAGAGAATTCGGTATGGAGTATTTTGTTATTTCTTGAATGATGTCTCTCTGTGTGTATCTAAGAAATGGCTTTTCAATGGGTGCGTCCGGTTAGCTTTCCCGGGTCTCTCCCGCGGTGCTCACTCGGGTGAGCCCCTGACAAGAGCTAAAAGAACGACCACTACCGCTCTCATGCACCTGGTGCTCTCATGCACCAAGTGACCCACTCCACAAGCAGGGCAGCACTGGGGATTGACCCAGGTGAGCCCCTGGAGTGACGTCAAAGCTATTCGAACGCACCGGGGTCGACACAGGGACTCACGAACGCACCCAGTGTTCGTGGCTTCATTAATAACAAATATTTCTTTCTTCTTTTCTCCAGGACTGTACGGTTCTGATAACTGGGAAGCAGCTCAAATAGATGTAGTTCGAGAAACACTGAAAGATTTAATAGAACCCATGATCATGCCAGTACTTTTTGAACTGGACAAAGATAAACAAGTAAGTTTAGTTTATGATCTAAACGTTCATCTTCTTTGTGTCACGTTTCGGAGTTAATACAAAAAAAATGTACAGTATTTATTGTTCTTGTATAAATACACATGGTGTACCACAAACCAAACTTTTAGTTTTGATACCTCGCCATGCAATGCCTAAAATAATTATATCGTATTGTACATGTTGACGAGATTAATTTTGTTTCATCAGACATACATTTTCAATTTGCTCCACAGGCCACAAATTCCAAAGAGTACTACGAGAAAACTGCGCCCCCGTTTTTGAAGATTCTTCACGATCTTCTTGTAAAGAACAACGGGGGCACTGGGTACTTCGTCGGAAACACGGTACGAATTCGGAAGGTTTTATACGTTCTATGGTTAACGTCTTAAAAACATTTTCTCTCAGGCTCTAATGACACTACAAAACTGTGCTGTCTGGGGATATACTCACACTAAAAACAAAACTACTGGTTAAAATCAGGCCTGGAATTATGACCTCTGTTGCCCTTGGTCTTGACCTTAGACTAAGGCCAAGCCTGGCCTAAGTTAGACTGGGCCCCGATAAAAGACAGGTTTTGCAAATTGTTGAGACCGGCCTCTGGCGTTATTCACGAGCCTCGAAGAATGAAGTCAGACGTTCAGGCTAGGCCTTAGTGTGCCCTTAGGAGACTTTCCAACACTAGGTGGCAGCAGACATACCGGGTAAATTTCCATTGTTTACGTAGTTCTGAACATGCACATAATTCTGAGAACAATGGATTTACCCGGTAAGTCTGCTGCCCTCTATCGTCCCAGAAAGTCTCACATTAACTAAACTAAATGAAAATGGCCCATCCCTCTCAAAGACGGAATTCCAGGCCTGAAAAAAAATCTTTAAAAAAAGTAATTCTCTCATTTAATTATTATCTTGTCTCTGACAGGCTACACTCGCTGACGTCATTTTCTTCGTCACCATGGAGTGGTTCGAAAAGCCATCTTATGCCAACAAGGGACTGGAAAACTACCCAATGCTGGTGGGACTGAGAGATCGTTTAGCAGCAAACGAACTCGCTATGCATCTTAAAGAGCGCCCTCAAGCGTACTGGATTCACGACTAAAAACGAACAAGATGAACGATCATGCGGGGAGTATTTTCAATAAACAATCTTCGTTCGCGTCCACGTTATTAACTTTTTAGAAATTAAATTCTTCAATAGGGACTAACGTCTCTATACAACCCAACAAAATTTGAACTGTTTTCTCAATATGTTGACACTTTTATTGTATCTTTGTTGATTTGTGCTACGACAGTTACCATACCATAACCCATAATTATTATATCACTTCTATACTATACTTGTAAGGGGGGGGGGGCTTTGGAACGCTAGGTGGCAGCAGACTAACCAGGTAAATTAATTTCCATTGTTGAGTAGTTCTGAGCATGCGCACATTACCGAGAACAATGAATTTTACCTGGTAAGTCTGCTGTCATCAAGCGTCCACAAAAGTCTCCCAGGGTTGCACATTCACCCCAATGTTACCTACTGTCTTTTGCTGATAGATTTTGGGTTGAACAAACTGTGAGCATTATACTATTATACTGATATTACACGTAATGTCGTGTTTTACCCGAGTTGAAATCGAAATGTTACTAAAAAAAAAAAAACTGGACAATAAATGCATATCTATAATATTATACTAAATATGTGAGACAACAAGGGTGGATTGGATATAGTTTACACGGGTTGCTCTCTTTTTCACTAACCCAATAACCGAAGACTAATCTTCTCACTTGGTGTATCTCAACATATGCACAAAGTTTGAACTCAATTGGTCTTCGATGTTGTGAGAGAACAATGAGAGAATAATGAGAAATCACTTTCTCAAAAACTACGTTGCTTCAGAGGGGGCCGTTTCTCAAAAGGTTTTAGGTTAGCATCTGATTTCCATTGCTCGTTACCAAGTAAGTTTTTATGCCAACAACTATTTTGAGTCAATAGTGTCCAGTGCCTTTAAAGCCATTGGACCCTTTCGGTAAACAGTATTGTCAAAGGCCCACACTTCGTGTATCACAACTTCTATACCAATGAACAAACCTGTGAAAATTTAGGCTCAATAGGTCATCGGAGTCGGGAGAAAACAACGGAAAAACCCACCCTTGTTTCCGCGCGTTTCGCAGTGTCATGACATGAGTTTAAAATAAATCCGTAATTCTCGTTAACGAGAATTTATATTGTTTTGCTGTTTTCTCAAAAAGTAAAGCATTTCATGGAATAATATTTCAAGAGAAGTCTTTCCCATTTCATTCTGTAAACCCTGTAACTTATTTGTAAATCTGTGAACTTTTTTTTTTTCCTGTAAAGAAAGGGTCCAATGCCTTTAAGCAACTCAATAGTAGGACCTTGTTCATGGTTGCCATAGTTAGTCTAGAACGGACACTTCGGTCTTGCAGCCAGATATTCAGAGAGGCCTTTATCGGCAGAGATACGAGCCCTGAGAGCTGCCAACTTAGGATATTTATCCAAGTTCTTGTCGGTGTACTTTAGATTCTCCAGACTTTCCATGGCGGTGTGGAAATTCAGATCAGCAAGAGAGATCTGTCAAAAAAAAAAAAAAAAATACCAACAAATACAAATGTTAAACTATTATAGCCGGGATCACAAGATACACCCTTTATCAGTTAGCTATAAAAATTAACAGTTAAAGGCAGTGGACACTATTGGTAATTGTCAAAGACTATAGCCTTCACAATTATTGGTGTATCTCAACATATGCATAAAATAACTAACCTGTGGAAATTTGAGCTCAATCGGTCATCAAAGTTGCGAGATAATAATGAAAGAAGAAAACACCCTTGTCACACGAAGTTGTGTGCCGTTAGATGGTTGATTTCGAGACCTCAAGTTCTAAATCTGAGGTCTCGAAGACAAACTCGTGGAAAATTACTTCTTTCTCGGAAACTATGGCACTTCAGAGGGAGCCGTTTCTCACAATGTTTTATACTATCAACCTCTCCCCATTACTCGTCACCTGGAAAGGTTTTATGCTAACAATTATTTTGAGTAATTACCAATAGTGTCCACTGCCTTTAAATAACTTGCGGTATTTCTATCAGACAATCCATAGTGGACGGTTATGGTATCAGCCGTCAATTTCACCAAACTCTTCTTAACTAAGATTAATCTTATATGACTTAGGACGAGTTAAGTTCCGTAGTCGTTAATTCGCTTTGAAAGGACGCCGTCGGGTTACTCGTCCTAACTCGAGATAGGATAAATCCTAGCGTTTCGTAAAATCGGCTGCTGGCGTCAGGGCCCAATTTCATAAAGCTGCTAAGCACAAATATTTGCTTAGCATGAAATCTCTTTCTTGATAAAAACAGGGTTACCAACAAAATTTCTATTTGTTGCATATTGCTGGTAACGGGTGATCAGCTGTTTGTTGCTTATCCTGAAAATCACATGGAAATTAATTGCTTGGTATAGTCCTGTTTTTATCAGGGAAGAAATTTCATGCTAAGCAATTTACGTGCTCTATGAAATTGGGCACAGGAGTGATGAGCCACTGTAGGCCTACGTGAAATGTAGCACTAAGCCATGTTATATATTTCACTTCTTTCTTCACTGCAATCTGGGATGGAGGAGTCAAAGTCCTTGATCTCCCATACTGGACTACTCCACGTTTCTATGGGGGGAGTCTGGTCCCCATTTTGTGGGGCCATCTGTTCTTCGTATAGCAGGCTTCCAGCTGATAGCCTGTGGGTTCTCTAGTTTCAAACTCTTCTTCCCTCTTCTCATCAAACCTTCTAGCTTACTTGGGATCAAGTAACTATAATGGAACCTTCCAACATTGTGTGTTATTCATGGCGTCGCTCCTTCACTAAGGTTATAAAAACAGAGTTCCCTTTTGACGTGATGTCCGCATTACCCCCCAAAGAATTGACACACTCACCTTGTCACCAACGAAGAACCCATCTCCCTCTTTATTCTTGCACAGCATATCTTCAAGAAACTTTAAAAAAACCTGAGCTTTTCCATCAAAGAGTTCCTTCTGTTTTGCTAACTAAAGGAGATAAATAAGAAGACACATCAAAGATTAAAAATTAATCATCCCAAGCTTAAACAAACCTTGATAGTTTAAATTTATATTGGCGCGCGTACAAATACAAGCGGAATGTTGTGTAGCAGAGCAGGGCCCAATTTATTAGAGCTGGAGCATACAAATTTATTCATGATAAAAACAGGATTACCAACCAAATTTCCACGTGATTTTCAGGATAAGCAAACAAAAGCTGAATACCAGTAACATGCAATATGCAATAAATGGAAATTCGGTTGGTAACCCTGTTTTTATCAAGGAAGAAATTTCATGCTGAGCAAATTTTTGTGCTAAGCAGCTCTATGAAATTGGGCCCAGATCATTGACCACGAACCTATGGTGCGTCTGAAGGGACATTGTGATAATTAAATGTACACACGTAAAGCAGATGGACTTCTTACCACGTAAGCTTTTTTGCCTGTCATTGTCAGAGTAATTACCACGTGGGCAGACCCCTAACACGTCCTCACCTGAGCTGCTTCGTCTGGCATAAAAGCTGTCTCGATAAGAGGGGTCCACAGATCACCAACAACGCCAACAACTTGGTCAATCAGTGCGGCCTCCCAACTGCTAGAACCGTAATACCCTGAAAGACAAAGTAAGACACAAGACAACTTGACATTAAAAACACTATGGACACCATTGGTCAAAGACCAGTCGTCTCACTTGGTGTATCTTAACATAATGCATAAAATAACAAACCTGCGAAAGTTTGAACTCAATACTGGTCGTCGAGACCAAGTTGCGAGATAATAATGGAAGAAAACAACACGCTTGTCACACGAAGTTGTGTGCTTTCAGATGCTTGATTTCGGGACCTCAAAATCGAAATCTGAGGTCTCGAGATCAAATACGTGGAAAATCACTTCTTTCTCGAAAACTACGTTACTTCAGAGGGAGCCATTTCTCACAATGTTTTATACTATCGACTTCTCCCCACTGCTCGGTACCAAGTACGTTTTTTTATGCTAACAGTTATGAGTAATTACCAATAGTGTCCTGCCTGCCCCAGTGCCTTTAATGATTCACCGAGCTGCACCATGATTTTGTGTTATCCAGGTTACTGGTTCACTCCCTTTTTTCAACAATTGTATTTTATTCACTGTAAATGTTTGTTCTCTCCTAAAACAATTATGTCTTAAAACAATTATGTCTGGTAATAGTGTAAACATGTTCTACTTTTTAATCTCTGTATACTTCCTGTAATTCGACCTTTGGTTGCTATTGTGGGAATTTTGTTTTAAAAGGGAAGGTACACGTTTGGTAATTACTCAGAACAAATAATATTAACTTAAAAACTGACTTAGTAATGAGCATTGGCGAGCTGTTGATAAAGGACATTGTGGGAAACGGCTCCCTCCGAAGTAACTTAGTTTTTGAGAAAGAGGTAATTTCTCAGTAAAATATTAAAAGACTTCTAGCTAGAAGTCTTTTGTTACTATCTGAACACGAATTCGTCCAAAAAGGGTGTTTTTTTTTCTTTCATCATTTTCTCGCAACTTCGATGACCAATCGAGCCCAAATTTTCACAGGCTTGTTATTTTGTGCTTATGATGGGATACACTAAGTGAGAAGACTGGTCTTTTACAATTACCCAACGTGTACAGTGCCTTTTATGAATCAACTAATGAATGAATTTGCACATGGGGCAAATCGTTGCACTTATTAATAAAATACTAAACAGGCAGTGCTCTTTGTGGTGGGGGGGGGGGGGGTTCTCACTGAATGGATTTGGGTACTTTTTCAAAATGTCCACAGATTTACATTAAACTTACAGGGTTTGAAGCTAATGATAGTGGAAAGCTTCCCTTCAAATATTACTAACTAAGGTTGTGTAGTTTTGAGAAATGGGTAAAACAAGTCACAAAATCGTTTGGTATCATGAGGCCAAAATTATTTTAGCATGTAAAATCCCCTTAACCAGTTATGATATTATACCAAAAGCATAGCATAACTGGTTAATAATACGATTTTACATGCTAAAACTGAGACGAAAGTTATTACTTTTACTCATATCTCAAAAACTACAGCACCTCAGTAAGTAAAATTTCAAGGGAAGCTTTCTACTATCATAATCTTCAAACTGTTTAAGTTTAATGTAAATCTGTGGACATCGTATTTTTTGTTAGGAAAAAGTACATAATTAATAAATAATTAATAAATTTACCAAACTCTCTGGCCAGGTACGAATTAATAGCTGAACTATCGACGAGTTGTTTGCCGTCTACATAAAATACAGGAAGTTGTCCACAAGGTAGCTCTGCATTGAAAAATCAAACAGTTATAATTAGACGAATGTTTTAATTATTAAACTTTTATAATTATAAGACACCTTAGCTTCTATCAACGCACTGTCTATTTACCCAAATCCTAATTAAATTAATCCATCTTTAAAAGAGAGTGACTTTTTAACTAATCCCTCAAAAGTTAGCTTGGCACATGTTTTTTAGAATTCTCCTTGAACTTAAAGACACTGGACACTATTGTTAAATGTTAGATGAAGAAGATAGAAAACTAAATTGATGCTTAAAATGACTTTGATGGCAGGAGACAGACGCCTCTACCTTTAACCCAAAAGGAACAAATAGGAACACCTTTAAGTTATTATCAAGTGACCCTCAATGACGTCATGTAAACGACAATCTTTGTATTGTAATTATGACACGTTCACAACATTATTAGCAAGAGTTTTTTAAACAGCATATTTCCGTCTTAAAGAAACTAGACACTATATTGGTAACAATTATTGTCAATGACCAGTCTTCTCACTCGGTGTATCTCAACGTGTCACGGGTGCGAGAAACCTGTGACAATTTGAACTCAATTGGTCGTATAAGTTGCGACGGAAAGAAAAAACACGTACCTTGTCACACTGTGTGCTCTAAGATGCTTGATTTCGAGACCTCAAAATCTAATTCTGAGGTCTCAAAATCAAATTCGTGGAAAATTACTTCTTTCTCGAAAACTACGTTACTTCAGAGGGAGCCGTTTCTCACAATGTTTAAACCACTCCCCATTACTCCTTACCAAGTAGGCTAGATATTAGTGAACATTTTGAGCATAATTATTACCAAAAGTGTCCACTGCCTTAACAAAAAAATAAAGGAGAAAGTCACTTACTTTTCTTTAACTCGTCATGAGACTCTTCCAATGAGTAGCGTACATCTTCGTACTTCTTGTCGGCCAAAGCTAACAGCATACGTGTAACCTCTCCGCGCCCACGGCAATCATAATATTCTAGCTTGTAAGACGCCATTTTTTCCCTCTTCGTCAAATGATGATGCCGGCACCAAAATGGGGTAATGGGTGTGTCGATGGTCGACGAGGTGCTAGAGGCTTTTACAGTGAAAAGGAGTGTTGGCACATTCCGTTGTGATATCGTACACGTGTAATTCTTCCTATACATTCAACACAATGCAAGAGACATGTATACAATGTATACGTGACGCATCGATAATCCCATCTTCACAGGTAAAAACACCAATCCCTTGTTATGTCAACACATGTACATTCCAGGTAGTTATTGTTGGGTATTGCATAATATTCTCTAAAGCATGGAGGTATGGAGCAATTGCTCCATGCTTTAGCATTGCTCCATGCTTCAAGAAGGCACTGGACACGATTGGTAGTTCTTAAAATAAGTTTTAGAAAAAAAAATCTTACTTGGTACAACGAGCAATGGAGAGCTATAATAATAGTCAAAGTGAGAAACGGCTCTCTTAAGGAGGTAGTCTTTAAGAAAGGGGCAATCTCACTCAAATATTAAAAGATTTCAGGCCTGAAGCCTTTCAGAGGCGTCTAAAAGCATACAAGTGTGTGCAACAATAGGTGTTTTTCTTCTTTCAGTATTCTCCTGCAACTGCGATAAACAATAACTGACTCAAAATGTTCACAGATTTGTCATTATCTGCATATCTTTAGATACAATTTGTACACCAAGTAAGAATAATGGTCTTTGAAAATAACCAAAGGTGTGTGACATGAAAACAAAATTGGTCGCGACGCAAAATGACGGTCGGGTGGGACGAAGCCAAAATATTAATAAGAGCCTACATAGCATAAAGTCAACAAAGTCTCTGTGTTTTCGCCATAATATAGTCTTTTCTCGCACGGGGTTCTTTGCTAGAATAATGATTAATAGATGTTAAATTTAAGCTTCGCTTCTTTGAGAGTCCTTGTATTCACAATCAGATGTCAACAGACAATACACTTGTTTTTTGGATGGTTATAGGTCGACTTTTTGTTTATAGTCACACTGAAATTATTGAAAAAACAATTATTTTCTATTTTCATCCCTCCTCAGGCTGCGCTTGCTGACGTAATTTTCTTCGTCACCATGGAGTGGTTCGAAAAGCCATCTTATGCCAACAAGGAACTGGGAAAACTACCCAATGCTGGTGGGACTGAGAGATCGTTTAGCAGAAAACGAACTCGCTGAGCATCTTAAAGAGCGCCCCCAAGCGTACTGGATTCACGATTAACAAAACGATGAAGAACGATTCTGCGGGGGGGGGGGGGGGGAGTGTTGCCAAATTTGTTCGTGTTCACATTAATGACGTAAATTACACTCTAATTATAGGTCCCATGTGTTTAACGTCTTCATACTAACCAACATAATTTGAACTGTTTTCTCAATAAAAGTAGACATTGTTTTCAACTTTAAGTTTCACAGAAGACTTTTATTGTATCTTTGTTGATAAGCTGTGCCTATACACATCAGCATTAAAATACTACGACAGTTACTGATAACTGCTTAGTGTGGCACATTCACCCCTATGTTTCGTACTGTCTTTTGCTGATTAAGTTGTAATATATTTGAGGTTGAACAAACTGTGAGCATTAATAATTAGTATACTGTTATTACATGTAGACCTATTGTCATTTTGACCTGAGTTGAATTCCAAATGTTATATTTAAAACAATTTTTTGACAATAAAATGCATATCTATATTATCTACATATCTATCTAATACATGTGAGACAGCAAGGGGGGGGGGGGGTGGGTTGGAAATAGTTTATACGGGTGTACCTACCCTTTCACTTACTCAAAACTCAAAAATAACAATTAGTAAGAAAACAAAAAATCAATAAAGCTTCTTGTAACATTTTGAGTTATTTAATGGCGTATGTTACAATAAACGTAACTCGTTTACTGCAGCGTTCAGTCCAATCAAGATTCAAGGTCCAGCTTCAAGAGCTGCTTAAGCAGCAAAAAGGCATATTGCTTAACAAAATTTCTAACAAGCATGAGCAGGATACCAGGCACAATTAAATCGTACATGTCGAACAATGTTATTTGGCTGGTAACCTTATTCTGGAAAGCATTATTATTTTGTTGGGCTTAGCTTCTTTTTGTGCTTACTCTTTACACATTAGACCCTGTTCATGGTTGTTCATCATAGTTAGTCTATATAGGACGCGTCGGTCTTGCAGCGAGATATTCAGAGAGGCCTTTATCGGCAGAGATGCGAGTTCGGAGGGCTGCTAACTTGGGATATTTATCCAAGTTCTTGTCGGTGTATTTTAGATTCTCCAGACTTTCCATGGCGGTGTGAAAATTCAGATCAGCAAGAGAGATCTGTCAACAACAAAATAAACCAAAAGACAATGTTTAAATTGCTATTGCCGGGTCCAAGCGCCCTCTATAGGTTAGCTATATTAATATTAACAGTTTAACAAATAACTGTATTGGCTATCAAGCAATCAGGGCCCAATTTCATGGCTCTGCTTACCACAGAGTTCTGCGCTTACGGTACCATTGTGGCACACAATTATTCTATGATAACGTAAGCGCATAATTTTGCGGTAAGCAGAGCCATGAAATTGGGCCCAGCTCACACACGGATCTAGATCCCTGTCATACAATGTCATTAATATCATAAACTCAGGTCGGTTTATTTTCCAAAACCACTCAGCACATTGTTATGGGATTACTCTTCATGAGTAAAACCTTTAAAGGCAGTGGACACTATTGGTAATTACTCAAAATAATTAATGGCAAAAAACCTGTTGATTGTATAAAACATTGTGAGAAACGGATCCCTCTGAAGTGGCGTAGTTTTCGAGAAAGAACTTAATTTTCCACGATTTTGATTTCGAGACCTCAAGTTTAGAATTTGAGGTCTCGAAATCAAGCATCTGAAAGCACACAACTTATCTCTCAACTTTAATGATCGATTGAGCTCAAATTTTCACAAGTTTGTTATTTTATGCATATTTATGTTGAGATACACCAAGTGAGAAGACTGGTCTTTGACAATTACCAATAGTGTCCAGTGTATTTAAGTGATGGAGAGTATAGCAAAAGCCCTGTTTATTTAATTCACTGTTCACTGTTAATTCAAAATGCAACGCCCTGGAGGAGTCAAAGTCCGTCATATCCCTGACCGGAGGGGGTTGGGGGGGGGGGGTCCGGTCCCTGAGTGTAACTTTTTTGTTGAGAGTCTGATTTTGTCACTCTCATTACGTGCACAAATTGTATATAGGAATACAGACTAACCCAGATCTAACCCTCGGGTATTAAGTGGGGCTTTTGTTCTTCGTACAGCAGGCTTCCAGCTGACAGCCTGTGCTCACAAGGTTTCTGTGGGTTCCAACACTTTTCCCCATCTGCTCATTAAACCTTCTAGCTTACTATGGAGCAAATGGCTATTTGAACCGTCCAACATGGTGTGCAATTCCTGGGGTTGCTCCCTATAAACTAAGACTATCAAAACAGAGTTTCCTTGTGACGTGATGTCCGCATTACCCCCAAAGCAAAGACACACCCACCTTATCACCAACGAAGAACCCATCTCCCTCCCCATTCTTGCACAGCGCATCTTCAAGAAACTTCATGAAACCCTGAACTTTTCCATCAAAGAGCTCCTTCTGCTTTGCTATCTAAGGAGATAAATAAGAAGACACATCAAAGATTTAGAATGATTTATCCCCAGCTGAAAAACGCGAAGGTTTAAAATTTTGACGCGCGTACATCATGGTAGATCATCATTGCGAACTTACGGTGCCCCTGAAGGGACATCGAACATACACATTACGTAAAGCAGATCTTACCACGTAAAGCTTTAATTGCCATACACTTTCAGAGTCAATACCATACGTATACAGATCCCTTAAGTCCTCACCTGAGCTGCTTCGTCTGGCATAAAAACTGTCTCGATAAGAGGGGTCCAAATATCGCTAACAACGCCAACAACTTGGTCAATTAGTGCGGCCTCCCAACTGCTAGAACCGTAATACCCTGAAAGACAAAGACACAAAAAAAGGTCAACTTGGCATTTCTCATCATAGTGCAAACTCACTGTGTGATCGATCACCGAATACTTAAATAGGGTAATCAATCAATGATTTAACCATGGCGGCCCCCGCAGTGCCAGTCTCGCGAGTTTTGAACTTTTTTGGGTCACACGTACGTAGGCCTTCATCGCTTTTTAACCACCCAGTGGAGGAAAGTTAGGGTGCGTTCGATTAGCTTCCCTGGTCGACCCCGCGGTGCTCAATCGGGTGAGCCCATGTAAAGAGCTAATCGAACGATCACTCACCCTCTAGTGGTGACGTCATGCACCCAAGACCAGCCCCAGGTGACCCATTGCACAAGCCGGGCACTTGGGGTTGACCCGGTGAGCCCCAGGATTTACGTCAACTTACCGGGGGAAGATCGGGGTCGACCCGGGGAAGGTAATCGAACGCACCCATAATTTGAGCAGTTGAAGGGGTCGCAATGTTCGAATTCGCGCAGACTTGCTTACCAATTACCAATAGTGTCCAGTGCCTTTAAAATAATCAAACAGTTCCCTAAAACTCTTTAAGTTATACTTGTCCACTTTTATATGATCTGGGATCCATGAGAGAGCAGTAGTTTTTTGGGTTCATTCTCGAATTAATTACTTACATATAGGAAACAAGAAATAATTGTTAATAAATATACTTACCAAACTCTCTAGCGAGGTAAGAATTAATAGCTGCACTGTCAACGAGTTGCTTGCCGTCTACATCAAATACAGGAAGTTGTCCACAAGGAAGCTCTGCATTAAAAAAAAAACAATTATAGTCAGACAAATATTTAAACTATTAAACAGTCTTCCTTTTTGTGTGTGTGATCAACCTTTTTACAATTTAGGTTCAATGCGGTTTTTTTTTGAGTCAACGGGAGTGTGTTCATATATCATTTAGAAACAATTAAATCAGCTGTTGCGTTTTTAAAGGATTTTTTCGATAACAGTCTAATCGAAAATGACTTTATTCCAAAGTGAAACACTTCTAATCAGAAACAAAAATACTATGAACTTTATATCCAGTACGTTTTCTGACTATCATTAAACAATGTACGATACCTTTTGGCGGTTAGAATTGTTTGCTATAACAATAGGGCCCGTCGAGCTATATGAACACAACTTTTTAAATAATCCCCCAAAAAGTTATTTGTTGCGCACAATTAGTTTTAGAATCCTCCTGAACTAAAAAACAATAAAAAAATAAAATTGTCACTTACTTTTCTTATATTCATCAGTATACTGTTCCAGTGAGATCCGTACATCTTCGAATTTCTTGCCGGCCAAAGCTAACAGCATACGTGTGACCTCTCCGCGGCCACGAACATCAAAATATTCTAACTTGTAAGACGCCATTTTGATTGTTTTCTTCGTCAAATGATGATGTTCTCTTGTTGGTACTAAAGTGGGGGTAATGGGTGTGTCGATGTTGGGCTAGGGCTATTATTGTGAAAAAGAGTGCTGGCACATTCCGTTGCGATATCGTACACGTGTAACACAATACAAGAGCCATGTACAGTGTATAATAGATGATCTTTACACAACGTATTACGTGACGCAACACTAATCACATCTTCAAACGTCAGGTCAAAAAACCAATCCCTTGTCAACACATGTACATTCCAGGTATTGCTGGTCATTGCATAATAATCTCTTAAAGGATCCGGTGTGGCGCTTTCAACTTTCCGCTGTGTTCAGTTTTCCGAATGACCAAATACGGTAGCATTACGTCATGAGATGCCTGCGCACAGCAAGCGAAAATAGTCAATTTTTAGTGCCGTATTGAGCCATCCGTTACCCTCCGGTAGCTGTCATGGCGGCGTCCACGAGTCGAGTACAACTAGCGGCAAACGCGTGGATCGTATGAGTTTTTTTTTTTATGCAAGCAGAGTGTGACCTGCGCCTAAAGTTGTGCCCATGAATACATGTAACGATGGGGCCAAGAGATTATGTGACTACACAGAAAAGAATCGTAATATAAACAATTTGGGGTCACTGCTGAGAGAACTACAGTACTCGCCAGGGTACTCGCGGCGGTATCTGACAGGTCACCCGGAAAACTGAACACGCCGGAAAGCTAAAACCGTTCGAACAACGTGCTGATATGTCCGACTACGTCACCCGGAAAACTGAACACGGCGGAAGACTGAAACCGCCACACCGGGTACTTTTTCAAAATGTCCACGGATTTACATTAAACTTACAGGGTGTTATTTCTACCACCATGGTTTGAAGATAATGACAGCGGAAAGCTTCCCTTCAAATATTACTTACTGAGGTCTCGTAGTTATTGAGAATTGAGTAAAACAAGTCACAAAATAATTTTCGCCTGAGTAAGACGAAAATGATTTCAGCATGTAAAAACATATTAACAAGTTAATATGATATAATACCAAAACATACCATAACTGGTTGATAAGTTTTGACAATTATTACCAATAGTGTCCAGGTCTTTAAAACTGATCCCACAATAATAGGCTTAAAAGATAACCCCATAATGACAACTACACACACAGGTTATGCATGTAAATTAATGGCAACGGGTTTCAACATAATAAAGTACGGAACTCTGGACGTGCCATTCGATATATTGAGATCCCGATACTGTACTCTGCAGACGACGACGCCACCTTGACTTCAGATAACGTCACCCTGGGATGGTTGATCTTGGGATGACGACATCCTTAAGTAAGATGTCATCTTCCTACTGCAAAAAAAAAACTGTGGTGTTAAAATTTACACCATTGGCCTAGGTGTTATACCGAACAGAAAATCAAAATTAACATCAATAGGATGTTAAAAATGACACAAATGTAATTGTTTTTAAAGACAAAGCATGTTATTTTAACACCCTATTGTGCAAATTGTGATCCTTTTGTTTGTATCTATGTGTTGCAACACCCATGGTGTTAAATTAACACCCCTGTTTGTGTTGCGATAACTTCTATTCTTACGATGTCGAGAGTAAAAGGTCGATTTCCCCGAGATACATTATCTCAGCGTGATGCAAATCCTGAAAATGTCGACAACCAAAGATAAATCATCATGGGAAAGAAGCTGTACTTTCAGGATAAAAGGGACATCTCAAGATGTCGTCATCTTACGTTTATGATGGCGTCATTCTGCAATAAATTACTTAAGGATCTCAATAAAGTCGGATGGCACCTCCAGACCTCCGTAAACATCGTCATTACTGGACGGCAAAAATGTTGTGCTCCTCTCCACAGTGCCACTTCACGTTACACAAACCAAAACCCACTGTCAATACATTACATGTATGGGTATTTTGATGTGAACAATATGAGGGCCCATTGAGTTTTACATCCACATGGACACACCACTCCCTATTAAAGGCATTGGACACTATTGGTAATTACTCAAAATAATTATTAGCACAAAACCTTAATTTTTATTGGTATCAAGTAATGGAGAGAGGTTGGTAGTATAAAAACATTGTGAGAAACGGCTCCCTCTGAAGTGGAGACATGTCTACCGGACGGTTTTTGCATAGCCCCGGACACAACTGCATATGCAAAAGTGTCTGGAGCGGACAGTATTGCATGGCGGACACAATTGCATCTGACATCGGCATAGATCCATATCACCAAGAAAGAAGATAGCAAGCTAGATTGATCATGAGAATGCGTTTGATGGCAGGAGACAGACTCCTCTACCCTATGTAAGACCTTTATTAAAGTTGTTATCAAGTGACGCCCCAGACGTCATAGATACGACATTCTAACGTATTCAAATTATGACATGTACAAAACAATAATTGCAAGAATAAAAAAAGCATGTTTCCGTCGTAAGATCTAAGGTAAGTGGTCAACACTTACAATACAAATCACGACAGTTCACGTGGTGACGTAAAGTGACGTCACCTCAACTTTGATCTATGTACATGTATACGTACCAAGAATCAACTCAGACGTGTACTTAGTACGTGTATACGACTTCAACAACGGCCAGTATCTGTTATGTGATTTTACTTGATACGTGACGGCGTAGTGTATGGCCGACCAAGCCTCTTACATAACGATTTTCACTGTGCTATGTTTCGTTCGCAAGATATCGGTTAGGTGTTTGGTCAAAGGTCAAAGGTTAGACGTGGTGCCCCTTTAATGTGATGTCAAGTGACCGTGACAGGCCATGACGTCATTATGACGTTACCTTTAAGGACACAACACCATGCAGCTACGCCAAGTGTGAATAATATCTGAGGTTGTAAATTGTTTAATGACCAATGTGTCGTACAGAAAAGTTCATCGACCAAAATGCGATTTGTGATTGAACTTAACATGGAAAAAAAAAGACAAAGCAGAACAAATCGAAGTCCAGATGCCGGCAATTTAATGAGTAGATTTATTAGACAAACTTTAAGGGTAATCTAACTCTGTCCCAAGTACAAGCTTAAAATATTTTATAGATAAAACAAAAACAAACATAGTATTAATTTCTCAACATTTCAGTTATAGTTTCGGTTCGTGACATAAACAAATTGCACCATCATTATAGATTATAATACAAGCAGAATACGGAGTCCCTTATGTGCTACGACGCGTTTTTTCTTCACATGGACGCGTTTCTCTTTCACCTGGTAAGAGAGAAACAGTTCCACGACCTAAAAAACGCAACATGGCACTAATGGGCTTCCGTATGTATCTGTTTTTAACAGACGTTTTAATTCGTGAATTTAAAAAAAAATGGCACCCATTACTTTAGTTTGTATTCACACGCAACAAATTAATATAAAGCGGATAGACATTCCGATTAAATATAGCCCTTAATTTGATCCTCATTTCTTGCAATCTTAATGAAAAGGATATTTACTTTTGGCCGTCATCATTTGAAGACCTTTTCTATAAATGTATCATTTGTATAAAATAGCAATTAATATAACACAACCGAGATTACGGGGTATAGCAGTGTCCAAGTGAAATGAGACAGGCATGTGAGTACCTATCCAAGAAAGAAGAGGAAAAGATAAAAACCGGGCAAGAAAAAAACACCGTAAGGATAATATTCCGATAGGTATTTTTGTACACAGAAAGTGAAGAACAAAAGAGAGGAAAATCAAATCCTCAATAAAGAGGAAATCAGCTTAAAAGAGGAAATTTCACATGCCTGAATAGACCGTTTTCGAAAACACGCAGGCTTTTAGGTTAGGGCTCCGGCTTGGAAACCGTCAGCCTGATTATGGAAAGTGCACGTTTTCTAAATAACCGACAGAGCCTAAGCCCAAAGCCCAAGCCCAGCACCATGGTTTCACAAAGGGCCATGGTACTCTGATTAAAAATCACTTTGATATTATCTGAATATACATAATAGGAAGAATTACAATTTAAAGAAGCATCCTTTCCGCTTCTGCCACCTCGTGCAGAAAACACCTATTTCAGGGAAATTATGTAATCTTATAACACCAAAATCTTCTTTTTAATTGGCATTTTTGCAAAGTACATCAAATATTTTTTTGTCTGAGTATTTATGAATATTTTATGTCTGAAGATTGACTCAGAACGCTCGATCGAGTCCCGTCACAATTAGTCTTGGCCCAAGACGATAATGATTGATTCATAGTCGATAGGAGTCTACTTACGCTCAGTTGTATATCGCTAAAGCGCACCCTCTTATGATTTAACCAACTTGACCGGCTCGCTCGGCACTATATCGGTCACTGGTCGTCTTGGGCCAAGACTACACTCACAATGTGATGAATGATTGTTGAGCAGACTGGCACCATTACGTATCACAACATAGGACTCGAACTGCCTCTCTAGCTACCGGGCAACCTCGGTAGTCTAGTTGGTAAGACACTGCTCTAGAATTGCAAGGGTCGTGGGTTCGAATCCCACCCAAGTAACATGCCTGTGATATTTGTTCACAGGACTCGGGAAAGTACTGAGTATACAGAGCTAACACAAATCGGTGTGAGGGTAAAAACCAAAAACTAATATCACAACTTCGTTTCGTTAACATTCATTTCTGGAATAAATGTTGTTTCAGTGTTTTTAGTTATTCAGAAGACAGCAAAGGCAGATAGCACACAGCGCCATCATGCAACATGCGTCGTCAGCGTCTTGTTTATCTTGCCGTCTTTGCGCTGCTGAGTTATCCACGACAAGGATGGTCTGAGCAGGGGGCTGTTGTTGGTACCCATGTTGCGCTGGGTACCCTCCACCTTGTTGTTGAGGGTACCCATACCCAGGCTGTTGTTGGAAGGCTGGCTTGGGATAGCCTCCCTGGTGGTGGGCTCCGGGTGGTGGGTATGGTCCTGGTTGCTGCTGGTGGGGGGCCGGGTATGCACCTTGTGGTGGTGGGTAGGTGCCTTGGTGTCCGGGTTGGGGTGGCGGGTAACTTCCTTGGTGTCCGGGTTGGGGTGGCGGGTAGGCAGGAGCTGTCTGCTCGTATGGGGGTGGAGGCTCACCCATGATTCTAGAGTCTGCCAACACAAAATGTCAAAAGGCACGGATCTGCAATACAAATGAAAAACCTGAAGAATTGAATATCAACATCACACGAATGAGTCATAATAATACGAGCTTTTTCATTATTGTTATTAAAAAGAACACAGTCAAAGGCTCAATTGAGTTTAAACAACAGAGATTTGTAAAAATATAGTTAAAAGATACAGAAAACGCATTAAGAAATTTAATAAGACCCATCTATCCCTTTCCACTACAAATTTGTAAGCCCCCCCCCAAAAAAAAATAATAATATTGAAAAGTTATTAAAATACTATCCTATAGACAGATTTGAGCGCCAAATAAAATGACACAGTATAAACAGATTATGACACAATATACAAACAAAATATTTAGACAACAGGCCCTCAAAATATTCTATACTAGACAGATTTGAGAGCAAAACAAAAATAACCCAGTATTCAGTAACAAAATATTACACATATAGTCCCCTATATAGTAACAGAATAATTATGTTGTACTATAGGCCCTCAAAATACTCTATTCAAGACAGATTTGAGAGCAAAATAAAAAGGACACATGCAGTAACAAAATATTACAAAATAGTAACAGAACACTGCTGTGGACTATAGACCCTCATAATATTACTGTCCTTACTAAACAGATTTGAGAGCCAAATAACAAAGGACACAGTAACAAATTAACTGTTACACAATAATTACTGTAACAGTTGTACTATAGACCCCAATTCTACACTAGACAGATTTAAGAGCAAAATAGAAAGGACACAGTAACAAAATATTACACGACATGGTTATACGTTGTTTTTTCTAATTAGTAATATCCCCCTTTGTGAGTTCAGTTTGACAGAAGATCATCTAAAACATACATCAACAAACAACAAACAACACAAACAAACAGCAACAACAAACAACAGCAGTAGGCTATGCTTTGCTTTCAGCCTTTCACCATACATGACTGTATCAATAATGGTGCCCTACAGACATGGAATCCCATTAGATAAAATGGAATCCATTATTAACTATGTTAATAACGTACAGTTGGTCCCTACAGTATTGATTGCCGGACGTTTGTTGCGCTGAGGACGTTACATTACATGGGGGTATAGTACCTGCATATGTCACGCTATGGAAGCTGGTGGCTGATTTGATCCCATAATTCCTCCGTCCATGATTTAGATAACTCTAATCAATATCATCTTACCTTAAGATATCCTCCTTTAAGCACAGGTCTTGCCGGATCAAACAGGGGGGTACGTGGGTTCTCTCTATATGGTTCGAATCACGATTATCACAAAGTGTATCATTCAGTTGACTACCACACAGTTTCCCTAGCGAACACCCACCGTCGCTTTTCAACACAGTATTCCTATAGTGATTACACTACGCAAAACGCCTATGTCGTCTATGCGTTAATTTGAAAGCCAACATGTAAAAAGACCTTTGCTCCCCACTCTGTCGTTACAGGCAACCAAGCCGAGCTCGCCGTATATAAACTCACTCTTCAGAACTGGTTAATTTACGAAAAACGACAAGTATAAAAACGCAGGTTTTTTTCTTTCAGTGTGGGGTCATCCATTTTGACCTATTGGCAATGATTGCACAAAACAAACAACCACTGTGCTATATAGATCCGGGTCTCGTGATGGTAACAACCGTGTGACGTCAAACAAAGCCCCATTTTGCAAAGAAACTCATTGTTGTATGTGGATAATGTCTGGAAATAACTCTGAGTAAATACTTCGCTTGACAGCTCATGATGTAGACTAGGATTCATATTCTCAGTGCTAGGATTAGGTCATAACTTTTACCAACAAAAGGAAGAAGAAAAACTGTTTGACGGTTCCGAAGAAGATTCTGGTCTAGCTACTTGCAGAACATCAGTTGCAAAGGCCTATAGGATTATGATTTTGTTCCATATCTCTGATAACGAGTTATAAAAGCAATTAATATGGTTTATCAAACCGGGTGTTGTTAAAAAAAATAAAACAAAGTTTAATTTTGTCCTTTAGGCCTTAAGATTTTTACGCGGATGAAATGGATAGCTGATAGATCGTGTGAGTTACCGGTATCAAAATCCGGATCATAGAGATAGGCATGACTTGATGCTAATTTTAACAGTTCTTATTCCTTTCACAACAAGCCTTGAAGGTATGGTCACAATGACAATCATGTAATTTATAATATCAAAAAAACACGTGACTACAGTAGGGCGCCCTCTTGGTTAAAGATCAACCTATGCAGAGGAAGCTCCTTGGTAGACTGCAGGGCCCTGGCCCCTGTCTTTATCTGATGCAGGATAAAGACGGCTACCTGCTTTTCAGAACAGTGATTTCATTGGAAGACGATCAGAGCATACTGATCGAAACGTCGAGTTGAAACCAACGGTTCTTTTCAGAACCACCCCAACTTGTTAGAGATAGCAGTCATTACATGGTGTTACCGCAAACCTTTCTATATAATAATCATTTCATTGGATAAAATGCAGTGACAAAGCTATTTATATCTATGCTAATGAGAAGGTAGCTCATTGGTAGCCTCAACATCTGACGTCACACTTCGATTTGTCGAGGCTCGTCAGAGAGTGGCCTCTAGCGTAGGTCAGTCCCCGTCCATCTTCACTTTTCACCTAGATTCACATGCAGACGACTGCAAGTGCAGCTGCCAAACGTCACCTCGGACCAATCAAAACACAGACACAGAAAGTTTACGTCACTGTACATCTATCCAATGAAATCGTTGTATCCAATGAAATCACTGGTTCTGAAAAGTATTTTAATGTTGCGCTTTACTGGCGAAAAGCTAAGCAAAAATTTAGTCGGGCACCAGCCACAACAATACAAACTGAATGTAATTTGGGCCGATAACCTGTTTCTACTAAGCAATACAAGACTTTTAGAAATTTTGCCCTGGGCCTCATGACTTTAAATTCACGCGAGCCTTGAAGTGTGACGTCAGATGATCAAACTTGGGTTTGCACCTTAGCGCTTTGCATACCTGCGTGGATTACGGCAAAATCAGGTAGCGCTGTTGTTTTTTCTTTTATAACATCCTCTGAAGAGTTAACATCGTGGTCTGGACATGAAATAGCTATCGGCTTTGAGACTCAACTTGCCGGCAAAGCTTCGTTTCCCTTTCCAATTATCAAACACTAAACTTGTAGCAGTCTTCTGAGATATCCTTTCCCCATTCATTAACAAAAGATACTTCTCAAATTATTGTCTGACGTTACGCAATGAATCTAATCAGAAATATCATGTAAATCTTTAAATTGTTTTTCTTAGGTTTCCTTACTTTCCATTTTACTAAACTTGTAAACTATAATTAAGTCTGGGCAAGCTGGAACCACTACTGGCAGCAGTCAGTTTATATTAGTCATAATTATATGCCACCCTTTTTGGAATCGTGTAGTCGGGTTCCTAGAGTCAAATGGCTAGACGTCGGTTCTTAAAGAAAGGTACCCGCTACTAATGATTCAATTTCACGAGTCTTTGTTGAAACATTTTTTGTTGGGGGGAAGAACAAAACCGGTACGAAGAGACGATACGGTTTAGTTACCGAAGAGCTCCCAGACTTAACTGACTGCTTCAAACGCATTATGGTTTGTGTGTCAAGTGTCCCAAGGTAAGAATTTATTGGGCTTATCAGAAGAGGAAGCATGACATTATAAACATGTTATTATAATTATTTTATATAGACACATATTCAAGTACATCTAAGCCATAGTGACAGTCTGTTCGAATGTATCTTGGCACGAAGCATGCATAATGTAAGCATAATATTGAGGAACATTGGGGCAGAGTTACGCTAAACTGAGCACTAGAAGTTCAGTATTGTTCCGCCAATTACTAGAACAGGAAGCACGACATATTTATAAACATGTTACGATAATGATTATTTAGCAGACACATAATGCATGCATAATGGGTGCGTTCGTTTAGCTTCCCTGGGTCGACCCCGGTCTGCCCCGTTGCGTTCGAATAGCTTTGACGTCATTCTAGGGGCTCACCCGGGTCAGCCCCCAGTGCGCTGCTCGTGGAGTGGGTCACTTGGGGGTGACCTGAGGTGCATGCCGTTACCACGAGAGGGCGAGTGTGATCGTTCGTTTAGCTCTTGTCAGGGGCTCACCCACGTCTAAACATAAAGAACCTAGGTTTTTATGTCTGTGGGCTCACCCGAGTGAGCACTGCGGGGTCGACCCAGGGAAGCTAAACGAACGCACCCATAGCAAGCCTCCACTGGGGCAGAGTTGTGCTAAAATGTTGGGCACAAGAAGTTCACAGGTCCGCCAATAATAATTATAACAGTAAGCACGACATTTCATGTCAAACACGACAAACATGTAGTTTCATAAACTTGGGTATGATCCATGGCTTTACGGCAGATACAGGTTAGTGGCTTCAGACCGACACTGAGCAACTTTGACAAGTAATATCAGTATAAGACCGCCATCATTAGGGCCGATACCAGCACGTTAATCCGGAGGTCGCAGGTTCAGGTCCCGTTCTACCTCATTTTTTTTATTTAACACCTTAATAAGCGGGATTTAATGGACATAGACATTTTTGTTTTGGTTCTTTCAGATGGGGAGCTTGGTGAACGATCGTGATAGTGACGACCACTCTTTGGATGGTTCAACTCTCAACACAACGCCCTCAATCGGTACCCGGCAACCAACTTGATTGGTCGAGAATCAACCGTAAACATGTTACCCTGTACTACTGTGGAGTCCTTCCAGCGTGGAAACATAAACATACCAAAGCGAGTAGCACCGGTTCCTCCACTTTCGATACCGGCTCGTCAATTACTAGCGGGTGGCGCTCATTATGAAAACCTCCCGTTATTAAGCCCTAGACTATTCCAGAAACAGACCTACCCTCCGGTATCTCAACAGCAAGCACCGATAACCAAGAGACTCTTGAAATCTCGCAATTCTGCCGAGCCGCATCAGCCAGTGTCAAAGTTCAACAAAAAAAGTCGATCCTCACCGTGTATCACATCAGACCTGATGTGTAAATCTCCTTCTGGGCGTGAAAGCCCAATACCGCCCTCTTGTGCTCGACAATTGGTCCACAGAGCGTTTTCTACTAACAACCTTGTCATGCCCACAGCTCAACCCTACAGGGCGAGGGTCAGACATAAAAGTATGGATGAAAGAACGCAGTTTCACGGAGATGAAGAACTAGTACCGAGGAAGACAAAGGGAAAACAAGAGCTTCATAAAAACCCAAGATCCCCGCTCAAAAATGCGTCAAAGTTTGTCTTCCCGCCACTTGCAAACCCCGCTGCTGTGAACGCTCACCCGAGTTATCCAGCTAAACACAGATGCCGCTCTTACTCCGGACCTTTTGACTCTGAGCATCAATTCCGAGTTAGAAAATCATCCTTTACTGGTCAACAACTACTTCGGAACCAAGCTGGACAGCGTAAGGTTTCAGCCCCGGTAATTATGGTCGATTCGGCGCCATTTCCACATTCACACCAAAAGCCGATCACGACACAGCCACAGAGATCCATCAGAGCGCCCCCACCGACCAGTCCAAAACCTACTAAAAAGTCTTTCAGTTTCCCACGAAACGATACCAAACAAGATGTGATTGGTCCTCCTCCGAACAAACAGGCAGATAAGAAAAGTGACGTCATCAGACTTCAGCCAGTAATACTCGACTTGGAAAATTTCGGTATAAATAAAGACCAAGCAAAAACAGAGAGTCAACCGGCGAATCGTCAGCAGATAAGAATTCTCGAGAGACCGAGGTTGAGAGACCCCAACAGAAAGACTTCGGATAGTGAAGCAAAGACAGATCGGAGAGACAGCAAGACTCATGGGAAAGAGGTTGTGATTATTAGAGATAGGAAAAGTGGCGCTCAGGTCGATTCAGAAGATGAAGGGTGCTGCCGCAATTGCGCGAAAGATTGCGCGGGAGAACTACCGGAGTATCTCATCGAAATACTGTTTTGTGATTAGCCAAAAGGGCGCCCTCTTGTATGAGGACCAGATGGACTATTAATTTAATGAAGATTGAGATTTCAGTTTATTATTTTTTTGTGACTAGCCAGAAGGGCGCCCTCTATGAGGAGATGTGGACAATTGAAGTTTGAGATTTCAATTTAATATTTATTGGTTTGCACGTTTAGAAGAAATATAATGTTGCTCTGCTTTGGTAGACATTGTGTAAATTGTTGTTACTTCAAATCATTTTCAACTCCCATATTATTTATAATGACATGATGAAGTGCATATACAAGGGCTTACTGCATTACACTAAATATAAAAAAAAACCATTCAACAAGCCTCATCGCGAGTTAAATGTGAACCCAACAATATTTTATGTAAATCATAGACATAAAGGTTACTGATTTTATTAGTTTTGTTTGAAAATGGCTCTCTCGGTCTTTCTCTACCCTGAGATTATGCATTTACGTTCATGTAAAAAGTAAAAGTAAAGGGAGATCAAGTCTAACTTGCCCGTTGGCCGCTGGTCCAATGTCCCCGGTTCAATGACCCACTAACCCCCCCCCTCCCCCATTCCCCCCCCCTTAAGGAACACTTCAAAACCCACCGACAGAAGGTGATGGATCAATGTTCACAAACATGTTTATTTTATTATGTTGGAGTGTGCCGACACTTGGCACGATCGTGGTCCGACACTTGGCACGGTCTTGGTATGTCAATGTGTTTGGATTCTGTCTCCCCAAGTGCTAGTGAGTATCGAATGTATGTTTGAAGGCACTAGACATTTTATTGGTAATTACTCAAAATAATAAATAGCACTAAACTTACTTGGTAACGAGCAATGGAGAGCTGTTGATAGTATACAACATTGTGAGAAACGGCTCCCTCTGAAGTAATGTGGTTTTCGAGAAAGAAGTAATTTTCAACGAGTTTGATTTCGACACCTAATTCTGAGGTCCCGAAATGAAGCATCTGAAAGCACACAACCTCAATTCTGAGGTCCCGAAATGAAGCATCTGGAAGCACACAACCTCGTGTGACAAGGCTGTTTTTTTTCTTCGACGACCAATTGAGTTCAAATTTCAATTTTTTTTAAATTTATGCATATGCTGAGATACACCAAGTGTGAAGACTGGTCTTTGACAATAATTACCAAAGGTGTCCAGTGCCTTTAAAGTGAAGATACGTTTAATAACCAGCCCTATAATTAGTGGCAATTATTATTATTATTTTTTTTTTTTTAGAAGTTCAGCAGCTTTCACAACTAAACAATGATTGTTTTTTATCCTTACCAATCCTTCATAAAAAAATGGCAACTTAAATAATTCTGAAGAAAAACACTCACATGTTTGGGTTCGTAAACAAGAGTCGGCTCCCCTCCACCCCCACCTCCAGTCGTACCCCACCCACCGCATCTCGAAAAGAGTGGCGGTTCATTGCCATTAAAGGCAGTAGACACTATTGGTAATTGTCAAAGACGAGCCTTCACAGTTGGTGTATCTCAACATATGCATAAAATAACGAACCTGTGAAAATTTAAACTCAATCGACCATCGAAGTTGCGAGATAATAATGAAAGAAACAACAACATTGTCACACGAAGTTGTGTGCGTTTAAATGGTTGATTTCGAGACCTCAAGTTCTAAATATGAGGTCTCGAAATCAAATTCGTGGAAAATTACTTCTTTCTCGAAAACTATGGCACTTCAGAGGGAGCCGTTTCTCACAATGTATTATACCATCAACCTCTCCCCATTACTCGTCACCAAGAAATGTTTTATGCTAATAATTATTTTGAGTAATTACCAATAGTGTCCACTGCCTTTAAAACTTCCTTTTGCAATAATTCCATATGATTGGAAATGACTATCTCTGTTACTCCGGAGATAAGCCAACAGTTTGGTCAGCCAAATTTCCTGTCAGTAAATATTGTACAATGATCACTAATTAATTGTTGTTCTAAATTTTGTCAATAACAATAAACAAGGCCAGACGCCACACACTGTGGACGTATTGTGTTTCGTCGAAGCAAATTACACCTCCTACGTAAAATGAGCCAAAAATACTCCACTGACAATGGTAATAATAAGGAAATCGGAAATCGGAAATCGTTTCTATACCACATTGATCTGTGATTATCTTCATCGAACATCAACACGTATACTCAGGGTATACCCCCTTTGATAATTTAAAGTACAACCACGTTTTGAAAACAATGGGTAGGTGGATATTTTATTTACAGGCTTGTTTCCGGATCTGAATTGAAGTTTAGGGTTAATAGTTTACGGCAATATAACCTAGAAAACCTCAATACCACATCAAAGACAAAACATGAGATAGAGACGCGTGCTGGGCGCAGTTTCATAAAGATGCACAAATAGTCGCTAAGAAAGAAAGTTTACTAAACAACGGTTACTGGCCAAAATACCATTACTTCTATGTACAAATGTGACTGGTATTTTGCTAACTAATTTGCTTATTTTGTTGCTAATTATTTTCTGGGCTCAAAATCATAGAGCTGCATGAAGTCAAAAAGTAGCACAACAAAAGCTTACTAAAATAACGATTACAGGCCAACATTATTATAATGACAATTATGTGAGTGATACCCTGCAAATTTTTACTTATTTTTTTGTTAACAGAATTTTCTTGGCTGAATTTGATAAAGCTGCTTTAACAACAACAATAAGAAAAAAAGTTGCATCGGCTAGCTTATGTAAGGGACGAATTTATAATTCAGTCGTCTTTCCGTTTGGAAACCCGTGCTTCCATCTCGATTCATAACATCAAGGTTGAGAACTAGCGGTACTTGGAACACTTTTAGTAATTACTCTGAATATAATTGTTATTATAAAAGCCTATAGGTGAGAAAATTGCCTCCTCTGCGAGAAAGTGGTCAACTTTCACTCAAATGTTAAACATTAATACTTCAGGGTGGGGAGGGGGTTGTCTACCCTTTTGACACACCACAGAGGCCACTGCACTGACAAACCCTGATGGCAACTTCACAATTAGGGTACTCAATGGAAATAACTGTTTTAGATTTTGTCTTTTTAAGTCAATTTTTTTTTTAAAGAAATCTTCCTGTATCTGTTGTTTCTAAGCCGAAATCTTTTGTGACTAAAGTTAACAGGTAACTTCCATCAATGTCAGTTTTTCTTAAAGTCGCATTTTTTTTTAATTAAGATTAATGTTAACGTGTAAATCTTCATGTGTCTGGGTTTTTTAAAGTCGAATTTATTTTATGAGTGTTAACGTGTATCTTCCGGTGTACGCTTTTTTAAACCACATTTTTTTATTAATGTAATTTTCTGTTTTTTTAAGCCGTACTTTTGGTGGATAATGTTAACGACATCTTCCTGTATCTGGGTTTTTTTGAAGACGATTTTGTTGATTAATGTTAAGGTAAGTTTCCCTGTGTCTGGGTTTTTTAAAGTCGCATTTTTTTTCAAAATTAAGATTAAAGCCAGTGGACACTATTGGTAATTGTCAAAGGCTAGCCTTTACAGTTGGTGTATCTCAACATATGCATAAAATAACAAACTTGTGAAAATTTGAGCTCAATCAGACATCGAACTTGCGAGATAATAATGAAAGAAAAAACACCCTTGTCACACGAAGTACTGTGCCTTTAGATGGTTGATTTCGAGACCTCAAGTTCTAAACTTGAGGTCTTGATATCAAATTCGTGGAAAATTACTTCTTTCTCGAAAACTATGGCAATCAGAGGGAGCTGTTTCTCACAATGTTTTATACTATCAATCTCTCCCCATTACTCGTTACCAAGTAAGGTTTTATGCCAACAATTATTTTGAGTAATTACCAATAGTGTCCACTGCCTTTAATGTCAACGTATAAATCTTCCTGAGTCTGTTTTTTTTTAAAGTCAAACTTTTGGGATCAATATTAACATATATTTTCCTGTGTCCGGGAGAGCAAAACTTAAATTAAAAAATATAAATATTCTGGATTACCTGGATGTGACGTCAACCCGGATCAGTATTAAAACACTATAAAACGAAACCCTTCACAGTGAACACACAACAAACATGTTAGCGCTAGGCCGCGGCACGTTGACACGCATGCTTAACTTTCGTGTACAATACATAGGAATGGCTGTTTCATTTTCACATTCAAAAAGAGCTGAATTGACGGAATTTTGTGGATTCATACTTCAAATTCCTGTACAGGTTTGGTTCCTTTGTGATTAAAAAGAAAAGAAAACCTTTACAGGTATTCGAGTAAATGAAATCTATAACTGGTGAGAAAATCTTGGTGAGAAAAAAGAAAAAAACGACAAAATGTGAAAGTAAAAGGCCCTACGGCAACAGTGTCACTACAGAGTTGTTTAGGTAACTTTCGATACTTTTATCGTACAGTGTTAGTTATTTCCATTGACGAAAAGTTGGAATGTTGTTGAGCTTTGTATTCTACAGGTACTGCCATTCCTGTCTCATTCCCATTAATTTATCATTTACAATTGTGAAAGGCGCGGCATCAATGGCATGGTTTGTACTTAGTTGCGTAATAACCAGAGATCGGGGTGGGATGGGGATGGGGACAGGCATGGGCCAAGGGGGGGGGGTATTAATTTATTGGGGGCATTTTTTTTGCCAAGATTTTAGGTTGATACTTTTCTCAACATTATCAAAGTATTGGCTATCTACTGATAACTGGCAGAGTTAACATTATGAAACACTAATAATGTATAATACCGAAGTAAATATGTGTTGAATTTAATCGAATTGAAACCTTTTTATAACAGACGAACTGTTCCAACTTTCCCTTTAATCATCTACGGATCTCGACTGATGGTCGTGCTTTTGGCAAATCCTCAAAACCAAAGAAATAAACATCCAGTGTTGTTAAACCCTCTTCAAATCAAATACGGGGAGCGGCACGAGAGTCCACACAGCGTCGTTGACAGATTATTGTTCCCCGTTGAAGAGCTCAAAAAGTCCCCATCACCGAGCCTCTCCTTCCAGCGGGGTCAGCTTTTGAAAATAATCGGAGTCACCCTGAACTTCACCAACCCCACTTATCTCGGTGTCGAAATCATAATCTCTACGTTGATTTCTACACCTTAAGACCCCTGTGATACGTTATAACTGAAAATAACTATCAGTTTTCTGCTGGCGATTACTGGGGGTATTGTTTTTAAAGCTTTCACGAGTTGGTCCAGATGGATTTATAATTAAACCCACCCTTATGACACATGAGCTGCACACAGGTGTTATGTCTGACACACAGCTGGGGGCTTGGGGATTTTTTTGAAGCAGTATTAAACACGTAATGGGGCTGACGCTTTGTGAAAAATAAGGGAGTTCAACTGTAGGCTAGACTTGTAGCCAAGTCGTTATTTGTCTGTCGTTGTGATATCGTAACGGCTCTCTAGCAAGAAACTGCTGTTCCGCGAGACTAAACTTCTCTTTCGACGACTGTCCCATTAATTGGAGGAAATATCGCGAGAGCAGTAATCGCGTGAGAGACGCATCACGGCAAATATTTTGACGACTTGTCCACGAGTCTAACACTAACAGGCCTAAGTGCTCATAAAGAAGGGGCAAAAAGAAAACTAAAATGACTCCAAAGGGGGTTTCTAAAGACTGGGGTGATCAAAACAGAAATTTTAGAACATAGTATTACGGAATACTGTTTTCAGAGACAAAGGAAATGAAAAAATAATTCCATTGAAGGATGCATTTTTTATCATGCATTTTATTTAATGTATTTATTTTGTTCACACCACTTTTCAAAATGACACCACGCAGCAAAACAGTGGAGTCGGTCCCTACAAGAACTCCATTCGAGGTCAACAAGATGAATCAAAAGGCTTGTAAAAAGTTGTAGTACTTGGTGCAGGACAGTGTTTTGATGCGGGATCCCCAGTTCAGTTTCAAGAAACGGTAGCCTAAACTTGATTAGGCGTGACCCGACTAGTTGTTGAGACCCTATTACCAAGAAATCCCTGACAGAGACACTTTTAACTGACAACTCAAGGTGAAATCGCATCCAAATAAATCTAATGCTATTGGTATTTTATCTCTTCAAATCCAGACCCCGATCGACCAAAGCATCGCCCAAAAAGTATTCCATTAAAAAAAAAAAAAAAAAAAAACGCGGTGAAAATTCCAAATGTTGCGGTTCGCTTTAGACCAGACAACTTAAATAAACACCGAGCGATTCCATTGGTTCGCTCGTAAACTTTCAAATAGGCCTTTAATTCGAGAAACAATGGGGTAAGAAAGTGGTTGTTTGTTGATGTTTTCAGACGGGGTTGATTCTTGCTTGGGGCCGTATAACTTTCTCACGTGTGGAGAGAGACTTCGAAAGGGGTTCGGCAAATTAATTGGGACACGGGTGTGTTTTTTTACGTGTTTTTTTTTTACACACGTCTGACGGACCGATAAAAGTGGGAAGCGAAAACTCAGTTTAATCACTGCAGTTTGGAGGTCGTTGACCAAGAAACAAGAATAAGTGAAATCAAAGTGTTCCTGCAACTTCAAACTGGGACAACCTTTTGGATGGTTTTGGTACCTTTTTGTAGATAACATGTTGGGCCATACCATGAGTCCCTATCTGTGAATGACGATGTGTGTAAAATAATTTACTTGTAAAAGTTTCAGCTTCATTAGTCGTCAAGTTTTTGAGAAAACAAGAGAGAAATTCACTAGCGATGTTTTCAGGAGAGTTGCGCAAATCCACATGCTAAAATAATTTTCGTGTCACTAAGAAAAAGAAAGAAAAAAATCTTCGTGAAATTGTTTTACTCATTTTCAATAAAGCACCTCGGCAAGTAAATGAGGCTTTCGACCATATTTAAACCATGTAAGTTTATTGTCAATAATTGAGAGAATGTTAGTGTTTTATGTCGTACACACAACCCTTTTTTCCAGACCGTTCCTTTTTAGTTGTCTCCGTATAGATCTTTGGAAAATTATTAGTACTACAACAAATTTAGGCCAAGGCAAGTCATTAAATGATTTACAACAATTCGGATTAAAGCTTTTAAAAAGTCACACTTGACCTGGTGATGAATTTAAACGAAGAATGTTGATGATTTGAACTGGAGTGGTCACCATTTAAAGGGAGGGTACACCTTTGGTAAATACTCAAGAAATCAATTACCATAAAAAGTTACTTCGTAAAAGAGCACGAGAGCTGTTGATATTATGAAATTCAACACCCTTTGAAGTATATAGTTTTTTAGAATAAAAAAGGTATTTTTTTTCACCGACAAATTTGAAGTTGAGAAAGGCTTCAGGCATCAAGCCTTTTTCAGGAATCTGAAAGCACACAATTCTATTAATTATCTTTTTACTACTTTCTTGCAGCACCGATGGCAAATTGGGCTCAAATGTTCACAGGTTTGTTGTTTTATGGATATGGTTGGGCCACACCAAGTGAAGATGGGCACAGTTTCATATAGAGCTTCTTCAATAGCAACAATAAGCCAGATACCAGCCACAGATTGCACATGTGAAATGGTATACTTTGGCTGGTAGCCTTATTTTGGTAAGCATAATTTGGATGTGCTTAGCAACTTTTCATACATTCATTCATGCATTTTTATTAAAGAACCAACTGGCAGCACAAAGCTGAATTGTGTGGCATTTAAAGGTAAAAGTATTGTTAAAAATTACACAGAAAAAATACATAATAATAGAATATAAATAGCACCACCGCAGTAAAGGGAACATAAAAAAAATGCATTAACAAAGATGACTTTTATAGAGCACTTGTTATGCTTAAGCAGCTCCAGGTCTTTGACAATTTCCAAGAGTACACACACCGCCTTTAAAAACCCTTATGAATAACGCACCCATGGCTCCGCTTAAAACAAAGTCTGCCATTTGTTTAATTTACATCACAGTGAACGCAGGATGTTTGCAAAGCCACAGCAATCCTTCCTCAAGTTGGAAATCAATCAAAATGTCATCCATGATTTCTAGAAACTCGACAAGGACACACAGAAGGTAGACCTTTCGCTTTCTGCAACGAATCTCTTGTCTAAACATCCTGCCAAGAAACCTAAATGACGTATGTTGTGCCATTAAACTATTCTTTTATTTTTTTAACAGGGTTGGTGTTTTTGTTGGTACTCACATGTACTGTGGAGACAATGTTATCTTTATGAGTGACCTTGTACTTTCCAGGGCCTTTTCGGCAGGCAAGATACTGCACTCGTGATAATAATGCATGGCTCTGGTTAACTATTACTAGAAGAAACGTGTGATGCGAGCGGACTGGAGTATAGAGCGGTGACGACGACTGAAGAAAACACTTGTAACAATATTGTCTGCGGGTCTGGTCTTGGTTTATTTACAAGTTGACTTAAAGCCATACAATTGTTACAGAGGTGCTGGACCTAGCTCGTAGGTTGTGGAGAGGCAAGTCTTTTGTATAGAGAAAGTTGAAGATAGTCGAGGCCCAGTGTGAAACATTGACAAAATGACTTTTTTTGTCATAATTTCCACTTTAATTAATGCGCCCTTCTTCACGTCAAACATTTTATAAACATTAGACGATGCAATCTCCATATCAGATTTTTTTTTTCTTTTCAAATTTTAGCTGTGTTTTAGTTGTCCCTGCTCTGTGGCTCCTTTTTGGTCTTTACTAGAAACAGAAAGTCCAAATCTAAAACGTTGTCTTGTACCCCTTTTCCATTATAGACATACATCATAATAAGTGGTGCACATTGAAACGGTACCTGTCGGCCCCATTTCTCAAAGCCTGCAACTTTCAGTGAAAGCAAGCAAACTTGCTAAGCACAGACAGTATTTAACAGAAACAAGTTACAAGCCAAACTAGTATAAAGTTTACATTATTGTGGCATATGCCCCACTCAATTTTTTTTCTCAGCAAAGACATTTTTGTCAAGCAGTATTTTATGAAATTGAACCCCTCTCCTCCCTTGTTTTTTCTATTAAGCTCGTCATTGTTGACCTAAAACGTCAACATTTCCAAATAAATCGTGACAGCTCTCAGGTCAGGGTATAATACCGACACTTTGGGGGTAATTTCAGTCCAAAGTGTTGTTAATTACTTTAGCGTAATTATTTACGGCGATAAAGGTTTTTTTGTTATTATTCTTTGGGCACACCATGCAGTGAAGACGGCAGGGTGTACTCCAACAACCTGGACTTAGCCCCTTGTTGCTGACTCACACAGCTGGGCGCTGACTGGCCGATGAGGAGTGGTTTAATTGGTGGGGGTAAAAGACGCGATCTTCGGCCCTAGGTTTGGACCCATCAACCTCCCTCCCAGTATACCCTCATTTTGGGTTCTTAATAAGGGTGTAGTCTCACCATGGGATGGCCTGTAATGGGTCAATGACTGAGGCGTCTTGGGTTAGGTTTTAAGATTCCTTGACTTAAGGAAACTGGATCAAGGCCCTTGGAGCTTTGCAACTTGCGGCATCTGTTTATTATCTGGAATAATCTCTTAAATTATACCTTTGGTTTTTGGAACAGTTCGATTGCTTTAATCATATATATCGTAGATATATATACAAAAAAACTAACATCTAAACATATAATTTCAATACGCGTTTTTGAGGTATAGGCTTATCGCCGAAAATCCGGAGCGAATTATGTCCACGCAGGAAGAAACTTTTTTGGGATCTTTTTCTACAATAACCATGGTACTTAGAAGGGAAATGTTTTTCAAAATGCATTTCCTATCCAAGACTGCAGCTGTAATTCTTACACTTAACTTTTTAATATTGCCATGAAATTTCAGAGTCATTTCTAAACGAATACAGCAGACTTTTCAATATCTGAATTGAAGTAAGCATAGTAAATTATTGATATGAAATAGAGTGGAATTATTCATTTTACTCTGCGGTTTTGAGGCAAAATATTGAATTAAATTAATAATTGGAGTCATTCAGTTTACCCCTGCGGTTTTTGAGGTCTCACTTCAAATCATTATGGTCACAGATAATCTCTAACACAGAAATCACAAATTAAGTTAATGCAACTTTTCCGGTAGCTTCATATAATGCTTCTATCATTTTGATTTCAAACATTGTTTGCTAATAATAACCCAATGCGTGGGTAAGTTTCCTAAAAATAACCGTGGATCCCTCGGCGTTCACACAAGGTGTCTCCTCACCAAGGACAAACAGAATGTTGTGACAAAGTTTTTTTGTTTAGTAGCCCACTTTCTGCGAGAGCCAACTCCCACGGCCTGCGGTCGAACTAAACGGCGTGAGAGTCACACACGGGACATCAAGTCGAGCTCTCTCGGTCAGATCGCGGGGGGACACGACCAGTAATTTCCCGTGCGGGCAGTCACTCCGGCACGCAACCTAAAACAAGGCTTATCGGAAACGGACCTACTACGATCGTGTATCCATCCGCTAACAAATATCTGTGAAATTGATCAGCATTCAAATTTAGTTTTTTTTCCCAACTAGAAATAGCTCCTCAATCTAAAACAAATTCAAACCACTGTGGTTAGGGTGCGGATAGTAGACAACTCGTCCTTCAGACAACTCGCCGGTTGAGACAGCTCGACCGTTCGGACGACTCGACGGACGAGTTGTCTGAACCCCGGTATTTTTTGATGGTGCATGCTATTACTGTAAAGACAATGCAGAGCCTAGTCTTTGTTTACCGAAAAAGTGACATTGTGTATTCAAGGGCCTTTTTTGGCGGGCAAGATACTGCACTGGTCACACTATTGGAAATCTTAACGATTCTTGTAATAATTTCCACATAAATACAAGAGTTGGAAAAGGAACAGCTGAACAAGTTTTGAGGTGTGTCTCCTTTCTTTGCGTCAAAAGTTAAAAACAAAAAAATTAGACAACGCAATTTTCATAAAAAATCAGATTTAATGTAAAGTTTACATTGAACTGGGTACAAGTCTTCCGGGCCAGTTGGTTCTTTTTGAAACATGGTGACGTCACAGTTTACATGGTCTAGAAAGTTCAACCGAATGTTTTGTACCCTTGTTCCATATATGCCTCAATCTAAAACAACTTCCAACCACTGTGGTTAGGGTGCGGTGCCTTTAAGCGGCATATGCACAAAGTGATTTTCCTTCCTCCATGGTGAACCATTAGCTGAACCCTCCAGGTATCCACCATTTTGTTTATACAAGAAGACACAAACATTTGGATGGTTATAAGTAGCCTGGGTCAAAGGTCATCCTTCCAGAGATGTATTTTATGAATCCTTCAATTCACCAAAAAGACATGATGCAATATCAAACCAGATCAAGTTGCTCCATGATCAAACACAAATGCATGTTTTGTTATTTTGATTCATTTAAAGTGTCACCGGTGATGTGTTTTCCCGCAGTGTTTGATTGTTCGTTTGGTTTTCCCTCTGTTGTTATTTCGCCCGAAAATCAGTTTAAAGCCACTGGACACTTTCGGTAAACAGTATTGTCCAACGGCCCACACTTCGTGTATCACAACTTATATATAAAATAACAAACCTGTGACAATTTAGGCTCAATCGGTCATCGGAGTCAGGAGAAAATAACGGAAAAACCTACCCTTGTTTCCGCACGTTTCGCCGTGTAATGACATGTGTTCAAAATAAATCCGAAATTCTCGACGACGAGAATTGATAATTGTTTTCATGTTTTCTCAAAAAGTAAAGCATTTCATGGAATAATATTTCAAGAGAAGTCTTTCACAATTACCTTCTATAAACCCTGTAAGTTATTTGTAAATCTGATGTGAACTTCTTTTTTTGTCTGTTCTGAAAGTGGAGTTTATCAAAGTTATAATAATCAACTTGAAAAATATATAAGACTTGCGAACTTTGAAACTCTAAAACAAATTCTCAAATCTTGAAATGTAGGTACATTTGGTATACATGTGGGCAGGCTTATACTTTCTTCAGTATAACGTCCTTTTTATTATCATTTTAGACCCTCGCTATCCTGTCAAACAACCGTACAATCGTCTGTTGGTTGAATTAAGCCTTACAAATGACAATATTATTTTGTTTCTATACTGAACAGGACACCACAATGAAAAATACAACAGGGCCAAATTTCATAGAGCTGCTAAGCACAAAAATTTGCTTAGCATGAAATTTCTTCCTTGATAAAAACATGATTACCAACCAAATTTCTATTTTGTTGCATTTCTATGTTACTGGTATTCAGCTGTTGTATGCTTATCTTGAAAATCACGTAAAAATTTGGTACGGAAATCCTGTTTTTATCGAGGCAAACATTTCATGCTAAGCAAATTGTTGTGCTTAGCAGCTCTATGAAATTGGGCCCAGTTGTTGAGACCGCACAATCCTGGTAAGCCAATAAAGGTTTGTATAGTGGAGTGCTTTTTGATTCGGAAGAGAAAACAAACGGTCGTAATCAATTTCTTAACAACCAATTGGGTTTAAAAAGGTTTGATTCAAGGTAGCGGTTTCGTACAGGAAACATCATAGTACGTTAAACTTAAATTTGTCTCAAGAAATAGCCGTCGGGTTATGGCATCACGGTTGATTTAGCGGGAAATCCTGAAAGTGTGTTTATTACGGCAGCACTTAAACGCATGCAATCATTCGGTCGTGCACCTCTACTAGGGCCGAAGATATCCTTACATCTTCCACTTTCCAAGAAGTTGCAATGTTTATTATTGCGAGTTAAAGGATAGACACCGACGACCTCAAGTAGATACCCCCCCCCCCCACGCACACAAGTGTGTATAAATACGCCTGCAATCGTGGATCAATTGTCCTGCTCCTTTGTTTTATACTCTTAATTTATTGTTTGCAACATCTCACATTTTGTACACATTTGCCAACTGTGGACCTTTCCCGAACCGTGAACTCACGTAGTATTCCCATTGGTTGACTACCAATAATAGCCAGTGTCTTAAAGGCAGAGGATACTATTGGTAATTACTCAAATCAATATAAAACCTTTCTTGATTACGAGTAATTGGGGAAAGGTTGATAGGTTTCGAGAAAGAAGTAATTTTCCACGAATTTGATTTCGAGGCCTCAAGTTTAGAATTTGAGGTCCCGAAATCAAGCACCAGAAAGCACACAACTTCGTATGACAAGGGTGTTTTTTCTTTCATTATTATATCACAACTTCGACGACCGATTGAGCTCAATTTTTCACAGGTTTGTTATTTTATGCATATGTTGAGAAACACCAACTGTGAAGACTAGTCTTTGACAATTAACAATAGTGCCCACTGCCTTTAACACACATCGAAGTAAAGGTGCAAAACAATATGTAAGGCTCGAATTAAATTAAGGTTAAAGCCATTGGACCCTTTCGGTAAACAGTGTTGTCCAAGGCCCACACTTTGTGTACCACAACTTCTATATCAAATAACAAACCTGTGAAAATTTAGGCTCAATCGGTCATCGGAGTCGGGAGAAAACAATGGAAAAACCCACCCTTGTTTCCGCGCGTTTCGCCGTGTCATGACATGTGTTTAAAATAAATCCGTAATTCTCGTTAACGAGAATTTATATTGTTTTGCTGTTTTCTCAAAAAGTAAAGCATTTCATGGAATAATATTTCAAGAGAAGTCTTTCACCATTGCCTTCTGTAAACCCTGTAAGTTATTTGTAAATCTGTGAACTTTTTTTTTTCTGAACCGAAAGGGTCCAATGGCTTTAAATCACTCGTTGCATCTGGGTCAATCAGTCAGCCAGTATAAGTTTTATGGAGGGTAGGAGTCGCCTACGAACCTGTAACAACTCAATTCATTTTGACACATTTTTTCGGAATAAAAGGACATTGTTTCAGGCTTTTCACCACTTTATACTTAGATTGAATAAAGTTTAGGCCAAAGTTACCAGTAGAATTATACTTCACCGCCATGCCCACCCAAAACATCATAACTCAATTTGAGCCTGGCGTACAGACGTCTGCATTGTAATTACAACGCCCCATCGGGTCTAGTCACTGACTCAATTATTCTCTTTCTTTGCTAGTTATGGCTGTGTTAATTGCTCCAACAAGTTTCTCCGTAGTGCCCCAGTGAGTATGAAAATAGCTCCCTATGGTTTATTTTGTTGACCTTATAAGTTCATGGCTGCTTGCTTTGGGTGTAGGACTGGGCCTTGAGTAACCATGAATGAGAACTCTATTTTGTTGAAGTTCGAATTGCAGTGACGAAAAAAGAGTTGAAGATAACTAACTCCATAAGATCATTACGGAACAACTATAAAGTTCATGGCTGCTCGCTTCGGGTGTAGGCCTGGGCCGTAGAGTTTCTATGAATGAAAACTCTGATTTGTTTGAAATTATTCTGTGTAGGCCTACACCAGCTTGTCGAAAATGTGGATCGAATTGCAGCGACGAAAAAAGAGTTGAAGATAACTCTGTAAAAGATCATTCATGAAAACTCCACACCCGTGGTCATTGCTCAAGTTTTTATTGAGTGTGGAGTTTTCATGAATGAAAGTTCTACGTGGTCGTGAAGTTCTTCTTTACACACGAGACTGTTAAAAAATATTAATGTTGTTCAAATTGCAGCGACGAAAACGAGCCGAAGAAAACTCTATAATACAACTAACTTTCACGGCTTCTCAAGTTTGGGTGTATAGTTTCATGAATGAATTTTCTTTGTGAAATCCTTCTGTAGCTTGTCGAAAATGTGTTTCAAAATTGCAATGACGAAAAAGAGTTGAAGATAGCCCCACAAGATCAACGGTACAACGCAAGTTCATGGTAGCTCACTTTGGGTGTGGAGTTTTCATGAATGACAACTCTATTTTGTTTGTGAAGTTCCTCTTACAAATGGGCATGTCAAATTAGAATGGTTTAATTTGCAGCGACCTAAACAACTTGAAGATAACTGTCTACAAAACAACTAAAAGTAAACCACAGACGTATTTTTGGAATTTGTGGCATTTAACTGAAGTTGTTAAAATTCCATACCGCGCCTTCACATACCAATCATAACTTAAATGGAAGACCAATCAGGCGGGGTCCGTGACGCCATTTTGTTTTTGTGTTATTGTGGCTGGCTCCCAAGGGTAGTTATTGTGACGTCATAAATGTGAACTTGCGGATGATGGATTGGAACAATAAATATCCTCCCAACTCGACTCCTTTCACAACAATGCTCCTTTGTCACAGAAAAATGCAAGTGCTTGGATGTAATATAAATATTTATTCCTTTCCTCCAGAGATGCTGCATAAATTAAACTTTGTGTAAATATTCATGAAGGGCTTGGTGCCAGGACCCAATTGGCCATGGTTGTATGGGGGTCATTATTAATTATTCATTATTCATTATTCATAAGTGTTCACCTAGAGGTACAGGGATGTGGACTAGAAATATTCCCAAAACAAAAAAAAACAAATAAAAGATAAGAATGAATGAATTAATTAAGGTTCAATAAGTCACTGGGAATTTTGTTCAAAACATAATTGGCCCAGTGTTTTTCCGATCCCGTGGGCAGTGGGCTGGCCGAAACGTGTTATGGCCACCTACGCTCTCATCAGCCTTCAATTTTATGTTGTTGTTATTCTTTTATAATGTTCATTACATAAGCGTGTCACATTAAAGGCACTGGACATCTTTGGTAATTGTCAAAGACACTTGGTGTATCTCAACTATGCACAAAATAAAAAACCTGTGAAAATGTTGACTTAATTGGTAATCGAAGTCGCAAGAGAATAATGAACTGAAAAACACCCTTGTTGCACAATTAATGGGTGTGTGCTTTCATCAGATGCATAATAAAAGGCTTCAGCCGATGAAGTGTTTTATTATTTTGAGTGAGAAATTGCCCCTTTCTCAAAAACGATGTTAGCTTTAGAGGTAGCCGTTTCTCACAATGTTTTATACTATCAACAGCAGCTCTCAATCGCTCGTTACCAAGTACGTTTTTTTGCTAGTCATTATTTTGGGTACTTACCAAAATAGTGTCCATGAAAGAAGGGGTGCATATATACACCCCATACAACAAATGTGAAGTAATTTTAAAGACACTGCTCTAGAATTGCAAAGGTCATAGGTTCGAATCACACCCGAGTAATATACCTGATTTTTTCTTCTTCACATAACTCGGGAGGAGTTTACTGAGTATACAGTGCATTGGTGTATAGGGTCAAAACAAAAACTAATAACATCCGTTATGTTTGTTGGTTATGACGACAAAATGAAACATAATTTATTGTCATCACTACCCCCAATTACATTATATAAACACTGTTTTCCTGTCCTAAGTAAGTTCTTTGACAGAATTTCCAACCACTGGCCCAGTGACCTTAGAAGCTTCCTATAAGAACCCGGAACGAAATACTTCACAGGAAGCCAGAAAAAAATGTAAAATCCAGACAAGTATTCAGTGAAAACCTTGACTTCAAGTATGCCGTCATTTTTGAAAATAAAATCCATGTCCGCATTTCATCAAAATATTCTCTTGAGCGGGGAGTAAGCATTAAAACTCAGTTAATTTTTTGAGAGCTTTGTTTTTAAAAGACTGAAACAGACCAATAGTAATGTCTTAACTGTTTGTGACAGGTTGGTTGGATAAACAATGAAATTGTAAAACTCTGTACAGCCATTAAAAAGGAAAATTAATCTTCATAAGATTTACATCTATATTGTTAGGTCTTTACTGAACATGGTCCGATTTCAGTAAGAACTACGGTTCATCTGGGCCAAATTTCAGAGCTACTTAATTCAACTTCAATCAACATTTATTTCCATACAAACACAATATACAAATACAAACAATAAGATTTAACAAGACTGAAAACTGTATGGAGGCATGGCCCATTAAAGCAAAGCTTGTAAGCTGGGATGCCTTTATAAAACAAAGGAAGGTAATAGATCAATTAAATCACAAAGGGGCTAAAAGCGCAACAAAATTATGTTATAACCAGAATATCTATTCGCACGTACCATCTGTTCGCTGATCATAAAACGGTTAGGCTATTATTATTTTCTGCCTTAGCAGCTCTAGGAAATTGGCCCCATTACAAGATGAGTTGTCAATATAATGAACATAGTGATTTGTGAAATCACACTTTGCTTAGCGTTTTCACTGGTACTCAGTTTTTAGAGTTGGCCCTAACAATATTAACCTTTATTCTTTATCAGTATGCATTGATCGAAGTATAGGATGTCCTTAGCAACACCTTTAGCAACAGTCAAAGCCGTTGTCCTCAATTGCCTCAAGACGTAGTCGTGAGAGCAGCAGCCTCGCGCAAAGCAGCTCGCGAGGTAGTTGCGAGGGAGCCGATGACCGCGGCAGACATTGAACGACTTGTCCACAAGTCTAGCAACAGACATGTGTGAGCCCCGTAGCTGTTGTCCCAATTTGTCTCAAGAATGATGGTCAGGGTTTGATGCTCTGCCCCTTTCTTGACCCACACCGCTCAGAGAGCCGACCTGACCCGTCGTGGCCTCACCCCTGACCAAGACCGATCGCCTGGTGCCAGTTATCTAGAGTAAACATTATATTATACGCCATGTCCATCATTTTGATCTGAAAGGCGAGTGCAAAGTACCCCATGTGCAACATTTTTTTGAAGCAAATTTTAAAGGGATTTGGAGCTAATTGTCTGTTTGATTCCTATTTAACTATCAATCAAGTTATCTGTGAAAGTTTCATTTCAAAAGGTGGAGTGTTTTTGATATAATAAATTTACCGAAAATCTAGAGCGGTTATATATCCACACAGGAAGAATAACCTGCAATTAACCATAATCTGAGAAGCGTTTCTGTCAGTAACGCTTCTCGGATTCAATTTTGGGGATACAGGTTGAAAACCTTTTCCATATAACCGCAGTACTTTGAAGTGAAAAGTTTCTCAAAAGCTGGTGTAGGGCCTACTTCTAACCAAGAAAGTTGTTATTACTTTATTAATTTTTGGGGTTGAACAAAGAATTGACTAGAGTGGGATTCGAACCAACGACCTTCGGATTAACGTGCCGGCGCTCTACCAACTGAGCTATCTAGGCACGTTAATCCGGAGGTCGTTGGTTCGAATCCCACTCTAGTCAATTCTTTGTTCAACCCCAAAAATCATTTACAAGTTTACCCAGTCAGTTTCCCTTGTGGTTTATATTGATACTTTATTAATTGTAAGAGTCATTACCAAACGTAAATATTAGGTGTCAAGGAACCGATTTGTTGACAAGGTGATTATTGATCATTCATAACAAGTATTCAAACTTAGAGTAAACAATTATTGACTTTATTATCACAATGAGTAAGAGAGACAGCTATTTTGGGTTTCCGAAGGTTGTTTGTTGCGAGGTGCAAATTGCGTAAAAATGAATTCCTGTTGCTCCGTGTCGGAACCGCCATTCGCTCATTGCCGGCCCGCGCATCCTGTTTTTGAAGAAGAGTGTTTTTATCATTCACGTAAACAGCCGTTGGGTAACTCTGTCTAAAATGAGGCCAAACATTTGATTAAACAAAAAATTTCAACAAGAAAAATTATTAGCTACGAAAATCAGTGCACCATCTCACTGCAATCGTTTTCATTACACAATATTTATGCCATTGCATGTTTTGGAGTATTTTGCTTTTACTGTTCGGTTCAATGAATTCAGTGGCACAAACAACATAACCTATTTCACAGTTGGGCCCCATTCAAACCGTGAGAATTTTCCTTAAGTAATAAGCAATGATAATGACTCATTATTAGATTGGTATGTTTACAGAGTGTGGGAGATGTCAAAATATTATAAATAGAAAAAAGGAAAATCCCCATTAGAAAATACAATGAAGGTAGCCCTAGTTACACAACTTGTAAGTTCGTTATTTACACACGGGTGTTTCTCTAAAGCTTTATAATAATACAAATTTATTCATTTATGTAGCGCACATTCAAATATTGTGTTCAAAATATTAATAAATACACCTGACAAGATATACCCATACGCGCTCTACACACCACGTTTTAAAAACCAATAAAGGAAACATCTTAACAATCGAAGCATAAAACAGCCGTCTGGGAAATGAAGCGTTCCTTGTGCTCTCGCAAGTGCAACGATACGTCACGCGTCCGGAGGCGTGGCTTGGGATAGCCCTGCTGCATTTTTTTAATGATTTGATTCGGTGACCGGTGATTCCTCTAGTTAGTCATGGTATAGCTGAGAGGATCACTGAAAAATAAAAAAAAAATGATATAAATAGCTGTAAAGTCTTCTGGAAGTCACCAGTGAACATTGTTAGCTTCAGGGAAAGACACCCATCACTAAAAAAAAAAGTTTTCAAAAGTAAGTCTCCACGGACCTATCGGCTGTCTGAGAGCATAGAGCAAGCTGAGGGAACTTAATAAACCATCTACCTCGACTTAATAGCACTTGAAAGGTCAAGTTGTCATCTTGCACGTGTTGATTTCCAGTAGATCGCTCAAGAGACCCTTCAAGACACACGTGGGACTTTCTGAGATACCAACAAAGAAATGGCAGCGTCCTTGAAAAGGGGTATAGAAGTTGGGGTGCTTCTTTGCATCGCGTTTACGTGTGTACTGACGAGCTGCGTTGTGAATGACGGCAGTACAGTCGAGCAGAGGACTAGGGATGTACCGTTGGTTATAAAAGGCATAGTCACTTCAAGGAGTCACACGGGCAGTAGTATCAAGATTAGAGTCGGTAAGATTCTTAAAGGAAGTAATGAATCGGTGGCTCAGAATGAGCTAGATCTGGTCATCTTAGAAGAGGAACAATCGACCACCGCTGGGACGACAATGACAATCGAGACAAGCAATGCGACTGTGACAACATCTCTGAACACGACAACATCACCTATGAACATTTCACTGTTGTCGAGCAATGAGTCGTCGACATCCACCATGATGATGCAGTCGACGTCTCAGGCTGCGACGCAATGCTTGGACGGAGTTGGTATGTTCGACCGATACATCTTCTTCTTACGCCCTCTGGATGACGAAGGAGTGAGGTTTGAGATCGTCAAAGACGCCGTGCCCCAATCCAAAGATAACTTGAGAAAGGTTCGACAAGTCGTCAAAGAGGCAAAGAGTGAAGATGGTAAGATCACATTTTACAAACAAGACTTCCCACTTTAACACTTCGCATTAACTTGTCTTAAAGGTAAATGAAAACGTAATTATTGCTGCGGCCAGAGATGCATGCAGTTCATCTCGCCAATTAACGTTTATATGGATTCCTGTGAAAATACTGTATAGCTTGCTGCTGTTTCGCAGCAAGTAAAATATTATGCACTGTACTCAACTGAAACTCTCATGTGGCTTGTATTGAATTATTTTGCATACAAAACAAGGTTAGCGCAAACCATTGTAAGGCCCCCCCCCCCTTTAAATCATAATTTCCCCTGTAATTTTTCTGGGCTGAGCGGGTTATTGCAAAATTCGGTATTTCACAACACATGGAAAACAAAATCACACGTGAACGACTGTTTGTTGTGAACAAAATAGTAGGCCTACGTCACGCAAGAGTGACTTTCACCTGTACGGATGGTTGCGCATCCTCTGAGGATTTCAATTGAAAGTTCACTACCATAGAGCACCCTGTGTGACGTAGCACTACTAGTCTCAACATGTTTGGAAAACTTCTTTCTAAAAACTCAACGGTTCCTTTCGGACCCCCCCCCCCACCCCTACTCATTTTAGAGATAGTCATTACATGCATGGTGTTACCGCAAACCTTGTCCTCAACCTCAGAATTGTGTTTGAAGCTGTGCATGTTTGTACCCGCAAGTTAGTAAAGTTACTTTCCTCAGAGTATCAGCCGCTTTCAAACAACAGAGGGCGCACAGCGAACTCTCCCCTCAAAAAAAAAAACCTTGTTTTCATTATACAGACACACTTTTCAACTATTGTTTTGCCCCCGAGCCTATCTCTTTCAAATTCATTTCTGTTATGGCTACACCGTCAACATTGAGGAAACGTAAAATGAAAATAAGACCACGTGGTGCCACGTGCTTATCGTCTGTTCTTAAATAAAAAGTCGTGTATCTAAAACCAAATATTGATTTGAAAGACTAAAAACATGATAACTCATTATTGTGCGTACGTCGCCCTATTTTGCGAGAGTGTGGTCTTACACGCGAAGGTCATGCACTCTGTCGTGTGGCGATACCAGTTTACCGATAAAAAAAAAATCAATTTTGCAAAACTGAGTGTCAAAAACTGAACAGCATAAACTGGCAATGCATGGACGAGTTAAGCCGATAGATGGCGCATTTCCTGAGCCGGTCAGTCCCCAAGTACAGCAACACCTTTTTGGAGTTTCTACCTCCTTGATAAGACGTAATCAAAGCTGCGTGTGGATGTGTTGTTTCAATTAGACAATACGTACTAAAAGATAAATCGATGTCCGCTTAAAAACACTTTGATTATAACACAATTCAATTCACCACGATCAAGGTCGCTTACTTGTAAATCATCGACTGCTACGTCATACTATGACGACATTCATAATTTAACATATGTCGTTTGTGGTTAGCTATAGATCAGCGAAAATACGTATAACCGGTGCTTTCTATGTTTGGTAAATCTATTTGACCTACCACAAGTGTGATGAACGTTTTTTGGCTGTTAAAAAAAAAAATCTTTTGTAACTTGATTAAAGGCATCTGACACCTTTTGTGATAAAAATTGTCAAAGACCAGTATTCTCACTTTGGTGTATCCCAATTATGAAATAACAATTCTGTGAAAATTTGGGCTCAACTGGTCATAATGAAGTTGGAAGAAAACACACTTGTTGCACCCGTAATAATTGTCTGTTTTCAGATGCCTAATAAAGGGCTTCAGGCCTGGAGTCTTTTATTATTTGAGGGAGAAAATACTTCTTTCTCAAAAAACACGAGGGAGCCGTTTCTTACAAGGTGTTATACTATCAACAGCTCTCCATTGCTCGTTTAACCAAGTAAGTTTGTATGCTAAAAACTTCTTTGGGGTAATTACCAATAGTGCCCAGTGCCTTTACCAAGAAAATAATTTTAAAAGCCAACCATTTCGCAATTTTATACGCTTGCTTATCAGTAGGATTTGAAACTTAGCATTTTGGAAATACGATACTAAAGATTTGCGGTAACAAACTCGGATTATTATTACATGGTGTTACCACATATCCTTGACACTTGCTTACCGATAATGTAAAATAAATTTAGCGTCACCGACTGTAGAAAGGTGCAGTAGGTAGACAGTGCCCCCTAACCATAACCCTAACCCCGACCTGGCCATAACCGACCGGAAAAATTAAAGTAAATTAGCTTCACGACTAAGTTTCCTGATCCAGCGCAATAAATTCATAATCCCCATGCCTGTGATAATCCACCCAGTCTGTCAGAACATCAGACACCCTAGACATAGGCTAATCAATCAGGATGAATTCTTTGAAGATGAGGTAAGGCCAAATAAATAAAAATAACAGTTAATCGTTCCCGGCCTCATCCTTTTTTGAGGCCATATTTTTTTCTTTTCCCCCCTTTTTTGTTCCACAAAAAAAATTGTCCGTGCATTTCTCGTTTAACTTACTAATCTTTTAAGAACTTGTAACTAGACATAAAGTAAAAAGTGACTTTAAACTGAAGAATTGGTGGCCAGTTTGATTTCAAATTCAAACCTAAAAAAAAAAGGGTTCCATCCTCCTCTTTTTGGAAAAACCCGGACGGTTAACTGATATTTTTTTCACCTGGCCTTACTTAGTTGCTGGGGTGCTGGATATGTGATGATGACAGAGTGACGCAATGCTATGTTCGCGTACAGTTCAAACAGAGGGGGAAAAAAATGTGACTAGTCATAACTTCCACAACTTTCTAAAATGATGAAATAACATGCGATGATAATCTTATGTGCAAGCAATGGGAAGCTCGCTAGTAAGAGTTAAAGTAAACACACTGATAATAGAGAGTGATTATAGCAATCATTCAATCAATACACTTAGCTGCTCTTAAAAAAAACCAAGGAAAGCCGAATGTTACTTACGACAATGACTTCTTCCGTTTATTGTGGTAAAACTATGTGTGACTTCATTTATTTATCGTTAAAGGGGCACCTTTCCCCAGGATTTGGCACTTTTGGCTCAGTAAAAAGCGTTTGTAAAAAATAAAAAAAACATGATTGGAAAGATACAAGTCACGCAAAATAACCTTTTGAACTGATGTGCTCAACGTGTTCCGCTTTTTGATATTATTTGACTCCGACTGAAGGGCGGATCGAAATTCCACAGTTGTTAGTTTGCGTGGACTTATAGCCACTCCAGATTTTTGGCAATATCCCCAAAACTGCTACCATGCTTTTGAAAATGAAACTTGAACTGGGGTTAGTTTTACTGTACTCTAGGGTTACAACACACGAACGCTTCCAAAAACCAAAGGTAAACTTTGCCTTTAAAAATGAACTGTTTATATAACGGCTTTATTAACCTAACCCATTCCGGATCAAATCCCTGTACACCTAATCATAATTCATCTACACTGTCAACTGCAAGGGGTACAGTTTAGTCTCCCTAAACCCAATATTTCTGTGCTGTCATCATTATACGCCAGTTTTGAAGAATAGCAAGGCACAGTGTGCATACTCTACCACTGAGTGCATGGCATTTTGTTTACATTGACAACCGTTTATAGCCAATACCATTACTACACCAAGAGCGAACGGGACCAGACTTGCTGTGGCGGTACAGACCACTTCGTGGGAAATTTCGTCATTTTGGTCCTGAAAGGGTACAATGTCTAAAAATAATTCACTTCTGTAGACTGCCCCCCAATGCGTCAGGGGGGGTCACATTACTCGAGCCAGCCCAATAGAGGGCCAAAGCCGTACCGAGAATTTGTAACTATAAGATTTTTTTTAAACCGAAAATGAAACCCTTACAGTGTTTATTTTCCATATATTTTTTTGAATGATTTGATTACCACATCACTTCAACATGCATTCATAAAACGAAGACACAAAAAGGAAAAGGAAATGAGAAAGAATGTCATTATTTCGGTTCAATCGAAAGTAATATAACGAAGTAGGCCTCCCAATAATTGCGGGTAAAAATTACCCATAAAACGGCGCCAAAAAGATGATGGTTGTGGGGGCGTTTAACAAAAAAACAAAAACGCCGGGAAATCCCAGACCGCCCTGCCCATGGCGGCATTAACCTGTGTGTACGGGGGTCCTCAAACATTCCAAGCAATGTCTATTGTTTGCCCAAAGGATACAATGTTACCTTTTCAAGTCAATTTATTTATCTGCGACACGTGAGGATGACGACTGTGATTATAAATAGACATGTTTTAATAGATATCTTAATTTGTTGGGGAACGCAAACGATTTTACCAACTTGAATTAGGGGATATCATTTTAAGGAAAACAAATATCAAATTCCGTTTTCGTCGGACTCTTCTTGAATGACAAATTGGACTATAGATTGATTGAAATGAGTTATATCAATAGAGATGCGTTCAAAGTATTAAGATAACATTTCATATTATGGTATGTATATGAATAATGCTCAATCAATGACGAATGGTTGAACACGTATACACCAATGGCCCGACCAAAGTGGTTTCCAATGTTGGTTTTCAACAACCTTCATGCTGATTCCGTGACACCAGAAATATTTACAACTCTGTTTTTTTTATGAGGACGTCCACTGCCATCTATTGATTCAAGTGTTTGGAGTTTGACCAGCTCTTTTGTGCACAATAAATTCACTGACCTAGCGAACTGTTGTTGTAGAGTCCTACATGATTTTATACAGAAGTCTCTGGTATTCAAGTACCAATCATTAGCCCACCGATGAACCCGGACGAATTCTACCAGAAGAGTTTCGCTCAAACAAGAACCCCCCACCCAAAAGAAAACGGCTGGGTACCAGGTTTCATAGTTCCGGTGGATCCTCAGACGTTCCGCTTCCGGTTTTAATGTCCTTGTTCGGTGTTGCTTAGCAAGGTGGGCGTGTCTCTATGGTTTGTGGATAATAGCTGTCTGATGTGCGGCTGGTGCGGAGACTACACTGACAACTATATATAGAAGGGTATGTGTGAAGTGGTTACTACACAAGCGCACGTGTCGTCCAAAGTGGAACATCGCATCGAGAAACAGCTAATAATACATGTACATTGTATACCATCCTATATGCACCACATGCAGCAGAATCAGATACTGTTTTTTCTTCCACAAGAAACGGACTGCTACGATATTCGATTTGAAAGAAGGAATTAGTTTGTGTTCTTAACTAGAAAACATTGGTCATCACTCTAGACGAAGGGCGAGACACGTACTCATCATTGCAACATCTCCTGAGAATCTTGCAACATCAATCGGCATCTGACACACGTGTGGGAATAGGAGCTTCATTCTCAAGTCATCTTTACAAGATTTCAACATGTCTTGGCTGATTATCGATATTGAAGGATTGCTGGATAGAAACAGTAAGCAATAATAATTCATGTTTCACTTTAAAGGCACTGGGAACTGTTGATAATGTAACTCAAAATATTTGTTAGTTTAAAAACTTACTTGGTATTGAGCATTTGAGAGCTGTTTGAAACATGAAACATTGTGAGTTTGAAACATTGTGAGAAACGGCTCCCTTTGGAGTAACGTAGTTTTTTTTTCTTTAAGAGTTAATTTCTTCGTCAAATAATTATTACAAGACTCCGGGCCTGAAGCCTTTTAATATGAGGCCTCTGAAAGCACACAAAATAATGTGCACTGCGTGTGTGTGCTTTCTTTCATTATTCTCTTGCAAGTGCGATGACCTATTGAGTCGAAATTTGCATAGGTTTGTTATTTTGTGCATAATATTGAGATACACCAATGAGAATACGGGTCGTTGACAAATTAATACCAAAAGTGTCCAGTGCCAATTTCAGACGAGTTAATGCAACACTTGTTGCAAGTCTGGTTGTATTTTTTTTCTGGTTTGCTCGCAAAACGACTACAGTGTGACTGGTTTTATTGCCCGTGTTGTCAGACGAATTTATAAAAATATTTTAGTATAACGACGAGCTGTTCAGTTCTAGTTATACAATGCTATAACAAAATAGTATTTCATTCCATTGTGTGTCACCCGCTTATAACCTATCCCAACAAATAATCTTGATAATTATCATAGTTTGAATATATTATTTATTGGTTAATGTGTCATTTTATTAATGAAGCACCCAGTCAAGGATCACATCATAATATCAGCCATATAAAACATCAATCCAAAGGTAGCATTGTGCTATTATTGTATAGATTCTTCCATAAAATGTATTTCCTCTCGTTGAAATTTTTAACACTTAAATTCGTGGTGTTTTTTTTTTTTGGAAATCCCCAAAATAATCAGAAATCCTTGTAAACTGACAAAGACCGTCGAAATACAACGCCCAAGTTATTGATTATGAGGAAACGGGGCAATAATGGGTACGCCCTGTGAATTTAGAACAACTGGAAGCAAAAAAATTGTTTATCAGTTCATCAGTTGCTCAGCGATGGCTACCTGTAAAATCGTTATCAATATTACTTAATGACAAATTATTATTGACATTTTAACCACCTTTGCCCATACACTACATTAGTACATTGCATGGATCACGAAAGAAGTTGCGAGCCACATGTTGAAACGTTATATCAATTCCTTAATGACAATTTATTACAATTTTCGATAAAAACAGTTTTCTAAAAATGAAGTTGCAATAACCATTGCCCATTGCATAAAGCACGACAGAAGTTTGCAAGCAACATTTACAACAACTTCAGTTGACCAGGCTCCTGCAAATACATGTGATGCAAAGCCCATTTTATGTTATCAGTTCTTGATGACAATTTATTTAAATTTTGATAATAACTGTTTTCTTAATTAACCACCATTGCTCACTGCCTGGACCACGAAAGAAGTTTACAAGCAACATTTCCTAAAAATACGTGCACTTCTGCACCACAAATCCCACAGTTCTTAATTAACAAATTACTGAAAAATTTTGATAAAAAAAAAACACATTTCAATTTCAATCACCATTGTTCATTGCATAGATCACGAAGGACGTTCTCAAGAAACATTTACGACAATTTTTCAGATGACAACGTCCCTAAAAATACATGTATTTCTGCATCACCAAGCTATCAGTATAATTCAAACTGCATTCCATTTGCTGTTACCTCAGCCTCTGATATTTATCTTTTTTTCTCCCCTACGTGGAGTGCCAATTATTGTGTTGATATAGTAAAGCCTTTGTGATGAACCGAAACCATTTGGACGCAGTGACCCATTCTATATTGAGCTTGCTCCGCGCCAAGAGTTACGATACAAGTTGATCGTAAAATTGAAAAGGGTTTCTTTTTGTCAATGAACAAGCCTTTAATGCGTATTGCCTTGAAAAGGTATATACAGTATCTCTATTTTCGCTCTCTTATCGCGACGGCTCACCGGTGTGTATAGCCACTGAATACGAAATGCAACTAACTATTATGCATGCGATTTTTAAAGTGTGACTACCAACTTCTTTAAAAAAAAACCTCATTTCCGTTTGTTGCCTTGAAAGAAACCTTTGATGAACCGGCAAACTATTTTATCCAGTGTAGGTGGTCTATAGTTGTGACGAGAATGACGTCATTGATTGGTCGTTTCAGTACCTGGTATGAGTTGATACAATTAACTTAAAGCATCTATGCTTAAAGGCACTGGACGCTATTATTGGTAATTACTCAACCAAATTGTTAGCACAAACACACGCACGATGGAGTATAAAATATTGTTAGAAACGGCTCCCTCTGAAATAACGTAGTTTTTGAGAAAGATATTCTCACTTAGATAATAAAAAAAGCCTTTTATTGTAACTCCAATGAATAATTAAGCCCAAATGCCCACAGGTTTGTTATTAATTTGTATGCATACGCTGGGAATACACCTAGTGATAAAACTGCTTTTGACAATTACCAAACGTGTCCAGCGCATGCCTTTAACGCAGACTAAAAATCATCGTACTTGCTCTATAATAATGCTATATAGGTACCGAATCGATCTGGTAGTGGGATAGGGCGTTACTTGCTTTGCGGACTGAAAATAGCAATGACACAACAGGGTACGTCAACAATTAAGTGCTCTTCGCTTACAATGGTAATTACTTTAGCATGAATGATCTACATATATAAATACAAGTGTAGTAGTCTCTTTTCGTGTCACCAAAGTTCAACGACATTTAACCTTAATTTGTAGTCATTCCCATAGGCATCAAAAGATGTCACAATAATATGTTATTCGCAGTGTCATGAAACAGTGTTCTAAATAGTTGAAAAGGATTAACCTCCAAATGAGGTATTCGCTAAACAATGTAATTTATCCAGACTTTAACAACCTGTTTTCCCCCTTCTGTTTATTGGTCTATAGCCTTTCCAAACTTCACCATAATCTGAAGTTGTTTGTTAACTCCTTGAGTTGCGTTATTAAAAAGCTTATCAAATTTCAGATGATCATTCCTGATATCTATACTTCCTTGTTCGGTAAAATATCGTACTATTTGTTTGTTTGTTCTTTTGTTTGTGTGTCTGTCTGTTGAGATGGTCTTCCCAACAAGAGCACTTGGGAAGCTCACACAAAGAAAATAAAAACACCAACTTGAAACAGTCAGTCTCTCTTTTACAAACATCGGTTTAACGTTTTATATGATTATCAATTGCACAAATTAATAAACAAAAGGTTCTTGATTTAGTATAACTGTTTTGTAATGATTCAGTTACTTTGACATGACTTACTCTAGTCATGGGGGGAGTAAGCGGTTAGCTTGGCTGGATTCGAACCAAGAACCTTGTGACTACAAGTCCTTAATTCTCATCATAAAAGTTTTGTATCCTGGGATCGAATCACATCCGAGTAATATGACGATGATTTTTATTTCATAGAACTCGGGTAAGTACTGAGTATACAGTGCGAAACACACATCGGTGTATAATATGGTGATATTCTTTTATCCCCGATGTAAATTTAACATCTATTAAATAAGTTTTTTTATTTTTTTATCAACAGGTAATGAAACTTTAGAGTTGACGATTCCAGATTCTCACCAAGCCGCATGCGAGACTGGCAACGGATCAAAATGGGATCTGTACTGCATGAACGGTGGACGATGTGGTTACTGGAAACATCTTGGCACACACTTCTGCATGTAAGTACATTCAATTTTATACCTCAATAAAAATTCCAACAATTTTCAGTGTGGGATTTTGAAACTTTGTATGGTGCGAGTGTAATTAGGTGAGGCATTTGCATGTGTAAATCTCTTTTGAGTAGTGTTGGTTCTGAAGAAAAACTCGTGGTTGACAACTTCAATGATCAATCTTCAATCTTCTATGGTGAAATCTTTATTCAGCTATAATTATAGCTATCTTATGATGGTGCAGAAGTGACGTCACACGCAAAGTGCATAAGAAATAAAAGGTGAAATAAACGTTTTGATCAGTTGTGCTCATTATTAGTCATCCTTCTCCTGAAGACACTCAGGGTTAACTGATCGAAACGTTGAGTTGTCAACCACCGGTTCTTTCCAGAACCCAACACTATTTAAAAGAGATTTTCACATAGTGCTACCTCAAACCTCGCCTAATCAAATTTATTTTCTATCACGATAGTTACAAAGATGACGAATGTTTTTGGGAAATACTTCAAATTCTGTTTAGGGCCTACTCGGTGTGGTGAAATTAAACCCTGAGTGAAAATTAGTAGAACTCTTGGATATGTTATCAGAAAATACTTTTCAGAGAAAAGGGTTCAGGGTAAAACGAAGACTATCCTATCTTCCTGCCCACCTTGTATACCTCCACTTTAAAAAGGACATTAGATCGGTGTCCTCACGGCATGGTGTGGTTATTCCGACACCGACGGTTGCCAAAAGGGTATTGATGACTGGGTACTGTATCCAGCATTCTGAAAATAATGCCATCATGTAATTAAAGATTACAAAAGATCGAAGCTACAGTTCGACCTGTTTACTGCTGACATCAAAGTGAAAAGGGATAAAGGCTGACTATGCAGTGTGCAGACCTCCTTTACTGCAAGCAATAACCTCTCATGAATTGGGCAATTCATTTAGAATAGCTTTATATTGAACCTACTAAAACGGGCCCCCCCCAAAAAAAACAAAAAGAAGTATCTATTCCGAGCCACTCCTCTACCTCAAAAGAGGATTTAAACATGGCTGTACCCGCAAGTTTACTGCTATATGTACCGTTTATGTTTACCAAAGAAAACCTAATAAAACTAGAACAAAACAATGAGATGCAAAATAGATTACACTAAACAGCGCCCTCAATGCAATATTGTCGATTAATGCTATTTATAGTTCTTTCTTTTTAACATTGACGGCCGGGTCCCTAAGGGGCTACAAGATGATAATAATTTATGCCATAAAGAAGCATTATTTGGTTCTTAATAATAATATTATGGGCAACTCAAAAGTCGCATTAAAACTTATCTATTCAATATGTATCAATAACTAGTGTTCTTCTGTTGATTTTTCTTTATTCATGTCCAGTGCATAATTATGATTAAAGTAGTGATAATGCGAAATACATGCGGGTTGTCATTATTATTATTAAAGATGACAGATGAAAATAAAACCCAGTATATAATAATATTATCTTCTTGTTTTACTTCGTTTTAGTTGTAGATTTCCATACTCTGGTGCAAGATGTGGCGTCGTTGATCCCGCTACAAGAACTGGAGGTAAATATTAGCACGTTTTTTTTTTATATATCTGGAGGCATTTCGTACTGTCAGTTAAAGTTACGATTGTGAAAATTCACGTTGATCACTAAGTTTTTATAAAGACAATCAGGGCAAAATGTCATGCTTTTGAACTGAAAATATTATAACAGTTGTCTGCTAAGCAGAAATGAGCGGGCTACCTGCGGCATCCATCTCTTCATAATTATACTCCAATCATATTATCTGCTAATCATTAAAGGAACACTACAGAATTGGTTTTTGCTAACAAAACAGTTGCTGGCAGTGTAAGCACTTTATGTAATCCACCATATTCATAAACTGACAAACCTGTAGAAGTTCAAGATCGATCGGCCGTCTGGGTCACGAGAGAATAGTGAAAAACCGATTACAAATTTTGCATTGCATCGATGCCAAAACAAAAATGAATAAAACGCTCACTGAGCGATAAACTCCAAAAAGAAGTTAGATTATTTGTTTCTCAATAAATATGACAATTAAGACAGAAATATTTCAAGGGATGTTTTCTACTACCATCATCATTAGACCGTGTAAGTTTTATGCAAATATTATTATGTGATCTTCACGATTTTTGTTTCTTACCAATTATGTAACGTTCCTTTAAGTAACTTTTAACATTGTTATTTTGTTTATTTATTTCCAGACCAGCCGATTGATTTGAACACAACTACATTAGGGATAGCTGCAATTCTCGCCATATTGCTCCTAGTGGTTATCATCTGTGGTATTGCATACATCCGAAACAAGTAAGTAGAAGACTTCAGTCAGAGCACCTCCACAAAAAAAAGCCATTTTAAGATAGGTGGCCACATTACACTATAGGTTTGAGTTTGTCTGTAGACACCCAAACCAAAAGAGTGTACTCGTAAAGGGACCACCATACCTCAAAAACTAATTCTCAGAGCCTTGGATGTTGAGGGAGATACAGATAATGGATTTTGTTTTGTTTCACCCCAAAACGCATGGGCGGATACAGGGTGCCATACTAGTCTGCCCATTTGGGTTTTGCTTCATTTGGGCCGAAAATGGCGTCCAATTGCAACTTGTGATTGAAGTTATAGGACATTTTGGTGTTCCCAAAACACATGGGCGAATACAGGGTGCCTTACTAGTCTGGTCTGCCCATTGGGTTGTGCACCATTATTATGACCGAAAATGGCGTCAAATTGGCCAAAGAAAACTGGTCTCTCTACGCCGCAAACTCTCGCAGTTTTGACCACATATGAACCTTTCCCAACACCCGTCTTTTGTTCATGAAACTCTGTTGATATTGTAGGTTCATCGTGCTCTGTAAGTAATCACAATTTTTGTTGTTTCATTTTGTCTTTATAAGGAACTCCATTTGGCGGAGAAGAATAAAGGAAGTCGAAAAAAGAGCCAAGTATTTGTCTTCAGGAGCCTATTCCCAGAATTCTTCGACGAGGCGCGAAAGCCCGATAGGGGGCGTTGTTGGTTATAAGCACAACTCGGTGAGTAATCATTATTAGTTTTTAGCAGTGGTGTCTACTCTAGCTATTCTGGGGCCCATTTTCAAAGAGCTACTTTTTCAAGCAGAAAGTACTGCTTCAATTTCTCAGTTGCTGAGCAAAATTTTGCAGGATACCAGTCATAAATTTATTGTACACATGACATGGTACTTGGTCAATTTAGTGTTGGAAAGCACCCCTATCGAATACATGGCCCTGTGAAAAAAGCTGATGGACAAGTGGAAACAGTAAGCTAACAGCTGGCTATGTCACTGCACAAGTTAACAGTAAACCCTTCTGAAGTAACTGATAAGATATTTCCTGACGATCGGAAGGACTTCAAGTCTTCCTCATAATGAATCATCGTGTCTTGTAATTATTGCAACAAATTGCTCAAGGGCGAGTACTTCCACATGCTGTTACATTTTGGCGCCATTTATTTGTCCCGCCCAATTAGCACCGCACACGGTATGTTATTAGCTACATGAATGTACCGTGAACAAAAATTAACACTCGTTATAAACCGGCTTCCTAATTTCAATTAAGGGCTATGTTTTGATCGCAATGAATGGTATATTGAATGGAAAGAGGTTCATGACCTCAGCCAACCGAGGAGGGTGGGTGTGGGTGGGGTTTCCACCCACAAACAATCGATGTTAATTGATTGAAAAACCTGCAATACACATCAAATTAAATTTAATTTGTTGTCATTAATTAGAGGCGTAGTTCATTTTGACAGAATTAGAGCTGACAAAATACTCGCATTATGCAGTGTTTATGTTTTGCGGGATCAACATACACGACGTTAATAAAAATTTAACAAAAAGCATGTGTAAGTTTAGACCATGTAAAGTTTTAAATCCTAAAAACAACGCAGTTTGGTGCACTGTTGCTTATGGTAAGGGCTAGGGGTACAGTAAATGACTATTAAAAAAAGAAAAGAAAAAAAGAAAAAAAACCGAATGTTTTCAAAGATTTATTATCCCTGATTATATTTGCAGTAGGGCGAACATTTTCAAGACTTACAGCCCAAAAAGTTTAAGTTGAAATGCTTGCGTTTTTAGAATAGTGTTTACTGACATCGGTTCAAAAAATATACGTTGAAATTCTGCGTGGCACTGCAAGTAAAGTATACAGGATTGGTTATAACGATAACAAAAATCATTGTTTAGTTTTCGTCTGACAGCTGACTACTTGTTTTCACCATTTTTTACTGACACACTCAGTAGTAAAATGATAATCTCTAAATGAGTTCCAGGGATGGTTCTGGAAAGAACTGCGTATAATTTGTGTTGTTGAATTCATCACAATTGTAGAATTTAAAATAAATGAATTTTTTTTCTTTCTTTTCTTTCACCACTACAGGCCAGCAGTGTGGTCATATTCCAAGAGCCATCAGAAGGCAAACCTTCTCGAGCGAGCTCCCTAACTTCAAATCAGTACAAACAACTAACCGAGGTACAACTGAATGGATCCAACGGTGACGTCCGAGACCAGAATTCGAACAGGGCCTCTAGATCTAGTATGGTTTAGCAACAATACATTTTTTGTTGTTGTAAATAAATATTAAGTTATTTTTTAAGTTAGACTATTATGTCGTACTATGTACTAGCTGTTTTATGCGACGTAAAAGCTCTTAAAAATGAGGGTTTTTAAAATTCATTTTATGAAGTCGAGTAAAACGCGGGGGCCATCATGTGCAGACAGATTAATACTTGTTTGTTGTCAAACGCCTTCAAAAGGCACGTTTTTGTTATTGTTTGTGTTAAATTAAAAGTTATTTTGTAAACTGGTGAGCACAGCCCTGATAGCACATTATTATAATAACAACAATGTTCAGATTTAAAATGAAGTCTGACCACACTAATATCGTCTCTCATTTTTAACACATTAAAAACCTTGACGATGCATCTAACAATTAACAAGTCTCTGTTATTCTTAACAGCTGGCAAATAATGGGAGAGTGTTTGAAGGGAATAGAAATGCTAAACCTGTGATTTAAATGTCTTTAAAAGTGTATAAAAGTGTAGATGTGCCGCTATTAACACGACACCAGTACCACTTTGTATTCAATAATAGTAGGTCACTTATATTATTTTTTATATTCTGAATTAGTTTTGACGTAGCACTCATTGTCCTTCAATGAAAGGCTTTGGAACGCTAGGTGGCAGCACACTTAACCTCGACTCGACCCAATTTCATGGGCCCTTTTCGAAACCACGGCTTCGGCTTTGGATTCGGCTCGGGCTAGCTTGGGCCCGCGGTTGTTTTGACAATATTGCGCGTGTTTTGCGTACGCGCACAGGGCTTCCGACGAGAGAATGGAGCTTGAAGCCGAGTCCGAAGCCGTGGTTTCGAAAAGGGCCATAGAGCTGCGTAAACACAATGAGCAGTTCAGCACCAAAAAAATAGGTTTACCAGAGTAAGGTTATCAGCCAAAAGGCCATGTCGCATGTACAATTTGTGACTGGTATCCTGGTATTAAGCAACATCTTTTGCTTAAGCGGCTCTAAAATTTGGCCCTGTTCAATTTCCATTGTTTACGTATAGCAATTCTGAGCATGAGCACATTACCGAAAATAATGGATTTACCTGGTAAGTCTGCTGCCACCTAGCGTTCCAAAAGTCATACATCGAAAGTTTGTACCTATGTGTCAGACCTAAGTAAGTACAATGTACATTGTGCGCCTAAACACGATCCAATCGACTGTGGTTTTGGCGACGGTTTCAAAAAAGCAGGGCCCAATTTCGTAAGCACAAAAGCAGCTCAGCACAGCACAACACATTGCTTATACCAGATTACCAGCCACATACCATGTATCATGTACAATTTGTGACCGATATCCTGCTTATTTTTGCTAAGCACAGAAATATGTTTAAGCATTGTTGTTTGCTGAAGCAGCTCAATGAAATTGGGCCAAGATGTTAATATTATAACATATTTATTTTATAAGAAAACAGTAACAACAACTTCATAAAAATGGGTGATATTTTGAGCTGGTTCATAACGACTCTTACAGAAATCACCCACTTGTATATGTTCCACCATTTTTACTTTAAATAATTAGAAACTCACATTTGTATAAGACAGTAAGAGTTAATTTTCGAGAAAACATTTCAATATTTTTTATTAAAATGTTAATGATTTACTGGGTTTTAAAGGCAGTGGACACTATCGGTAATTACTCAAAATAATTGTTAACGTAAAACCTTTCTTGGTGACGATTAATGGGGAGAGGTTGGTGGTATAAAACATTGTGAGAAATGGCTCCCTCTGAAGTGCCATAGTTTTCGAAAAAAAAAGTAATTTTCCACGAATTTGATTTCGTGGCCTCAGATTTAGAACTTGAGGTCTCGAAATCAACCATCTAAACGCACACAAGTTCGTGTGACAAGGGTGTTTTTTTCTTTCATTATTATCTCGCAAGTTCGATGACCGATTGAGCTAAAATTTTCACAGGTTTGTTATTTTATGCATATGTTGAGATACACCAAATGTGAAGGCTAGTCTTTGGCAATTACCAATAGTGTCCACTGTCTTTAAGTCAATGTATTTACATTATAGATTCTTAAACTTAATGAAAAGCTGTACATGTTGTATTTTCTTTACTTGCCATCGACACATTGTATTTGAACACACTGTGTTGTATTATTTTGTGTTTGTTAAAAGGTCCCGTGTGGATACTACTAAACCATTGCCACCCAGAATAATCAATGCAAAGATTTGTGCCAGTGTTTTTTAAAAAATAGCTGCCAGCTTTGTGTCTTGTTCGGACAAAGTATGTGTATCAGTTTGTATCAATAAAAAATGACCAATCGCCTTGTATAAATTAATTTCGTTTTAGTTTAAGATTGTTTGATGTTGTCTTTAGAAAAGTTGTTTACCCACATTGGAATGGAAGACTTGGGGGCGCTAGGTGGCAGTAGACTTACCAGGTAAATTCCCATTGTTTACGTATGTCTATGCGTGCGCACATGACTGAGAACAATGGATTTTACCTGGTAACCCTGCTGCCACCAAGCTAGTCTCCCATTACACGGAGGTCATGTCTCTCTGTTGCTCCCGGTCTTGGCCTTGGGGCCCCTGAGAAAGAAGTTTTATAGCAGTATGCCGCTAGCAGACTGTATCAAGTCTATTGTTGATTTCCCATCAAGCATCACCGTATTATCATGGCCGCTCAAATAAGTCACTATGAAACGTTGATAATTATCTTCTTTACAAGTGATTTTCCAATCAGCCTTTTGAGATATGGCGGGCACAATGCTTCAACACTAAGGTTTGGGTAATTGTGGGCATACACCCAAACCAAACAGTACACTCATCACGTCCGCCTTGCCTCAAAAGGCTTTATGGGAGTGCCTAGTCACTATGAAAATGAAAATGGCCTCGCCACTGCAAAGATGAAATACCAGGCCAGGTTTTACACTATCTTTCATCAGAGAAAACTAGGTGTAAGGAAGTATTTCAAAAACAATGAAGATGACATGAATGCCGTTGTTCAAATCTATTAATAATTGTTTCTAACAATATTTTTTTAGGAAATGGTGTTTAACAAAATCATACTCTTCCATGTAAAAACGCAGTGCGCTGGTTTAAATGTGGTACATGTTGGTGGACACACAAAAAGAGTGCAAATTAAATAAGTGCGCATTGCCTATGATCAGAAACCACGATAACAGTACATTTTTATTTTGCCGAATTCGATATCAAAGCTCAAAGTCCAAAACGGCTCGCAAAATAAATATTTCCCGGAAGTTCAAAGTCTTGTTTAAAGGCAGTGGACACTATTGGTAATTACTCAAAATAATTGTTAACGTACCTTTCTTGGTGACGAGTAATGGGGAGAGGTTGGTGGTATAAAACATTGTGAGAAATGGCTCCCTCTGAAGTGCCATAATTTTCGAGAAAAAAAAAGTAATTTTCCACGAATTTGATTTCGAGACCTCAGATTTAGAACTTGAGGTCTCTAAATCAACCATCTAAACGCACACAACTTCGTGTGACAAGGGTGTTTTTTTCTTTCATTATTATCTCGCAAGTTTGATGACCGATTGAGCTCAAATTTTCACAGGTTTGTTATTTTATGCATATGTTGAGATACACCAACTGTAAAGGCTAGACTTTGACAATTACCAATAGTGTCCACTGCCTTTAAGAGACTACATTTATTACACTGTTGTTTGCATTGACGTAGGTATATCCTGGCTAGTTCTAATCGGTTCCAATGAAGGTTGTTTCCGGGGTTAGACCATCCAGTTTGAAACCCAGGAACAACACGGAACGAACGTCGGCACAATACGCGTCCACAACTTCCACCAGTTTCGGGGGTAAACTCCCAATAGTGACTAGTGTACTTTTTGTTTCACAAAATGGCACCGGATGATCTGCCCGTCAAGGGAACTCGGCAAAGCTCACACAAAACAAGGGGATGTTAACGCCAATCTGGCAACAGCCAATCTCTCTCATGAAAACATTGGTTTAACGTCTAGGCGATGATCTGTATTATAAATTATTCGAAATAACACTTAGCACAACAAATAATGCTTAACAGAATAAGGTTACCAGACACACTATCACGTGGGAAGGATGCTGCGCTGAGAGGTCACCATGTTTTTAGCACTAGACCTGACCCGGATGCTGACATGTATCATACATTGACCTAAAATTCATTTCACGCGAGGTAGATTCGCACGTACACACAACGTGCATGCATGCTTTTGAAAGTAAAGTGCAAGCTGACAATTAACTTTGCCTCGGACCAATCATAACACAGGTATGACAAACTTACGTGTGCTTCACTGCACGTTTAGCCAATGAAATTCGTGTATACACGAATTCCAATTAAATCATTAATGGGCCGCGCCTGCAGTCGATTTCACGAAACGCTAGGATTAATCCTTTCTCGAGAAAGGACGAGTAACCCGTCCTAATTTATGATGCCGTTCAATGCGTCAGAACGTGTATGGATACGGAACTTAACTCGTCCTAGTCCTAAGATTAATCCTAATGAGGAAATGATTGATGAAATCTACGGCTGGACCAGAGTGTCACTGTCTAGCCTTGCGGATAAAGACAGCAGGGGACCAGTTAGACTGAACGTCTGACGTCATTCTTCGAGGCTAGTGAATAACGCCAGAGAGCAGCCAAATACTGGCGTCTAGTTGACCACTGACGTTTCACATTATAGATACGCAGTCAAATTCCATTGAGGACTTGAGATCAGTGACCATTTGGGCATCTATGTCACTGCACGTGCATTGTATCAGCAGCGACCTGTCTTTATCCTTGTGAAGACAGGGGCCCAGTCTAGGGACCATTATTATCAAATTATCTGCCTCCTTTAACCCGAGTGAGGGCGCTGTTTAAGTGTGAGATACCAAAACGCAAATTGTGAGAACGATAGATAGAATATTTTAAGTTTCAAATTGCAAAGGAGTTCGATGAAATGCATTTTGGTTTTGCGTCGCGTTTCGTTCATGTTCAACGTTTACATTGGCTCAAACAATTTCACGCAAGCAAACACTAATAGACCCCAGAATAAAATTAAAAACGAAATAATATTATTTTAAACGATTAATTTTTATTAAACAATTTTAAAAAGACAGTAATTATTTCTCGTTTTTGGATGATAAACTTACAAAAATACATTAAAACAATCTTGAAAAAATGTAAATCTAACAACAAACTTGCAATACATCCTAAAATAAAATAAGACGAGTCTGTTCCAGGAGGATTAAATTATTCAATATGCGAATTAAACAAAATGACTGATCAATTTGTTTTAGTAACTAAAAAATAACAAGTTGTATCACATTATTAACTTTACACTTAATCAAATTGAAAATTTTATGATATTGTGATCGTGGAATTGCATTGCTACTCTAAAGACAGTGGACCCTATTGGTAATTGTCAAAGACTAGTCTTCACACTTGGTGTATCTCAACATATGCATAAAATAACATTTAGGCTCAATCGGTCGTCGAAGTTGCGAGATAATAATGAAATTAAAAAAACACCCTTGTCACACGAAGTTGTGTGCGTTCAGATGCTTGATTTCGAGACCTCAAGTTCTAATCTTGAGGTCTCGAAATCAAATTCGTGGAAAACTACCCATTTCTCGAAAACATGTCACTTCAGAGGGAGCCGTTTCTCACAATGTTTTATACCATCAACCTCTCTCCATTACTCGTCACCAATTAAGGTTTTATGATGACAATTATTTTGAGTAATTGCCAATAGTGTCCACTGCCTTTAACCAAACAGTTTGGAATCAATCGTTCTTGTAGGCTACATGAGGTTGATTCAAAAGAGGTCGCTATTATAAATGTGTACACAATTCGCCATGTGGTGACAAATTGGCCTTTTATGCCGAAACATCATGGGATGAGTTCAAAGGTTAAAGTGCATATGTAACATAATGTGACCTCGTAAGTATTAAAAGTATTATAAAGGATTGGCAATGATAAAAGTCTGAAGCTTACCGGTTAAATAAAGTTCATAACTTTTTTTTCTGTGAAATATTTCCCTCAGTCACAAACGAAGCCATAATAGTCGAGGAGTCTGTATGATCTGGCCGAGTAAAAAAAGAACCACGTTTAGCGTCTGGGTTTCTCAAAAAAAAAAGGAAGGATGATGGGCTTTTTATTTTTTATTTCAAGATGGCCGCAATTCTTTTTAAAATTTATGTCAAATATCCATTGTTTTGTCTACTGCTTAAACACACAATACATAATTGAAACATTTCGGTCAAGACAGTCAGACAAGACATTCAGATTGTTTTAGCTAAAATCGTTTAAAATCACCCTTTTTCAAAATAAATAAAAAAATAAATCATTAAGAAAAAAAAGATAAAAGAGCGGCTTGTAAAAAGGAAGCGGGCGGGGACGCTGAACATGTTTCTTTTTTTACTTGGCCTTACAACCAAAATTTAGCACAAAATCTATTTTCTTCCAAAATTCACACCACAGGTTAAGCCTACCTTTCCACTGGGGTGGTATTTCATGCATTAATGGTTGATCACACAAAACATGAACATGGTGTCAGTTCAACCATACCTGTACACTACCTTTAATAGCTTTAGTAAAATACCTTCAACACTCTATAAACTGAATTAATTACAAACCACATGTTTGAAATACAAACAAATAAATTATACAAAATATTTGTCCCATAATCGTAGACTGATCGTCCACTCGTAGACAAATGTAACCACAACAATATAAATCCAGAGGAACAATCAACAAAAATAAATGAGCAAAGACAAAACAAAACTGACATTACTCAGGCTGTGAAATCAAGATTGGCATGCAGAGAACTCACTGGTACTCCAACATTAAAATAAAAAAAAAATATGTTGGGAGTTGATTTTTTGAAAACCTCTGACTTTTTTTGCCCCCAAAAAAACAAACGTTACCTGTAATCTCTGTGTAATTATGTGTATTATTATAATTTGGGGTTTTCGTTTTTAGGTTATAAAAACGTTTTTAAAAATTTGCAGTAAAAAAAAAAGAATAAACTTGGTTAGCTTTGCAGTTTATACACGCAATATGTTATTGAAACCAGTTAGAAATAACCGTTTAGCTTCTGACAGAAGCTTATATTACTCAAAAACAAGAGTTGTCAACATTTGCATCTTGAAATCAGGGAGATTTTGGACAGCAACCAGGGAGATATTTAAAGACACTGGACACTATTGGTAATAAATTGTCAAAGACTAGTCTTCTTGCTTGGTGTATCTCAACACAAACCTATGAAAAATTTGAGCTCAATTGGTCGTTGAAGTTGCGAGATAATAATGAAAGAAAAACACCCTTGTCACACGAAAGTGTGCTTTCAGATGCTTGATTTCGTGACCTCAAATTCTTAACCCGAGGTCTAGAAATCAAATTTCGAGGAAAATTACTTCTTTCTTGAAAACTACATTTCTTTAGAGGGAGCCGTTTCTCACAATGTTTTATACCATCAACCTCTCCCCATTACTCGTTACCAAGTAAGGTTTTATTCTAGCAATTATTTTGAGTAGTTACCAATAGTGTCCACTGCTTTAAAACATTTCACACAGCATAACATTTAAAAAGTTTCCACAATCAGGGAGGCGTTAGAATTAGTTCCTTTCAGTAGATTTATTTATGTTTAGTGAAATTTCTGCAGTTGACAGCTCTGGATAGGTGTGTGTTGCCATTTATAGTTACCACGTCGCCAACTTGCAGCTCATTCTTTGAGCTACGTACTTGATGTTTCCTTTATGAGGTGTAAGGGTTGTAGGGTGGTGGCTTTTCATTCGGGTTGTGCGGCACCTTAACATAAATGCAAATACACAAAGAACAGAAAGTAATCACCAAAAGCTCACAACACAAAAACACTAATAATACAACAAAATGACATGGGTTGATCAACGGCACAATTAAAAATGTAGGCCTACTCTAAAAAAAAAAAAAAAAAAAGAGAGAAGGGAGTCAAGAATTGATGATAAGCATACAAAATACAGTAATGGCTGATTGCTTTTTGAATTAAAAAAACACAAGAAGAGTTTTAACAGAGACACTGATACATTAAGCCTACTAATAGGATTACTGCATGCCTCAGAGAGTAAAATATTCTGCAAACAAAAGTAATATTTTATTCCAATTAAAGAGGGTTCACCTGGGAAGAGAATGTTAATGTGGAAGTAAAACAAAAGGCAAACAAGAATATCAAATGAATTTTTAAACATGAACAAAATATAAATTGGAACAGATATGGAACAATAATATCACAACATATCACGAGGAATGCACATAAACAATTAAAATGCACAAAGTATTGCATTGCTGGCATAATAAACAAATATTTTGTGCAGTTTTCAATATGACAGCTTGGCTCTAGAGAACATACATAATATACATCCATATGATGCACTGCACCATGTGAGTTATAGTACTCTCATAATATACAAATTACAATGAAGAAAGCACAAAATTTCACAGTAGAAAAATACACTGTGAATACACTGTGAAACAGTTACTGTCCTTTGAAACGTCCGCTAAAAATACCAAAAATACCCTTTAAAAAAAGAAAAAGCAAAAGTGGAAATATCTTCATGTGAGGAGTAACGACGCACAATAGAATACAATCATATAAAGGAGAAAACAATAGAGCATCAGTATCGGGGAATACAGAAACCAAACGGAGAGTAACGGAAAAATGAAAACGACAAAAGTAAAAACTGTCGTGTGAATTGTCCACGTGCTATCGGACATGATCAGATAATTTACCTGGTCGGGTTTATTTTCGGGATAAGCTTGAGCTTGCTGGATGGGCTGGGCGGACTCCACGGGTTGGTACTGGGGAGCTGGCCCCGGTGGTGGGTGCGAGTACCCCTGGGGTTGGTACCCAGGGTGAACGTAGGTCGGTGGCCCCTGAGGGTTGGTCACGGTACCGTAGCCAGTGGGTGCATATTCTTGTTGGACAACGATGACTTGTTGTTGACGCCTGATCTGTCGACGCCTGATGATGGCGCAGCAGGACAGAAAGACAAAAAGGATGAAGAAACCCCAGACAAACCAAAACCCTGAAATGAAAACAATTAAGACAGTACAGTAAATACCATAAAATGCTCGAAATCTAGATTAAAACAAAATTCTGTAAAACCATTAAGACAAGGGTCGATGTATACGTGATGTTTACAACCGTCTCCTTCTTAAATGCACAGGGGTAGTTTTCACACAAGTTTAAACTAGTCTTATCTCGAGTTTTGACGGTTACTTATCCTAACTAAGGACTAGCCTTTCTTTTTTTTATATCTCCTAAGACTAATCCTAAGTTAGGAGTTAGGACTAGTCCTTACTCTTTGTGAAATCGACCCCAATCGACCCCTGGTTTGTCGCCTACGAGACAAGACTTCACAAGGTTGTTTTTTTTACTTACACCAAGCGAAGGCCACGTTATAGCAGCAGTGTTCTCCGTACCTATCGTTGCAGCAATAATAGTCACAAAACGAACCATCGCTACAAATATCTGCCTGTAGAGTGGAATATTGGAAGAAGAAAAATATTAACATAAATATTAACTTGGGGTAACTCGGAGAAATAAAGTTAATAAAAATAATAATGAACCATTTTTGTAGAGCGCATATCACAATCACAGAGAACTCTCTATGCGCTTTGAGATGAAAACAAAAGAGAAGGGACTCAGGGAGGATTGAGTGGTATGTTAAAGTGCAGTACTCTCCATATCACTGCAGCAATATTAAATAGTCACAAAACGTACCGTCGTTACAAATGTCTGCCAGTAGAATGAAATATTGGAAGAAGAGAAGGATAACTTTCCGTATGGCGCCACCACTTTTTCACTCATTTTTACAAAAAGGGATATCTCATTGAGGTAAATTAGATACTATATTATTTCATATCGAATGAAAAAGTGGTGGCGCCATACGGAAACTTTTCCGAAGAGAAATTATACATAGAATTATTTGGATGAAACAGTTCGTACAACTCGACGGACGCTTTTTTGCAACTGTCAGGAAACTCGACTGAGGACCAAGACAAGTCGATGGATGGCTGTGATGGGGGACTCAGCATGGGGCGCGCACAGGACCGGGAGAGGGTGGGTTAGGGTAAGGGTTAGGATTTACATGTAATTCATGTATAACATGTCAGTAACGAAGGTCGACCGTTCAACTGTCGGCTTGTCTTGGCTATCTGTCGAGTTGTCTCAAAAGTCAAAGTCAAGTTTTCCGAACAGTCAAGTTTTCAAAACGGTCGAGTTTTCCGATTGGTAATTTGGTTGAGCTGTCTGAACTGTTGAGTTGTCGGACGGCCGAGTTAGATAGCTTTCGGTATCACGCCACCATTTTTTCACTAATTTTTACAAAAAGGGATATCTCATTGAGGTAAATTAGATACTAAAAAAGTATAAACTTATCGATTGAAAAAAATGGTGGCGCCATACGGACAATTTCCTGATGAGTTGTCTGACATCCAGAGTTTCAGCAGACCATGGTAAAGCAATCCATGTGTAGAATTACTTAGTTCACACATCCTCATAATATATCCTGGTTCACAAGGAAACAAATATTGTGGTTTCCCTGCTGCGCCGTCACTACTTACTGTCACTATTATTTAGTTTTGATTTCCTTGGTTCATTTGCCTCCACAAAACCCCTCCCTATTAAACAGGCTAAATTTCACATGAATGGTTTTACCTGAATCCTCCAATGAACAAACCATACGACGAGTAAGGAAAACAAACAAACAAAACACACTGTAACTTACTGTGGCAGAACAGACGAGACTGAAAACCCAGATAGAAACCGACAAGAGAACTTCAGATTTTATCCACGCCATTTTGTTTTATAACTTTTTTATCAAATGAATTGTTGTGCACGAATTACTTTTGACCCCGTTTTGTCCTTCGACCTATAGTATTCTATTAGCGTATTGGTAAACACTTGGCTCATGTGACTTCACAACTTCCCTGTAAGGGGAGTGCTGACGATGACGGCTAGTTTCGCTTTACCCATTCGCAGTTTGTCAACCCGTGACATACGTCGTGAATGTGCAATGAAATCGACAAATCTCGTAATCTTTGTGGTTTTTGTTTACATAACAATACCGACTCGACCCGAGTGAATACACAGCAGTGACGTCGTAATGAAGTGAGCCCTCTGTTGTTCTTTGCATTCGAGAACACTACCTTCTAACGGGGCGTAACTAAAGCGGGTGGCAGGGGGGGGGGAGTGCTGGGGGAGTTGCATTCGTTTAGGCGATCTTCTCATCAAAGGAACTCGGCGAAGCTCCAACAAGGGTATATAAAAAACACCAAGCGGTCAACAGCTAATCTCTCTCACTCAAACATTGGTTTAATGTTTGTTTGTTTTCTTAGATGATCTTCCTGCAAAAGACTTCGGTGACTCCCACAAGGGGATATAAAGACCGAGCTGGTAACAGCCAATCTTTCTCATACAACCATTGGTTTGAAAACATCTATGATTATGAATTGCGAAAATCAAGAAGTTGTGATTAAGTAGACGACAATACTTAGTCAAATCGGAACAGCACTAAAAGGAAAGCTTGCCAAAATGTTTGTGAGCAAAATATTTATTTCAGGTACAACGAAAATATCGCACAAAACAATACTGTTAAACTACAGATGAAAAGGTAGATAAGCAATAACCAAATAACTGTATTCCCATAACTTGATAATTTAAATAAATATATATATGACAGTGTGTAAAACCATAATACCAAGATGAAATTAAGCAAGTGGTGTTTGGGTAGGGATCATCGATCTGGGCCGGACATTCGCAGAGATTAGCAGAGACCACAGCAGAGTGAATAATAACAAATTCTTATATAGCGCTTTACACTAGTGCCCTGGTCATAGGGCCAATAACATCCCCGTAATTTTTCTCAGCTCCCTGGGTAGTAAACAGCCCTGAGCTGCCTGCCAGGCGCGTGTGGCTTTTCATACACAATATCAACCTCTACCCTTGCAGGTACCCATTTATCCTGGGTGAAGAGAAGCAATTATAGTAAAGTATTGCTTATTGCTCAAGGACACAAGTGTCACGACCGGGATTTGAACCCACACTTTGGCGACTGCACCCGAACTTGAATTCGATGCTCTTAACCACTCGGCCATGACACTCTCAACTGTGGTGCCCCAACCACCTTCAACAACATAACAGGATTTAAGTACAAAGTAATTATAAATCTGGGTCAGGGACAAACCAAAATAATATGAAGTTTCACTAAACTTGTTAATTTTGGAAATACTTGTATTGCTTTGGTGTTTTTTGTTGCATAGTGCCATTGCCATGTCATACTTCATTGTAGCTGCTCGAGCAGAAAATGTTGCTTAAAAGAATTTCTGCTTAAAAGAATTTCTGCTTAGCAGAAATGACCAAAATACTGACAGTCACCAAGTGTACATATGTATGTACATGTATGTGACTTGATATTTTGGCTGGTAACCCCAGTCTGGTAAGCATAATTTTGTTGTGCTTGGCTGCTTTTTGTGTTAGGCAGCTCTATGAAATATGGCCCAGTTCATACTAACTTGGCTGACACATGGTAAATAAACAAACTTTGAATGATTTATTAAACTTTATATAAACCACAACTAATTTACCCTTATGAATTCCTACTATAACATTAAACTCAATGACCAGATTATTCATCGATAAATAATGAAAACAATCATTAAAGTACATTCACAGTCTGAAAAAGGTACAAAAGCATATTGAGACACACACACAAGTCTATGAGTTGAGACCATACACATTCTTTCAACAGAGTCCATTTGTCTTTGGTAATATATTAATCTTTGCTTTGAAAAACTTTTTTTCCAGCATCAAGTAATGGGGAAAGTCGATCGGTTTATCTCGTTGAAATGTCCGTATTTATTCAGCATCTTTAAGAAAGTCAAGACAATCTTCATCAGAGAGAATCGAAGTTCCTTCGGGCATGTCGATAGGATGTCCATGTCTTGTTGTACACCAACAACTCCCTGCAAAATTCAATAAGGAAAAAATGACATTAAAGTCACTGTACACGTTTGGTAATTACTACAAATATGTATTAACATAAAACCTTACTTGGTAACGAGCAACGGAGAGCTGTTGATAGTATAAAACATTGTGAGAAACAACTTCCTCTGAAGTAGCATAGTTTTTGAGAAAGAGGTAATTTCTCACTATAATAATAAAAGACTTCTGGTCAGAAGCCTTTTATTCCTATCTTAAAGCACGCTAGGGTGTTCCCATCATTTTCTTGCAACTTCAATGGCCAATTGAGTCCAAATATTCACAGGCTTGTTATTTTATGCATATGTTGAGATATACCAAGTGAGAATACTGGTCTTTGACAATTACAAAACGTGTTCAGAGCCTTTAAAGGACAAAGCATACTTTATTTTTTGCAATCGTTCCATTCTTTTAATTCCTATATAATAACCGTAGTAGCAATACAATGAATGAAGCGAATGTTCATGCCGGAAGAATACGAACCGACAGTATTGCTACTCAGATTCCTAAGACACCACTCCCGCGAGACTACTGGCCGGCAGTCTCATGAGGGGGTAGTCGGCAGCCAGCAGCTTTGCGCAAGAGCAGTGATCTCGCGAGAGCAGTATTCCCTCTTAGCTGCGAGTAAGGATGATGAGCCCCCAAACTATTATTATAATAAAGATGAAGGATGATGAATGATGGTGATGAGAGCAACTTACCAGTAGATCCCCAACACTGCATAGGTTTATAGTATCCATCACTGCTGCACTGCGGAATCATTTGTCCAATCCGGGGATGTGTGTATTTCTTCAATTCTTCATGACAAGGAGCCTCTGTATAGAAGGGAAGGGTAATATATTTGGGAATCACTCCTAAAGGATTTGGGTACTTTTTCAAAATGTCCATAGATTTACATTAAACTTACAGGGTTTGATAACAATGATAGTGGAAAGCTTCCCTTCAAATATTACTTACTGAGGTGCTGTAGTTTTTGAGAAATGAGTACAACAATGTCATGAAAATACGTGTGTAAATGATTAAAATAATTTTCGTCTCATGAGACAAAGATTTTTTTCATGACATTTTTTTACTCATTTCCCAAAAACTTCAGCACGTAATATTTTTAGGGAAGCTTTCTACTATCATTATCTTCAAACTGTCTAAGTTTAGTGTAAATCTGTGGACATTGTGTTTTTGTCCTAAAAAGTTACACAGACCCTTTAATGGAAGTCGACACTATTGGTAATCACTCAATATATCAATTAGCATAAAACCTAACTTGGTAACGAGTAATGGGGAGCTGTTGATGGTATAAAACATTGTGAGAAACAGCTCCCTCTAAAGTAATGTAGTTTCCAGAAAGAAGTAACTTTGACGACCAATTGAGCTCAAATTTTCACAGGTTCATTATTTTGTGCATATGTTGAGATACACCAAGTGAGAAAACTGGTCTTTGACAATTAGGCCTACCAATAGTGTCCAGTTGTGGGATTGTTCTTCCTGCCTGGTTATTTTTCGCTTTGGATTTTCGGCGATCTCTCAAAAAACGAGACCACCTTTTGAAATGAAAAATTCACATGCTGGTTTGATTGTATAATGTATACTAACTCGTTTCTCAAAAACTAAAGCACCACAGTTCGATATATTTTTTATTAAAAGCAAGCTTTCAACCTTCGTTATCTTTAAACCATGTAAGTTTAATGTAAATCTGTGGACGTTTGGTCCAAAACGTACGCAAACCTTTTAGACAAAGTACTTGTTATTACAAAACTCACCCATTTGGCATGGCCCCCCGGCCTTCATTCTAATGAAATTTTGGTTTCTGGTGCATGTGGTATAATACAACATGCACTCGTTGCTGTACGTCACTCCGTCACTTCCACATACTCTGTCAATGTTCCTCGGGCAAGGGATATCACACATGGTCTCTGTGGGTAAACAGAAAAAAAGCTAAGATCTGGAACCATCTACCCTTTATAGCAGTTTATGCGCCATCAATCTCAGCATTCCACATCGGATTGCCCTGCCAGCCTTTTTGAGGTCTGACGGACGTGATAGGAGCCTACTGTTTGGTCTGGGTGAATACACACAAATTTACTCAAACCTTAAGTGTTGTAGCACTGTGTCCGCCATATCTAAAAAAAAAAGGCCGATAAGAGTCCTACGACCTCTGGTTGGCTCTAGGATGCTGTAAACCCAGCCTGGCCCTTACAAAATGTAAATAGTGCATACGCCAACATTGGACAACCACAACACTCTGTTAAAACAGCATTACTGTGCTGAAGAATAGGGAGCAGTCCTACGTGATTGAATAAGCACGTTAGTGTTTTTAACAATTCGGTGTCCGACAGTCCTTGTATATCAAAACTAATAATATTAGAACTTTCTGAACATTCCTTTTTTTTTTACTTATAGATGTTCCCTTGGATGTGTACAATATAAATGGTTAAATCATTCATTAAAGACACTGGATACTACAAGTAATTTTTGGGACTCAAAAATAATTGTTAGCATAAAACTTATTTGGTAGTGAGCAATTGAGAGCTGTTAGTAGTATAAAACATTGTGAGAAAAGGCTCCCTCTGGAGTAACGTACTTTTTGAGAAAGAGGTAATTTCTCACTCAAATATTAACAGACTACTGGTCTGTCAAAGCCTTTTTTAGGCATCTCAAAGCACACAAATTAGTGCATCAAGGGTGTTTTCTTTCATTATCCTCTTGCAACTTCACAGTGTTATTCTATGCATATATGTTGGGACACACCAATTGAGAAGACTGGTCTTTGACAATTAGCAAAGGTGTCACAGTGCCTTTTAAAATGAATTTTGTGACAGTTCAATTATCAAAATGACTCCCACCTTTAACAGTTTCCTTGCATTGTGTTCCGCAGCCCTCTGGACCATGTGAGCAACACTTCAAAGCGCCGTCACAGTCGCTATCACCAGAACAACTCTTCTCACAACTCCCGTAGGGTGAATCTTCTTTAGGGCAAGCATTCTGCTTGTTTGCTGCAAGAGATATCAGAAGAAAATAAATATTTTGTTTTAGGACAAAGTACAAAAATCAGAGACAGGCCCTGTATGCTCAATTTTTAGAATGGCAAGGGCACCAAGGCATTATCTCCTCGGTAAAAGCCACCCTGTAAGGTAAATTTCCACTGGAGGGCACCAAGGCATTTCAAGGGCACCAAGGCATTGACCAGGGGGCACGGAGGTAATCCATGTAGTCGCCTCCGTGAAGTATCAGGCCTGCAGGGAATAAAGGCATACTTGACTCATACTCATTGCTTGCAGTTATTGCTGGCAAAGAAATCTGAAACGGAGATTCAGGGCCCAATTTCATAAAGCCTGTAAGCACACAAATTTGGTTAGTATAAAATTTATTCCTTGATAAAAACAAGATTTCCAACCAAATTTTAATTTTTTTTGCATTTAATTGCTCGTTACTGACATTCAGCTGTTGTTTGCTTATCTTGAAAATCATGTGGAAATTTGCTTGGTAATCCTGTTTTTATCAAGGAAGAAATTTCATGCTAAGCAAATTGTTGTGCTTACAGGCTTTTAGTTGCGATAACGTAACCCTCCTCCCGCCAGCCGCCGGGAGGAGGGTTACGTTATCGCGACTTTAAACCAATTTTTGTATGAGAGAGATTGTCTGTTGCCAGCTTGGTGTTTATATCCCCTTGTGGGAGTTTGCCAAGTTCCCTTGACGGAAAGCTCGTCTAAACCAACTGAAACTGAATGATGAGAACTGTATGATGTAGATCGAATACCTCTCTTGTTAACTGGTCTTTGCTCCTGTGTGGTCTGGTCATTCCACAAGTCATGTGTCTTTCGTTTCGCAGCATTGAATCGACCATTAGCCGCACAGACCTACAGAAAGAAAAATCAGAAAGTCAAACTAACTTTATAAAAAACAACAAAGATCTTTTCAGAACGAAGAGTGTAACATCTTGAAAGAAGCAATGGAAAAAGGTGAACATAAAGGAAATGGGAAAACAAGATTTTATCTGCGATAAAAATGACAACAAGACAAAGGAAATACGTTAAAATAGGTATAATTTTGTTTTTAAATCTATTATTTCTTCTTCTTGCACAATTGAATGTTCAAAAAGGAAAGGCACTGTGTGTGGGAAGGAAAAGGGAATGTTTGCTCTTTTGGAAAACTTTCTGTATCCACCATAAAATCTGAATCTTGCCACCACTTTTTCATTCATTTTTTTACAAAAAAAAGGAATATTTTTTGTATACTTTATTTATTTATATAGTTATTATTAGTAATAATACTAGTAGGCCTTTATTCAATTGACTTTTATTTAGCATGTTTAGTATCCTTACAAAAATAGAAGAGTGAAAATTCACTTGACTTACCAAAGGCACAACAACGAAAATGGCACACAACAACACACTGAAATTCTGCTGGAGAGTCATGTTCACAAACGACACGAAAACAAAACTCCTAAATTTTACTCTTTCTCTCAAGTCTTACTGCCCGATTCTGTACTCAAATACTCTAGGAATCTCAACTCTAATTCTTGGCGATGAAGTTTGAACTCAACTTTTACTGAACTTTGTCATTGTCTCTCTACTCTCAAGTAGGGAAAATGACGAATAAAAAGCACTTCTAATTCTACGTCACACAAGACTGAAGGCCAAAACAACAAACACGGAAATGACTCAACACCAGAAATCGCCATTGGCGTGTTTGTGTCCGGTTCCCACCAACCTGCAACCGTACACATGGTTTGTGAACCTGGGATCGACTTTAAGTTTGTTGCTTCTTTTTACTGAGAACGATTACGATGTTATCAGACGCTGACACGAGAGGGCGGTATGTACACTTTAGGCTATTAATTTGCTTTTTACGTTTTGGCTCGTTTTACAAAATACATGTAGGCCTTCTGTGTTGTAGTGTAGGCTAGTAGGTTTTAAAAAGTGTTTACTGACTCCGCCTCGTTAATGTTCATAACATTTTTATATTCAGGAATTAGACATTTTACATCCAGAAGCACACGCCAAAAGGTTGATACACAATGAGTTAGTTCTGTCCAGCACTGAATTCCTGCAACATGCCCATCAGAAAATAAATGCCCCGCCCCTAAAAAAAATAATAATAACAATGATAGCCTACATTTTTTTTTAGTAGGGAAGATGGCCTTGGCTTTCGATCCAAACCAGCTTCTTACGAGGCATACATAATTATTTAAAGTAACAGGGAGAGCAAAGGAAAGGGAAGGGATCCAGAAAAACGGGAAATTATAGCCAATCGAATTTTAGGAGTAAAGTGGTGAGGACAAAGGATGGTGAGTATTGTATATGAAGTTTAAAATACCATCGTGTGTGTCTGTATGGTTAGAGGTTTCCTTATTAAGACCAGGGACCTAAAGAAAGGGGTTCCCGGTTGTTTAATAAAGGTCTATGGAGAGTCATGTACACAATCAAACTATATGAGCTGTTGGCAAAAAGTTCAACCATGGAGGAAGAAAAATACATCCTCAATGGTTCAATGATCCCAGACCCCAATTATTTAGAAATTCTCCATAGGCGAACAATAGGACTATAACAACACAGTCCCTATCCCACAACTCTGTGAACAAAACAATGCGTGTCTTATTGATAACAAGATAACGGAAACACAACACAAAGGAAAAAGAAGAAGAAGAAGAAGAAGAAGAAGAAGAAGAAGAAGAAGAAGAAGAAAGCTAATGAAATTAATTGTACCAAACTATAATGGTTGCAAAATACCTGAATTTCATATTACGTTGTAGAAGGTTGAACTGATTTTTATCAAGTTACGAAATGTCCCAATTTAATTTCCCAGGGCACTGTAAATAATTACAATACAAGGGCATCTTTTTTCAAAAACCTGAATTTTCTTTTTGAAAGGCTTCCCGGAGTTCCTTCCCCCACACGAAGAGAACCTTCAAGTAATATCTAAGAATCTTAATGTCATGACATTTTGCGTCAACAACTAGTAGTTTCAATCACAATATAATTTGCCCTCGCTCACATTCCCAGCACTGCAAAGGGTAAACTAACAAAGTAATTCTGTCAATGTATTTTAATAATGAGTTCTATAAATTGTCATCAGACTCGGCGCCGAAAAGTGTTGGGATTATATCATTTCTTAGGATGTTATAAACGCTTGGTAATTTTTGTCACAGACGGTATAGCCTCACTTGGTGTATCCGACATGATGCATTGCAAACTAACAAACATAATATTATGGAAAGGTTTGCGGTAACAGGTTTGTAATGTAACTCATTAGAGATAGTCATCACATGGTGTTACCGCAAACCTTTCCATATCGTAATACCATCATTCAAAGTTTCAAATCCTTAACAAACATGCTCAAATTCAGGATATTAATGATCATCGAAGCAAATTTTGTGCGATCAGATGCATGAGAAAAGGCTTCATGCCCGCACGACGCCTTTCGAACACTAACATCACCTTCTTTTTAAACTACACTTGTCTCATTTCAAAGGGTTTCGTTATTAAATTAATTCTAACGATATTTTATAATGCCAACAGCTCCGTAGTGCTTTTTAAGATCATTCATAATATTTGGAGCAATTACGAAAAGTGCACAAATCATTCCCTTATAGCGATGTTTAGGCACTGTCCAAAACAATCCTGCTCAGACCCGATTAAAAATTCAAGTTATTGAATCACACCAATGAGAAAAGTCGTGCAATCGGTTTACAAACGGCCTCCATTGTCTGAATTCAGTTTTTCTGATGAAACCATTAAATTTCTAAATTAGAGGTCTCGAAATCAAATTCGTGGAAAATTACTTCTTTCTCTAAAACTATGGCACTTCAGAGGGAGCCGTTTCTCACAATGTTTTATATCATCAACCTCTCCCCATTACTCGTCACCAAGGTTTTATGCAAATAATTATTTTGAGTAACTACCAATAGTGGCCACTGCCTTTAACAGCTTTATGAAATTGGGTCCAGTTCAGTGTATATAAGACAACAATTCAGTTGAACACTACAAACACAGTTGTCTTTTCACACGAGGTAGGCCTACGTTAATTGGTACAATTTTACAACCTTGCAAGAATTTTAGCAAGGGTCCCTTGCTAAATTGCTCTCGTGTGGGAGGGGCTATGGGCCTATATTCTTTCCGCTGCCGACATGACACAACTGAACATGTCCACAACACAGTGAGCACAACACAATACATGCATCCTCGTACCTCACACGTGACAGGCGGGTGGGTGATCGTTACTATGGTAACATGTAATTTGGAGACAGCTTCGGCGAATTAGAGTTTTACGCATTTTTTTCCATACAAGATAAGACAAGACCTGGGTTCGGATTATCAACAAATCTTCAAGTAGTGTCCTCTCTGAACTAAAGTAAATGATGACCATTATACCGCTTGGTAGTTCTTCATTTAAAAGCAACCTTCAGAGGGTATGTTGCTTTTGCATGTTATCGTTTTGGAGAACTGAATCACAGAAAGTTTCGTTTGATGCTTGTTTTATTATCTTGACTGCTCATTATGGAGATACCAGCTATTGAACTCTCCCCGATTGACAACACAACATCTGATGGACAGTTATTAACTGGTACCGTGCGCTCCCAATCAGGAGATGTTATTAATAGTATAGAGAGTACAACAGCCTCATATGCATCATCGCCCACATCTGAGTTCTTCAATTTTTCCGATGGCATCACTCGAGCGGTCAGCGTCGATATAGTAGGCAGGGTGCTACCAACGGTCGTTCCGACGCATTTACCGGTATGGGTCCAGATCATCGTCTCGGTGATAGTTTTGATCTTCGTACTTGTGACAATCACTGGAAATTTACTTGTGATCACAGCGTTTTGTCGCTACAAACATCTTCAGACTTATACCCATTATTACATACTCAGTTTGTCTATAGCGGATCTCATGGTTGGCTGTGTGTGCATGCCGCTCTATGGGTTAGTGTTTATTTTAGGGTATTGGCCCTTCGATGAAATCTTCTGTGATGTATTCGTCTTCTGTGATCATGCTTTCAGTCATTTTTCAGTTGTGAGTGCCGTGGCTATAAGCTTGGACCGCTTCGTGGCTTTTAAGAAACCATTTTATCATCGCCGTAAATGGCGAACGAAACGAGTAGCCCTGTCGCTTATCGCATTGACTTATATCATACCGACGTGTATTTGGCTGCCAATAACTGTACTCTGGCCAGTGTTCGCTGGCGGTAGGAATATCAAAGATGGCACCTGCCAGCCACAATACGTGGAGAGTCTCGCAGTCAGCATCATCTCGCCTATTTTATTCTTCTGGATACCCGTTATCGTTGTGATTACCCTGTACTATTATGTGTACAAGAGAATAGGGAAGACTCTGGCCAAGAGGGAGCAAAGGAACATAGCGCAGAGGGGCGACTTAAGACGTCAGTCACGAGACGTATCCGCTATCCATATTAAAGTTGAGTCTGGTGGTGATTTGCGTCCAACATCTGGTATAACTATCAACACATCTAGAGTTTTAGGAACGTACAATGCGGGGTTTTCGCACGATGAGAAGGAGATCACACACAATAGTGTGGTTGTAACGGTGCAACATATTATTGAGTTACCACAGACAAGTCAGCCTGCACCAAACACCAGCATAAACTATCTCAAAGTTCCTAGTTATAATAAATCGACTTTCTCTTATGGTACTAAAGACGATCTCGTACCGAACCAAAGGTCAACTGTGGGAGCTGCAGACCAAGAAATGACAAAGACTGTGGGAGGTACAGACCAAGAAATGACCAAGACTGCAGGAGCTACAGACCAAGAAATGACCAAGACTGCAGGAGCTACAGACCAAGAAATGCCAAAGATTGCAGGAGCTACAGACCAAGAAATGACAATGATTGTAGGAGCTACAGACCAAGAAATTACAACGACTGCAGAAGCTACAGATCAAGAAATTACAAAGATTGTAGGAGCTACAGACCAAGAAATGACAAAGACTGCAGAAACTACAAACCAAGAAATGTCAAAGATTGCAGGAGCTACAAACCAAGACATCACAAAGATTGTTGGAGCTACAAACCAAGAAATGACAACGACTGCAGAAGCTACAGATCAAGAAACAGTAAAAACTGCAGAAGCTACAGACCAAGAAATGACAACGACTGCAGAAGCTACAGATCAAGAAGTGACAATGATTGTAGGAGCTACAGACCAAGGAATGACAACGACTGCAGAAGCTACAGACCAAGAAATGACACCGACTGCAGAAGCTACAGACCAAGAAGTGACAATGATTGTAGGAGCTGCAGACCAAGAAATGACAACGACTGCAGAAGCTACGGACCAAGAAATGACGACGACTGCAGAAGCTACAGACCAAGAAATGACAACGACTGCAGAAGCTACAGACCAAGAAATGACAATGACTACAGGAGCTACAGATCAAGAAGTGACAACGACTGCAGAAGCTACATACCAAGAAATGACAAAGATTGTAGGAGCTGCAGACCAAGAAATGACAAAGATTGTAGGAGCTACAGATCAAGAAGTGACAATGATTGTAGGAGCTACAGATCAAGAAATGACAACGACTGCAGGAGCTACAGACCAAGAAATGACAAAGATTGTAGGAGCTATAGATCTAAAAGTGACAATGATTGTAGGAGCTACAGACCAAGAAATGACAACGACTGCAGAAGCTACAGACCAAGAAATGACAACGACTGCAGAAGCTACAGACCAAGAAATGACAACGACTGCAGGAGCTACAGACCAAGAAATGACAAAGATTGTAGGAGCTACAGATCAAGAAGTGACAAAGATTGTAGGAGCTACAGACCAAGAAATGACAAAGATTGTAGGAGCTATAGATCAAGAAGTGACAAAGATTGTAGGAGCTACAGACCAAGAAATGACAAAGATTGTAGGAGCTATAGATCAAGAAGTGACAATGATTGTAGGAGCTACAGACCAAGAAATGACAACGACTGCAGAAGCTACAGACCAAGAAATGACAACGACTGCAGAAGCTACAGACCAAGAAATGACTACGACTGCAGGAGCTACAGACCAAGAAATGTCAACGAATGCAGAAGCTACAGATCAAGAAATGACAAAGATTGTAGGAGCTACAGACCAAGAAATGAAAACGACTGCAGGAGCTACAGACCAAGAAATGACAAAGATTGTAGGAGCTACAGACCAAGAAATGACAACGACTGCAGAAGCTACAGACCAAGAAATGACAAAGATTGTAGGAGCTACATACCAAGAAATTACAACGACTGCAGAAGCTACAGATCAAGAAGTGACAATGATTGTAGGAGCTACAGACCAAGAAATGACAACGACTGCAGAAAATACAGACCAAGAAATGACAAAGATTGTAGGAGATACAGACCAAGAAATTACAACGACTGTAGAAGCTACAGATCAAGAAGTGACAATGATTGTAGGAGCTACAGACCAAGAAATGACAAAGATTGTAGGAGATACAGACCAAGAAATTACAACGACTGTAGAAGCTACAGATCAAGAAGTGACAATGATTGTAGGAGCTACAGACCAAGAAATGACAACGACTGCAGAAGCTACAGGTCAAGAAATGATAACGACTGCAGGAGCTACAGACCAAGAAATGACAAAGACTTGTGTAAACAACCAGAATGGAGATAAATATTTTAGAGAGACGAGACGTCTTGACAGTCGATCAAGACTCATGGATTCGAAGGGCCGTTCAGAGAGGAGAGCAACTAAGATGCTTGGCGGCATCATCGTTGCAATGATAATAGCTTGGTTGCCATGGGCGATATTGGTGATGATAATCAATCTATGCAACGACTGTATTCCTGGCGTCTTATATGCGGTAAGATTTTTTTTAATTCTTCATAAAAATTACTGAACCGAAGTTGTTAGGAAACTCAAACCATTATTTTCATGGGTCAGTTCTTTGTTTCGGACTCTCTGTCAAAATTATCCAAGGGTCAAACGGACGCAGAGTTGAGTTCAAATCGTATGTGTCATTTAATCATATTTCCTGGTCATGCTGAAAGGACATGGGTCGGGCCGACCCATAAATGGTCAGGCTGACGAAGACATCGGTTGGGCTGACCGATACATGGGTCGGGCTGACCAAGACACAGGTCGGGCTGACCAATAAATTGGTCAGGCTGACCAAGACGCAGGTCGGGCTGACCTAGACACGAGTCGGGCTGACCAAGAAGCGGGTCGGGCTGACCAAGACACAGGTCGGGCTGACCATGACGCGGGTCGGGCTGACCAAGGCATGGGTCGGGCTGACCGAGACACGGGTCGGGCTGACCTAGATACGGGTCGGGCTGACCAAGACACGGGTCGGGCTGACCAAGACGCGGGTCGGGCTGACCAAGACACAGGTCGGGCTAACCAAGACACGGGTCGGGATGAGGAAGACACAGGTCGCGCTGACCAAGGAATGGATCGGGCTGACCAAGACACGGGTCAGGATGTGTTCGATTTGCTTTTTAAATAACCAAACACAAGTCTTTATTCTCACCGATATAAAAACACGAAAAATCCTCTAGTTGGAAAAAAAGCGAACACTGTTTAAATATCTCGCCTCCATCATGTAAAAAAAAATAATACAATAATATATAGCGTTTTTATACGCTTTTACACTGTGCTCGTAAAAGCTTGCATGTTTTATACTATCCCATTGTTAAATGAGTTTTCTATTCTTCAAACATCTAGAACCGACCATTGTGTATGAAGAAAAATAGGGCTAAGTGTCCCCTATAGTATAGACTTGTCAATAATAAAGTAAAATCCACGCTGATGCGTCAGCAATTTGATTAAAGCCATTGGACACTATCGGTAAACAGCATTGTCCAAGGACCACACTTCGTGTATACTTATAATTGACAAACCTGTGGAAATCGGTCATCGGAGTCGGGAGAAAATAACGGGAAAACCCACCCTTGTTTCCGCACGTTTCGCCGTGTCATGACATGTGTTTAAAATAATCCGTAATTCTCGATATCGAGAATTGATATTGTTTCAATGTTTTCCCAAAAAGTACAGCATTTCATGGAATAATATTTCAAGAGAGGTCTTTCACCATTACCTTTTGTAAACGCTGTAAGTTATTTGTAAATCTGTGAACTTTTATTTTTTCTTCTGTACCGGAAGTGCCAATGGCTTTATTATTATTCTAGTACAATTTATAGTGAAAACGCTAATGGGAATACACTTTCATTCAACTGGGTTCACAGGTTTGTTGTTATTTCATGTATTGAAATGATCGATCACACAATATATGAAAGACACCGTTACATTGAATAGTAAATTGAATAGTATATTTTATTAAAGGCATTGGATGTGTTTGGTAATTACTCAAATTATTAGCATAACCAGGAAACGAGGAAACGAGGAACGGAGAGCTGTGGATACAAAACATTGTGAGAAATGAATCCCTTTGAAGGAAAGAAGTTTTTGCGAAAGAAGTTATTTCTCACTAATTGCATTAGAGGAGGACTTAAGCCCTAAAGCATTTCTCGGGCATCTTAAAGCACAACAATCTGTGCAAAAATGTTGTTGTTTCTTTTATTATTTTCTTGCAACTGCGATGACAATAATTTGTGAGCCAAAATCTTTATAGATTGTTATATTATGTTGGGATACACCAAGTGAGAATACTGGTCATTAACAATCACCAGTGCCTTTAAAACAAAAGTGCTTGCTGGTGGTAATTGTGAGCATGACTTTTTTTTTATAATCAATCAATATTTTTTTAATTTAATTTTTTTAACAAACCTTATTGTTTGACCAATATTTCTGTCAGTATTAAAAGTTGAGCAGATTAATTTGTTTCTGATGCTTTCAATAAAATGGGCACGTTGCCTTCGGATGGGGGCGCTTTTGGGTTGTAAAATGCGTGTTTTTTTTAAGTATTTTTTTTGTTTAAATGAATCTTGGAAAGATATTTTACAGTGAAGAATACAGTGTATAATGATTCACATAACTATTCCTTAAAATTGTGTGTTTAATCTTATGACAGAACACGGTCTGTTGTTTGCACAACGCTATACATCTTTTACGAAATCTGATTAAATAATTGTTTTTCAAGAGGCAAATGTATTTAGTGTGAACAAAAATCACTCTCACTAAAATAAATTACAATACAACACACCGCAGGTGGTTTTTGAGCGCGATTAACTCTTGAAAAATGACAAGGAGTAATTTGAAACAGCCAATTATGAGAGATTTGGATGAGGCAATGTGCCCTCTAAGGATAATTGGAATCACCAAATTCACAATTAAATATAGCAGTTCTTGAAGTGCTTACGAAGTCAAGCAATATTAGAACCAATGAAGACAGTCATGGAGGTCTAATAAAACATGCGAGAAAAAAAATCGCCGTGGATTTAAAGCATAACTTGAAACCATCAAATTTTCAGTTAAAGGCAGTGGACACTATTGGTAATTGTCAAAGACTAGCCTTTACAGTTGGTGTATCTCAACATATGCATAAAATAACAAACCTGTGAAAATTTGAGCTCAATCGGTCATCGAAGTTGCGAGATAATAATGAAAGAAAAATACACCCTTGTCACAAGAAGTTGTGTGTGTTTAGATGGTTGATTTCGAGACCTCAAGTTCTAAATCTGAGGTCTCGAAATAAAATTCGTGGAAAACTACTTCTTTCTCGAAAACTATGGCACTTCAGAGGGAGCCGTGTCTCACAATGTTTTATACCATCAACCTCTCCCCATTACTCGTCACCAAGAAAGGTTTTATGCTAATAATTATTTGGAGTAATTACCAATAGTGTCCACTGCCTTTAAATATAGCAGTTCTTGAAATGCTAACGAAATGAAACAAACCATTGTCAATAGTCATGATATTAGGCCTAGGTCTTACAAAACATAAGAAGAAATCGCCGTGGATTTGTACAGCGTAATCGAAATCATCAGAACGTACAATTGTTGCTTGATGGTTTGTCCTCTAATTTTGGTTTGTATGTGCGTGGTTTGTTGTGAGTGCATATATGTCAACAACAACAAAATGTACAACTAAATATAGCAGTTCATGAAGTGAAAAAGAAGTTCGAAAAGACATTTAGAACCAATGTTATATTCATGTATAGGTCTGATTAGGTCTAATAGAAAATGCGAAGAAATCTCCATGGATTTAAGAAAAAATCCACTTGTTCAATATTGAACAAGCATAATGCCAAGGTCAATTAAGTTTAGGATTCATTCTCTTTCAACCATGATTTTTTTATATTATTTAAAAAGGAAGAAGCTTTTAACCTAATGGACAAGCAGACGGTAAAAGAACACGTTGCCTTGGATCGGTCGAGCTGGTCTTTGAAAAGCGTTCGCAGCCGCTTTTTATGAATTGCAAATGGATAGATAGATAATTTAAGTATGATCCACACGCCTTGAAATTGCACGGTTTTACTTTTGTGGCGTCCAATTTATATTTTGACTCCATATTAAAGGCAGTGGACACTATTGGTAATTGCTCAAAATAATTATTATCATAAAACCTTTCTTGGTGACGAGCAATGGGGAGAGGTTGATGGTATAAAACATTGTGAGAAACAGCTCCCTCTGAAGTGCAATAGTTTTTGAGAAAGGATGAAATTTTCGACGAATTTGATTTCGAGACCTCAAAGTTTAGAATTTGAGGTCTAAAAAAAAACAAGCATCTGAAAGCACACAACTTCGTGTGTCCAGGGTTATTTTTCTTTCAGCGTTATCTCGCAACTTCGACGACCAATTGAGCTCAAATTTTCACAGGTTTGTTATTTTATGCATATGTTGAGATACACCAAGTGAGATGACTTGTTTTTGACAATTAGTGTCCACTGTCCTTTAAAAATTACAATTTTTATACTTTATTTTATTTTTTTATTTTGCATCCATGTACCGTTGAAACATAGACTTCGTTTACAAAATTCCTTGTTGAGCCACCCGTCATTAAAGTTTCCCTAATAGAGACCCACCCCTTCTGTTATGTTTACTGGTCTCCAGAGGGTAGTGAATAACAAAATCACCCTGCGAGCGTGTGCTAGCAGTTGGGGATCTAGATTATTTTGCTCATGCAATAGATAGATGCCCTATACTCAGCTGTTAGATTCCGGTCTGTCGAGAACAGTGAAATATTAAAATTATATAGAATCAGGTCAAGTTGGCAGTTCTGCAAGTGTGTGAATTTTCTCGATTAAAGACTAGTGAATTTCCCCTGGGGATTTTGTTTTATTGCCTTAAAATGCATTTAGCCTATATAGCCTTGACTTATGTGTTGGAGTTTTATTTTCATTAATTTTCTTGTCTTTTGTTTAGTTTGATTTCCCATTTTAGTTGCGCTACTGCGCTACCCGCCGCCGAGCTAGATAATATGGACAGACTCTGATTTCATATTCACCATGAAAACCGAACAGAAAAACTAAGTTTTCTAAAGACTGTGGGGTATTTTGTGTACAAGTCTCTGTGGGGTGCAGGGACAAAGGAAAGAAAAAGATGTCTTCTGACAAGGATGTCAAGCATAGAATGTGTATGCACACGGGTACACAGCTCTGTGTTGTCGAAGACCAGTCTTCTCACTTGGTGTATCTCAACATTGTGCGTAAAATAACAAACCTGTGAAAATTTTAGCTCAATTGGTTGTCGAATCTGCACGCATCCGACAATCAGAATTTATACGTGGAGATTTTAAATTGAAACAACTTTTGGTGATTTATTTTGTATTCTCTCTTCTTTTTAACTCGCCAGGTGAGCGTTTTCTTTGGTTATACAAACAGCACCCTCAACCCTTTCTGCTACGCCATAACCGACCGTAGATTCAGGCGAGCCTTCAAGGGAATCCTATGCCGAGTGAGTGGCACCTCTTCCGACCCCACCCCTACCAACAACAGTCTGTTCAACTCGGAGATAACTCGACCCATGAAATAATCAACAGAGGTCAATCAACGTTATTGGCACATACGACATTTTATACCAAAATAATTATAAAGGAAAGGTATACGTTTGGTCAAGTTGCAAACAGTAGTTAATGATCAGGGCCCTATTTCATAAAGCCTGTAAGCACAAAAATTTGCTTAATATGAAATTTCTTCCTTAAAGGAACACGATGCCTTGGATCGGACGAGTTAGTCTATAAAAAGCGTTTGTAACCCTTTTTTATAAAATGCATATGGTTGGAAAGACGTTTTAAAAGTAGAATACAATGATCCATACAAGTTTGCCTCAAAATTGCACGGTTTTCCTTTTACTGTGCGAACTAACGCGGTCGGCCATTTATGGGAGTCAAAAATTACCAACCTCTCCCCATTAATCGTTACCAAGTAAGGTTTTATGCTAATAACTATTTTGATTTATTACCAAAACGTCTCCACTGCCTTTAACTGAAGCTGAAGGCCGGCTGTAATGAAGACTCTTAACACAAACCACGTGGTAATTATTTCACAATGCCGCCATAGTTATAAGTCACCATTATAAAAAAAAAATGAGATGGTGAAATGCATTCATTGCAGCTTCTTGTTATATTTTTACAAAGTCATTTACAAAAATACAAAATACAATTAGTTTTAGCCTTCGAGAAAGACTCTGATTGGGTCGAAACGTCAGGCCATTAACTGTTTTGTTTGCAATTAGTATAGAGACAACAAGGGAATTGAATCAATACTTCACTATTATTCACTCTGACTAAACAAATCCATAGATTTGAAACAAACAATGAGTTCAAAATAACCAAACGTAAAATCCCTTTATTACAAATTTCTCAATGTCCAAGTTTTTCTTATAAATGCCTATATTATTATAATTAATAGCGAAATAACTTATTTGATAATAAACATACTTGGTCATTACACTTATGCCTGGTAGCCATAAGTGAAATGATCAAGTCTGTTTATACTAATTAAGTTAGTTATTTCGTCTCACTTGTATTCCCACTAAATATCAGAGTAGTATTGCAAGTGTTTTCGTAAATGTTTATTCTAAAAAATAAATCCTTTATATAGTATGTTGATCACGATCACACCTCTACGTTCGCAACCATTTGAAGAGAGTGTATAATCTCTGGTAATTGCTCAAAAAAAACGTATAATACAAATAATTTACTCATCATAATCAAAAGAAGCACTGCAGCTTTTCATGCTTTCACCGACATGCTGAAAAACTCTTCCTTTCGAAGGTTTGGGCTTTTTTTGGCGGTGTCTATATAACCAATGAATTAAAGACAGCGGACACTATCAAAGACCAGTCTTCCTACTTGCTGTATCTCAACATATGCATAAAATAACAAACCTGTGAAAATTTGAACTCAATCGGTCATCGAACTTGCGAGATAATAATGAAAGAAAAAAAACTCTTGTCACACGAAGTGGTGTGCTTTCAGATGCTTGATTTCGAGACCTCAAATTCTAAATCTGAGGTCTCAAATTCGTGGAAAATTACCTATTTCTTGAAAACCACATTACTTCAGCTGTCTCTCACAATGTTTCATACCGTCAACCTCTCCCCATTAACCTCTCCCCAGATGCTTGATTTCGAGACCTCAAATTCTAAATCTGAGGATTTGAATTCAAATTCGTGGAAAATTACTTGTTTCTCGAAAACTACTCCACTTCAGAGGGAGCCGTTTCATAATGTTTTATACTATCAACCTCTCCCCATTTCTTGTTACCAAGTGAGGTTTTATGCTAATAATCATTTTGAGTAATTACCAATAGTGTCCACTGCCTTTAACAGGTTAGTTTTATTGTATCTACATTTATAATATATATAAAACCATTGAAAGAATCTCAAAACCAAAGCTATACTTTGCCTCAAATAAAAAAATAATCTCAAAATTACGGTGTATTGTAATAATGAGCTAAAATAGACAGTCTAATAATCAATCCTCATCACACTGATTGTTTTTTGATCGTCTCCGAAGAATATAATTATCTCACGAAGTTCACAGAATTGTTGTCAAGTGTACTGTTCATTTTGTTGTTAACACCACCAGGGCCCAATTTCATATAGCTGCTAAGCACAACAATATTGCTTAGCATGAAATTTCTTCCTTGATAAAAACAGGATTTCTAACCAAATTTCCATTTGCTGCATATTGCATGTTACTGGTATTTAGGTGTTGTTTGCTTAAATCCTGAAAATCTCATGGAAATTTGGTCGGTAATCCTGTTTTTATCAATGCAAAAATTTCATGCTAAGCAAATGTTTGTGCTTAGCAGCTCTATGAAATGGGCCCTTTTCTCATTTACCCCTTTTTGTAAAGTCACAACAGCACCCTACCTGAGATCAAAGGAATACCTATCATTGGTTGAGGGTTGTGCATGGTGCATAATTAATAAGTTTCCATTATTTGCCATCAGCGTTTACAGCCTATGCGCCTCTCTTAAATAATTCTTACCCAAAATGAGGCTATAGGCGCACGTCCGCCGCCACCACTTGCAGTGGCTGCGCCAAGCCTATGGCCTCGTTTTGGATTAGAATTGTGACGTACTTATGCATTAATATTAAAGGCAGTGGACACTATTGGTAATTACTCAAAATAATTATCAGCATAAAACCTCATTTGCTAACGAGTAATGGAGAGAGGTTGATAGTATAAAACATTGTGAGAAACGGCTCCCTCTGAAGTGACGTAGTTTTCGAGAAAGAAGTAATTTTCCACGAATATGATATTGAGACCTGAAGTTTAGAATTTGAGGTCTCGAAATCAAGCATCTGAAAGCACACAACTTCGTGTGACAAGGTGTTTTTTCCTTTTCCAATATTATCTCGCCATTTCGACGACTAATTGAGCTCAATTTATCCACAGGTTTGTTATTTTATGCATGCATTGAGATTCACTAAGTGAGAAGACTGGTCTTTGACAATTACCAATAGTGTCCAGTGTCTTTAAGAGAGGCGTATTATATTCAAGGGGTCTGTAGAAAGTTAATACCCATCTTTCTGGCTTATTAATAACAGTGGAGTAACCGGGGAACGGGCTCTTTAGACCCCCCCCCCCACCCCTCACCCTACTACTAAAACAAACATTGCCTGCCTCACCCCCATCCCAAGAATTAAATAAAATTTAAAAAAAACGCTGGTTAGACCACTGCTCAATGTTTAGAACATAAAAATAAACATTACTAAGTTATACTTAATCATAAACAACAGTTCAATCCCATTAAATCATAAATATATAAATCAACTCTTAATATGATGGAAGATTGCAGTCTTATTGCAAATCCCATACTCCACATAACCTCATTTTTTAAAGGGAAGGTACACGTTTGGTAATTGTCAAAGACCAGTCTTCTCACTTGGTGTATCCCATCATACGCATAAAATAACAAGCCTGTGAAAATTTGGGCTCAATCGGCCATCGAAGTTGCGAGAAAATTATGACAGAAAAAACACCCTTGTTGGACGAATTTGTGTGCTTTCAGATAGGAAAAAAGACTTCTAGCCAGAAGTCTTTTATTATTTTAGTAAGAAATTACCTCTTTCTCAAAAACTAAATACTTCAGAGGGAGTCGTTTCCCACAATGTTTTATACTATCAACAGCTCTCCAATGCTCGTTACCAAGTCAGTTTTTAAGTTAGTATTTTTTTTAAAGTAATTACCAAAGCGTACTTTCCCTTTAAATCTCAGCCCTATTCTGATAGATTTCCATCTGTCTCATACGACCCATCTTTCACTCATCTTCCTTGCAAGCCACCCACCTGGTCATTATCTCACAGTGAAAACCAGGGATGGATTTCACAAAAAGTTAAGACTGGTCTTATCTCTAACTTGGGACTAGCCTTAATTATTCAATAACTCTTAGAACAAGTCCTAAACTAGGACTAGTGCTAAGTTAGGACTAGTACTAAGTTAGGACTAGTACTAAGTTAGGACTAAGGTATGGAGTCCTGGGGTGGATTTCACAAAGAGTTAAGACTAGTCTTATCTCTAGTTACTCGTCCTAACTTAAGACCAGCTATAGGTTTTAAATATCTCCTAGGACTAGTCCTAAGATAGGACTAGTCCTAACTCTTTGTGAAATCAACCCCTGACCTACTTAGGACTAGTCCTAAGTTAGTACTAACATTGTGAAATCAACCTCAAGCTCCCCACACAGGTACTCCCTAATTAGTCCATCAGAGATTCATAACACCAAGACAGCTTCAGAGCAATTATAGATACAATGGAGTGGAGTATCTCCAATCCCCAGTACCACACTCTGTTCATTAATTAAAACAATGCAATCTATTGTACCGAAAAACATAAAACCAGATAATGAGCAGATTAGTAGTAAGGGAAGGACTCAAATTTCACTAGTCGCCCAGGCCCATACCATGTATAAGAACTCTTCCAGCTCGTCTATGTTGAGCTCCGCTACCACCCCTGAATCACCATTATTGTCTCCACCACCACTCATCAGTTACAAGTAGTTTATCCAGTGACACTGGCCTGGAATTACATATCTTTGAGAGGGCAAGGCCAGTTTTATTTTACAAGGAGCACTTTTTGAAGGGGCACCAAGGCCAAGACCGGGGCAACAGAGGGGCCACGGCCTCTGTTGCCTCCCGTGTTATTCCAGACAACTCAGTTCATAACGATCACAGCAACGAAGATGGATTCCACAAATGTACAGATCCCCATGAAGTACAAAAACCATGTTTTACCTTTGGCCAGGTCCCCTGACTGAAGAAACTTGAACTGTCGGGTAAAACAACAATACTTCATCATTCAATGGCATTAATTGTTATGTGATAATTACGGTTGTTTTAAGAAGTAGAATATATCGATAAATACCAAAAGGCCTCGCAAACGTGTGGTTTTCCTTTCACTTTGGAACGAATCCGGGGGTGCCATTTTGTGAAATTTTGCTACAAAATGTCGGACCCTGTATACAAAGTGAAAAGAAAACAACTCAATTTTTATGTGGATCGTTTTATTCCACTTTAAAACCGACCATAGTCATTTCATATCAAACACTTTTTATTAAGCACAGGCTGCCCTTTGAAGGGGCCAAGTTACCTTGTGATCTAGCACTTTGTGTTATAAGAAAAGTGGTAGTTTTCGAAAGTAGAATAAAATAATCCATGCAAAAATTGTTGTGGTTTCCTTTAACTTTGTGAACTAACACTGTCCGACATTTGCTAGCCACATTTCACATTGTGGCAAATCTTTTTATAATTCAAGGAGTAAAAGAAAGAAAAAAAAATTTTTTTGAGGCAAACAAGGTACTATTGCTAATTCAAAGACAAAGCCACTAAGTTACTTACATGCAAGGACAATTTAAAAGCAGAGAATACAATACAACTTATAAACCAAAGGAAAACCTTAACGCAATATTGATTTAATTTAAACGTAAAATACATATTATTCAACTGACTTTTACAATAAAAAGGCCAAAGGAATTTCCCATGCAGGGCCAATAACATTGTATTGTATTGTATTGTATTGTATTGCAACTGACGTGACCAACACATTTATTGTTATACAATAAAATGACCCACACTCAAAAGCTCCTTTGATTCAAAGGCCTAGGTTAAATCTTTGTTTTTGCCAAACCAATGCCCCATCCTTCTAAAAATTATAACTGATGAAAAGATCAAATTTTGTAAGCATTCTAAAAAACATATCAGTCCATGACATTGCCATTTAAATAATTATGGGCCAGACCATAGAGCTGAGCAGTCACACAGAATAGAACAAAGCTTGTTTCTTTTTGATTTTAAATCTTGGCAGTGGGCTAAGAAATGAACAACAATAGTAGTTGAGTGGCAACCAAGAATGAGGAAAATAAAATGAGAAGAGGACAAAGAAGAAGATGGAGGAGTGACATGAGATCTTAAAGACAGTGGACACTCTTGGTAATTGTCAAAGACTAGCCTTCACAGTTGGTGTATCTCAACATATGCATAAAATAACAAATCTGTGAAAATTTGAGCTCAATCGGTCATCGAACTTGCGAGATAATAATGGGAAAAAAATAACCCTTGTCACAAGAAGTTGTGTGCGTTTAGATTGATTTCGAGACCTCAAGTTCTAAATCTGAGGTCTCAAAATCAAATTTGTGGAAAATTACTTCTTTCTCAAAAAATACTCCACTTCAGAGGGAGCCGTTTATCACAATGTTTTATACTACCAACCTCTTCCCATTACGGTTGCCAAGTAAGGTTTTGTGCTAATAATTATTTTGAGTTGCAAGTACTTTGTGTTTGTGGATTTTTACCAAGACGATTGAGCCACGAATGATGCAACCACACATTAGGGCAAAACAAATCAACTGTCTAAGTTCCTTCATAAACCTATCAATTACTAGTTCTGAAATGCCTCTATTTCGTATCCAACAAAACACTTAAAATAACAGGATGATTCGAAGGAATTAAATTGGCAAAGAGACCTATCTTCTAAGTGGAGGGCATGGGCTTCTAGTTCATTCAATTTGCTCTGTGTAAACTGGGGTGCATCGACCAAGTAGTCATCGGATAATAAACTCGATAATCCGGCTGGATCATGAGGTGTTTTTTCTTCCTTGAGCAAGACACGTCAGCCTGACTTCATCTAGCCTTGATTCAAGGCTGTTGGCGTAGTCTGCCCCAGCCCGGTGCGGCAGGATTAATCATCAACTGCAGTGCATGATAGACAGTCTACATAGACAGTCTTCCGCGGTTGCGGAATTAGGTGGGGAAGCATATTATTGGGCGCCTTGATCAAGGCTACACTTCATCTAAATACTAAGGGGTTACCTGTAAAGGTAGCCCCCCCCCTGTTCTTTGAAATTTTCAAATATCTCTTAAATTCTTAAAGTTTTTATTGTAAAGGAACTTGAAACTTGTTGTTGGGTAAGACTGTAATAATTCTTTATTTCCAGTAATGAAACTAGGATGTAAATTTTTAGTTTTTACCCATACGCCGATGTGTGTTAGCACTGTATACTCCGTACTTTCCCGATTCGGGTGAAAAATATCACAAGCATATTACTCAAGTGGGATTCGAACCCCTGACCCTTGCAGTTCTAGAGCAGTGTCTTACCAACTAGACTACCAAGGTTGCCCGGTAGCTAGAGGCAGTTCGAATCTTATGTTTTGGATGCCTCTCATAATTAAACTCCTGGTCTGAGGACAGTTGTAGACACAGAGAAGAAATGACATTCGGTACCCTTTGAAAGAAGTACCTCGTTATCACGAGCTCTTCATAATGAGGCTTGACTAAACTTGTTATTATTATTTAGAGACACCGGACTCTATTGGTAATATTGTCAAAGACCAGACCTCTCACTTGGTGCATCTCAACAAATGCATTAAATAGCAAACCTCTGAAAATTTGAGCTCGATCGGTCGTCGAAGTTGCAAGAAAACGATGAAAGAAAAAACACCCTTGTTGTACAAAATAGTGTGCGTTCAGATAGGAACAAAAGGCTTCTGGCCAGAAGTCTTTTATTGTTTAAGTGAGAAATAACCTCTTTCTCAAAAACTACATTACTTCAGAGGGAGTCATTTCTCACAATGTTTTATACTATCAACAGCTCTTCTTTGCTCAATACCAAGTAAATGCTACACATTTTGAGTAAATACCAAACATGTACAGTGTCTTTAATCTTTAATACTAGTTTTTCACTCACCAGGAAAGCTTGAATGACAATGAATCCAATCAAACTAACTCCAACCAACAAATACAGGAACCATTGTTTGCCTGTAGATGCTCCGCGGTATATGCACAAAATCAAAGCAATCTAAAATTACACAAAATATACAAATTATTAGTATTATTATTACCTACTCGGTCAATATCAAGTGAAAACTATGTCACATTTTTTTCTGCTGTTTTCTCAGCAAGTGACCCTGTATTGAGCTGAAACTGTCAGTTTCAGTTTCACAGGTGCCTTTATCTGTATAATTTTTTTTGTGACACAACAATTCGTACACTCTGTTTTCCCCCAATTGTAACGCAAGAGAATTTGCTTTCCCCTTCGCGAGGAAGTATGAACCAGCCTTTAGACAACCAGGAAGAACAAACGTGTAGCCTGACCTGACATCCATTTAAGAGTTACTACACACAAAGTTTGAATGAATACAAATCTAATAAAATTTACCAATAAATCTCAAAAAAATAAAATGCTTTAAAAAAAAAAAAAAAAAAAAGTAAATAAAGAACGACCTTAAATGATACTTACAAAAACCATGATTGAGATTACGCCGACACCGCCCATCATGATATATTTCTGAAATAAATACAAAGAAGAAAGATGGTTTATTTTTAATTTTATTTTTAGATATTTTGTCAGAAAAGTCTTCTACATAGACTTAAAGGAACACTTGCCTTGGAAGCATTTGAAACCGTTTGTCATAAAATGCATGGTTAGAAAGATGCTTAAAAAGTAGAACACAATGATCCACACACATTTGCCTCGAAACTGCGTGGGTTTCCTTTTACTTTGCAAACTAACACGGTCGGCCATTGATGCGAGTCAAACTCCCATAAATGGTCGGACTGTGTTTGCGATGAGGTAAAACAAAAACCACGCAATTTGGAGTGATACTTGTGTGGATCATTATATTCTAGTTTAAAAATATCTTTCTAATCCTATAACAAACGGTTACATACGCTTTCCAAAGACCAACTCGACCGATCCAAGGCAACGTGTTCCTTTAAAGGTTTGCTTTTTTGAATATTGCAATCTCTCACCGTCGTTGGGTTTTGTGTCGAGTCATGATACACCTGTCTCGCTGACGACGAAGTACCAACTTTTGAAACACCTTCCCTCTCATGGGGGTCGCCAAATATGGGCGTCTTCTCATCCATTGTGGATCAAATTAATAAACAATGATTTGAAGAAGAAGAAACTGCTAGCTCCCTGAAAAAAAAAACGAAGAAGTTCTTTGTTGTTACTTGACATGTGCGAAATAGAAAAGTGATTGCTCAAATCAAATTAACGGATCGAACACTTGTCTAGTAATTGAACTCCAGACCGAAGATGTCAGAACTTGAATGTGCAGCACCTTTAGTTCAAGCACTGTATACAAAGAGTCGTTTTGCAAAGACTGCATACAAATGCAACATTTTTGATTTTCTCTTTTTCAACCTTCCATTGTTATGACCGATTCTTTGACTAGGTGATGTTAGAGGAGTACAATGGTTGATTATTAATGAAATAATATCATAAATTTGTTTATTAATTTTTCTTTTAGCTTTACACTGATTTAATTTTAGTGTTTTAACTAGCACTGTAGTATACTCAGTACTTTCTTGAGTCCTGCGGAAATTTTGTTCAAAGCCATACTACTCGGGTGGGCTTTTCGAACCCATGACCCTTCCCCTAGCAATTCTAGAGCAGTTGGTGGTGGGTTCGAATCCAACCCACAAGTAATATGCATGTGGAATGTTGTCACAGGACTCAGGACTCAGGAGTATACAGTGCTAACACATCGGTGTATGGGTAAAAAACAAATTTATCCCCTGATGCAAATTTAACACTACATAAAAAGTTCCAGTACTTTTTGGACAAGGACTGGGAGTAGAAGAATGGTTGGTTTGGTTATAAAAACTAAATTGTTACTATAAATATAGCTGGTGTTGGCTTGGGGTAACAAAATGCAAATAAATTTCATTATTTTATTTTAATATAATAATAATGATATTTTAAACTATAATAAGAAGTGTATATCATTCAATTTACTTTGACTGTCTGGGACTCTGACTGAGTAACATTGCATTTGTTGGTGTTGCATAAAAATGGTTCCATAGTCCAAGATTAAACTATGAACAGACAGATGTTAATAAAAACAAAATCAAATCATGGACTCTGCCGGGGGAATGATTCAACATAACAAATGTAATGATTGACAAAGTCAAAAACAATTATTAGTGATTTCGATGAACAGATTGAGCTCAAATTTTCACAGGTTTGTTATTTTATGCATATGTTGAGATACACCAGGTGAGAAGACTGGTCTCTGACAATTACCAATAGTGTCCACTGCCTTTAAAAAAACAATATCATATTTGTTTTCAATAAATTTAAAATTGGTGTTCATTATTATAAAATTATTTAGTCTTACAAAAACAAGCTGGACCAACAGCTTAGATGAGAATTAGTTAATTAAATAAGAAATTAAGAAATAAATCAAGTACGTAGTATCATCAGTAGCACAACACTATTGCATACTACAGTGGTCCCAGTGCAGTGGCCCTGACTGACGTCTACACCACCAGGGCTAAAACCCTTTGGATAACTTTCCGTATAGCCACCATTTTTTCACTCATTTTTACAAAAAAGGAAATATATATCAGGTAAATTAGATACTATATTATTTTATTTCGAATGAAAAAGTGGTGGCGCCATACGGAAACTTTTCCAACCCTTTCTCCGCAATTGTCCATGGTTATTGGATGTAATTCAAAACAAATGTTATTTGTATTGCTTATCTAGCAATATAACCACCTCCATGATAACGTATTAGTACATTTACAATTCACACAGGTGACAATGACATGACAGTATGGTCAAGCCAACAAAAAATTGAATGAAATTTAAATGTAAAGTAAGCGATGAAGAAATAAGTTCATCCTAGAACAGCAGGGAACAGTTACGAAGAACTCTCCTGCTGTGTAAAAAATAACTTGATTTATTGTAACAAACCACCAGGAGAAAAACAAAACTTACACTCGAACGAGCACCAAAACACTAATTTCACACCCAAAGTCATGTGCTTCTTACGAAGTCTGGTACTTTTAACCCACAATCGGCTAATGTGCGATATTAAAACCAATGTTATGACACCTGACTGTTTCATCTTCACCCCCGTGGGGCTTTTGGTACAGTCCATTAAAATAAGAGTTTGACAATGAATCCCTCAGTAAAACTGCCAATTAACACATTTTCTACACAAATTCATTGTCAGTTGTTTTTGTTTTCTAGTAACATTTGTCTACCATTATTAGGTAAATCTTATGAAATTTAAATGTGCTGGTAGCAAAAACTGTTGAACAACAAACTGTATTTGCAACCCCTTCATTAATAATGTAGAGGTCCAATAAGTGCATGACCTTTCACCTTTAACCTTATTCGTCATCACGTGCTTGCCGAGTATTTTGGTAGCAGTGCAGAAACTTGTTCGCTTCTTGTGAACAATTGCAAATGTAAACAACAACAAAAGCAGAATTAACCAGAAACAATGGAGGACCCACAAGGAATTGGTGATAACCAAGCTTCTGCCCCAACAATTGGTGCAGTATTTTATGAAGTTGAACCTCGGAAAGTAAGTGCCAACCCCTGGTCCGTTTGTAAACAAATCAACAATGTAGCCCCAACATAAAAACTGGACCGGTCCGCATTGGTTTGTGCATGGAGCTCCGTGGTTTTTGCAACGGTTTTAAAACTCAGCCCATGGGGAGTCATGACATGATTGGCATGACTGGGTCCGATGGTCTTGTGTATTGTAACCGAATACCGATAGGAATAGGCCTAACTCACTGTGAAAATATCTTGAACCAACAGAAAACAAATCATGTTAAAATGTTGACTGTTTGAGCCTGGAAAATACCTTTTAAAATCAATTCGTTTGATAGCGAGTTTGAGTTGAGTACTAATTACAATATAGTATAATAATAAAAAATGGATAACTTTCCGTATGGCGCCACCACTTTGTCACTCATTTTTACAAAAAGGGATATCCCATTGAGGTAAATTAGATACTATGTTATTTCATATCGAATGAAAAAGTGGTGGCGCCATACGGAAACTTTTCCTAAAAAATTATTATACTATTTATAAAATTACAGCAATCTATAATTCTTATATTTTAATATTAAGTTTACCCCCTAAAATGGCCCCCACATAACATACAAAGATGTAGATGAGTGAGAGCAAATTTTCTCTTTTAACAGATACATGTACATTTTCTTTATTTTATTTAATAAAAATTAACAAGACCGGGTGAAAGTTGAATGTATTGTCCTCAGACACTAGGTATTACCTGCATCAATCAATCTTTAGCCTGGGTGAATAGTTTGACCGCTGACCGGTAATAATCATATTGAATTTTACCCACTTCTACATTCCGTGCCTGTGACACTTCCCATTTTTACAAATGGACTTGGAAAGAGCAAGGCTTGTACACCATGGAAATGTGTTGAATTAAGAAGTTTGGTTTTGAAAGATTTATAATAAAAAAATGGCTAAACTCGGTCATGGACAATTTTGCTTCAACAGCGACTCTTGGCCTAAATACACTTTATCCACTGTCCCAGATTTTAGCTAGAAATGAATGACATTGATAAAAATATTGTTTCTGCAAAAAGAAATCCAATTAAAAAATCAATTACTCTACATTGTACAAAGGATCTTTTTATGAAACTATTTCTTAGATTCTGTTGTCCATGTTGGCCTACTGGCCTTACTTGAATTCCACTTAATAATAATAATATTAATAATTACAACATTTATAGAGTTTTAAGTACGGAGTCCGTACTTAACTCTCTATAAATGTTGTAATTATTATTACGGCCGCTTCTAAGCGCTATAACCAGAATGACAAAACAGATAGGTTTTAAGTAGAGATTTAAAAATGTCCAATGAAGGAGCTGCTTGAATGTTGGTAGCCGAGCTTTGACTGAAAAGGAGCAATCGCCATAGCGTGTCATAGTGCGGGGTTCCGGGGAAAGCTTGAAAATGAGCGACTTATATTAACCATGAAAGTTCAGGTATAGTTTTAACAAAAATACAAAGCAAATAATAAACATCATCTTATATTTTATAATACACAAAGAACAGAGTGCCTAATTAAGGGAGGGAAACAAATGAAAAAAAAACGTATACAAAAACAATCAATGGCTAGCCAAGAAAACAAAGCAAAAAGAATTTTAAGCAATCTAGGGACAGAATTGCTTTTAGGAGGCGTTTGAACACGGCCAACGACTCTGCCTCTCTTAGACTTGTAGTACATAATGTAGCTTGTTCCACATGTGCGTTGAAGCAACTGAGAATACTCTGGGTTTTCCTCTTAGATCTAAGAATGGAAAGCCAGGTCAAGTACGAAGTGGAGCAGAGTCGATGACTGTGTACATAAATAAGTGTACATCCGTGTGCAGTAGGCCTGTGTGCTTCATTTTTGAAAGGACATAGGCATTTTCTACCTGGTACATGTATAAGGCACCCAATGAGGAAACTGTAAATTGCTACTGGAGCATTTCAAGGGCACCAAGGCAATGACCAGGGGGCATGGAGGCAATTGCCTGGAGGCAAGGTTTCCTCTGTGAAGTATCAGGCCTGTGTGTTGTGCGTATTAAAATATTGAACCTTTTCTTGCAACCATAAAATGTCTGCCAGGAATACCGACTGAAAAAGAAAATCTTCGAAGGAAAAAAAGAAGATATTTAAAGAATCAGAAACTTTTAGGCCTATTCAATAGGATTTTGCAGACAATGTTTTTCAGAGGATAATTTAATTGATACACAACTTATTTCCAAATGGCTGTGAAATTTAATTATGTTTCTTTTCGTTGCTTCACTGTCAAACTTATTGATTGCTATTTTGACGTACCTCAGATAATGGCAACGAAGGGATGTGTTGGTCTGACATCATTTATGATTTTGGTAAGTATGTTCAGATTCCTTTCAACTTTTTTTACATTTGGGTGAGGGGAGAGGGGGGTTTCAAGACGATGAGAAAAAGGAATAAGAATCCACAGTGTGAAAAGGGCTATAGTTGTACCTGTGAATGGATACCTGCGAGGGTACAGGTTGATGCTGTGTTTGAAAAAGCCACTGGAGCCCCATGGTAGCTCAGGGCTGTATACTCCAGAGGGAGCTGAGAAATATTAAAGGAATGTTAGTGGCCCAATGACCAAAAATTTGCTAAGCATGAAATCTCTTCCTTGAAAAAAAAAAAAAAAAGGATTACCAACCAAATTTCCATTTCTTGCATTCGCTTACAACTGGTGTTCAGCTATTGTTTGCTTATCCTGAAAATCATGTGGAAATTTGTTTGGTAATCGTGTTTTTATCAAGGCAACAATTTCATGCTAAGCAAATTTTGTTGCTTAGCAGCTCTATGAAATTGGGCCCAAGGCACTTATGTAACGTGCATTGAGATGATTGTGAAATGCGCTAATACATACTGTAAGAGCTAGTTATTATCATTATTATTATTCATATTACATTGGTACTTGTATTTTTGTCTTTGACAGCTGAGTGTTGTGCTTTGCCTTGCCCGAGGGAAGTACGACTATACTTTCTATTTGATGGCAATTAACGTTCTCATCAGTGCCATTATTATCTTGTTTACGAGAGCTAGTTATTATCATTATTATTATTCATATTACATTGGTACTTGTATTTTTGTCTTTGACAGCTGAGTGTTGTGTTTTGCCTTGCCCGAGGGAAGTACGACTATACTTTCTATTTGATGGCAATTAACGTTCTCATCAGTGCCATTATTATCTTGTTTACGGTAAGTCAAACCTCACTGCCAAATTGGGCTATAGAACTTCTTTTGAACTATAATGAGAATAATTATTAAAATTGGCTGTTGCAAACTGCTTACCAAGCAAAAGGAACTATGGTATAAATGCAAAAAATAGTCAAAAAACAATGGCCCGACTTTTTCGACACTAGCAGAGTCTTCCTCGAAGGCTAAACGACAACACAACAAATGAACAGGTATATGAGTGTAGTATGAACAATCAAGTGGAAATACATGAATAGAGAGAGAGAGTGAGAAAGCACACAGAAAAAGACAAGGGGTAAACAATGATTCGGGAGACTTACAGAAGAGGGAAGGGAAGGGGACGGATGGTTTGACCAAAAGAAGATCGAAACACAAATGACCAGATCAAAGGTGGAAAGACGGAGAAAAAGTAATCAATTATTGAATGATGCAGTCTAAAAATTTCTTTTGGGGGATTATTTTAATATACAAGGACGGTGTTGGTCATCGTTCTAGATTTCACGTTGCTTTCAGATAAACTGAAGTCATTGGAATTCAGGGTCAGATTTTTCTCTACAGTTTATAGTTTGGTTACAAGCTCAAGGTACCATTGACCTGACATTCTTCTTGTTCTTTTCAGTGTTTCTGGTACAAGAGTGGTGATTTGGTAAGTAAACAGTAGTTTAAAGAAAAACAATCAACAAATAACAATTCTAATATACTTTGTTTAAAGTGATTACTACCATTATTTTCAAAGCGAAAGTTTTTAACAGAAGTTTTATGTAGTTTTGAGGATCAATTTCACGGTGCAAGCTATTGAAACAAGCCAGTAAAAGTGTGCGTCTTCTGAACTGAGTTAAAGTCTATTTTCATTGTTTTAACCTTTGACATTTACCCTTTGACCTTTGACATTTAACTTTAACATTTGACTTTGACCTTTTAACCTCTGACCCTAAGGATCCCAGCAAATGGTGGTTCTTGATTGTGGTGAGTGCCGTAATCATCTTCCAATGCATCACAACCGATATCTACGTCTTTCAACACGAGAATCCCAACGCTCCGGGTACTCTAGCGCCCCCAACGACTAAACCGGGATTTCAAACGCTGCTGCCACGGACAACGATAAAGGCGTTGTTGGGGCAAGCAGCCGGAGAAGCCGACTAAGTTCTACTTTGGGTTTTGTTTTTTTGCTACACTTAGGGAGGATGGGAGGAGACACTGCTTCCCTCTTGAAAGCACTGTACATACTTTTGGTAAATACTCAAAAGTAATTGTTAGCATAAAAACTAACTTGGTAACGAGCAATAGATTGCTGGATAGTATAAAACATTGTGAGAAACGGCTCCCTCTGAAGTAACTAGTTTTTGAGACAGAGGTAATTTCTCACTCGCGCAAACAATAAAAGACTTTTGCTGAAGTTGTTTATAAGGCATCTGAAAGCACACAAGGTAGTGCAACTAACTTTTTGATGACCAATTGAGCCAAAATGTTCACTGGTTTGTTTTTATATGCATAATGTGTGGATAGACCAAGTGAGAATACTGGTCTTTGACAACTACCAAACGTGTCCAGTGCCTTTTAATCGAAAGCTCTCATGAACACATTTTATAGGCAACTTGGAGGCAACTAAATTGCAGTGCTTGCTACCAGTACCAATTTTGGTTGCTCACAAGTCATTTTTTTTTTTTTTTACTTTCCGTATCCTGCCACCGCCAATTTTTCACTCGTTATTAATTATTTACAAAAAGAAATATCTCATTTGAATAAGTTAGATACTATTTTTCTCATATAAACGAATACAAATCAAGTGGTGGTTGGATATGGAAACTTATCCCATTTTTCAAGCAATGATCCCCAAGAGGAAAAAAGTAAACATTGAAATGTGAATTGCCTCTTCTTCTTTGACATGGCCTGGAACTGGCTGCCTGTACCTTGATTGCCTCATGTGATCTAGCCCTATATATTCGTAACAAAATTCTTTAATATTATTTCCTGCTTTATTAGATGAAATTTGATTCCAAATCGTGTTTATTCACTTCTTGTACACGCTTTCAAAATACTGTACTATTATTCCTTTTTGTATGTTTCAGTTATCTTGCTTTACTTTTTGTTTTTACCCATCCCTACATTATGTCATCAAACCAGCAGCTATCTCCCCCCAATGAAAATGAGATAGACAGAAACCTGTGTGTATGCTTCTTTTCATCACAAGAGGGCGGTGTTTGAAAAGCGGGCAAGCAATTTTGCCTTGGTTTGAAAACTAATGGATGCCACAAATTAAAAGGAAAAACATATATTGCACAACATTTTATTTAAAAATTGTGTTGAATTTGTTGAAAACAAAGCAGCCAATCATTGGATTACTTTTGTGTTATTGAAAATTTTAATTTGTTCGTAACGGAACATCTCGATTGAATGTTCCCCCCCAAGATCTGGCCACAGAATCGGCCGCCCATGCCAACTATAGTTAATGATAATATGCCAGCGCGGTTTGTTTGTCAACTAAGGTCTGTAATGAGGACTGACCTTTTTTCTGATAGCGCCCTCTTTTGAATCAATCTCCTTCAGCCCGTTTTTACCTTTCCGTTTGGGGGAACGAATCTCCGGGGACAGATATCCTCCAAGACAAGGCTTTCATGAAATTTGGGTTGCAGTATCTTTTATATAATGGTTAAATGGGCACATTGCCTTCAAATCTCTCTCTAAAATGCTGTTGGAATTGCTCATTTTCCTTGTTTCGAGGCACTGGGCACTATTGGTAATTACTCGAAATAATCACGTTTGCAAAACAACTTACTTGGTAACAAGCAATGGAGAGCTGTTGGAAGTATAAAACAATGTGAGAAACGGCTCCCTCTGAAGTAACGTGGTTTTCGAGAAAGAAGTAATTTTCCACTAAAATATTTGATTTTGATATTCAACCATTCTCATTTCAGAAACAGTAATTGTTTTTATAACCCTAACCGCTCCCTCTGAAAGCGACGCCCCCTAAAAAATAACGACTAAATCTGGTGGCGATTATAAACCAATGAAATCAATTTAAATTGAATAAATTACATTTTATAAAAGTGACAAAATAGAACTGCATATCATTTCTAAGCGCTATAACTTGTTATTTGTGTTTACCAAAATAAACAATATTTTTAAACCATAATATGAAACATGGAAACAAACAAGAAAATGCAAAATCGGACTGGGAAACTTTAGTCCCCAAATAAAGGTGGGGCTTAAGTTGCCTCCGTCGTCATTTGTTCAGTCTCAGTCGTACTTTACTTTAGGCACGATACGGGAGAGGAGGGCATCGTCACTATCTCTTATATGTTACCATACTTTAAAATATTATTTTCCTTTTGTACAGAGGTAACCTCGCCCCCCCCCTCCCCCCAAAATAATAATAATAATTACTAAAAAGAATTCCTGAGGTCCAAGTAAATAATGTAATGAAGACACAATAAAAGGGATAGCACCATATACCCTCATGTGCCGAACATAAAAATAAATCATCAATACAAAAATTGAATGTTTATCATATCAGAAATTGGTTAAAATAAGTCGGACCAAAACCCGGGTCTCAAAAACCAACCCGGGCACAACAAGAAAAGAAAAAAAACCGAGGCGCCCCATGTCAAACTTTGTCAAATTTCAGTTATCCTCGGGGAAAGTATTCCCCTCTGTCGTATAACGCTCTTCCTGCCTGGAAATAACGCAGGCTGAACAAACTAAAGTTATGTCAAAATCACTACCGGAAATAATCAAGCCGTCTGCTCAAAACTACAAGGTCATAAGCAATCTTGTAAAGGGTTTGCAAATTCCTTTTGCATATTAATTAGAGCTCCTGGTTATTGGGGTTTATTTATTAATAGTGGTCTTCAAGGGTTTGGCAAAAAGAAACATTCATTTTCTAAGTCAAACATTCTTTTTGTTGACTTTGATATTTTTGTTTTAAACATAATGTATGCATTTTCATTTTTTGACCGTTTGAATTCCAAAATTTATTATGATATTGCCAGTTTAGTTCTGGGCAGACGAAATATTCGTCAATGGTGAAAGGGTTATTACATAATATATGTTATAAAGTTATATAATATTACTGTGTTAGATTATATATAACTTATATTCTAAGCCTATAATGAAACCGAATCTTGGGCTATATATCTAACTTCCTATAGGCAAGGAACTGTGTTGTTTTTATCTTTTTAATTTCCTGTTGCATTGTAGCTTGTTGACTTCACGTTTTCTATTGTAGTTCCAGCTATCAAGTAATTTCCTCTTCAATTGTGTCACTTGTCATTCGAAGGATAATTAAAGGCACTGGACTCTAATAATGGTAACATACTCAAAATACTCGTTAGCGTAAAAACTTACTTGGTAAACCATTGCGAGAAACAACTCCCTCAGAAGTTACGTATTGATTGAGAACAAGGTAATTTCTCACTGGAAATATCAAAAGACTTCAGGCCTGAAGCCTTTTATAGGCATCTGAAATCAAACAAACTATTTTCTTGCAAACTTCGTTGACCAATTTGAATCAAAATTATCACAGATTTGCTATTAAGTGAGAATAAATGGTCCTTGACAATATTACCAATGGTGTCCATTGCCTTTAAGCCTAAAACATTGGCCCAACGGATGTTCTGAAGCCTGGCCTGTGGTGTGGAGCATATTAAAAAAAAAAACTACAGTCGTAAACTAGAAGTATAATAAATGTAGTTATTCTTATAACCCTAAACATAATTAGGCCAGTATTATTTACATTTTTTAATCGGAGTACAAAATGTTAACTTGTTAACTTAAGTCGTTTTGGTTTTCCTGGCAAATTTCAGTAAGCTTAATTTCTATTTTAGGTATGCTAGTACTCAGTCTTGTTTTCGTGCACATTTGATTTCGTTTTTCTTATTCAAATTCGTTTCAGTCATTATTTTAAAAACAATTTTAACGTTCTTCTTTGAATGAACCAAGTGTTTAAATGAGTGGCATTCGGTGCTGAAATTGGGCGGGAAAACCAAACATTTAAATTCTATGTCTGTCCATTATTGCTCACTTTATTTTTCAAAAAACAAAACAAACACAAAACACCTATGAAAAAAAAAATCCCACCTAATGCCATCACCATAATAATGAAAACAGTTACCACGTGACTTATTATTCCGAGCGAGTTCTAGGTCCTTTTCGAAACCACGGCTTCGGCTTTGGATTTGGCTTCAGGCTCCGCAAAGCACGCACAATATTGTCAAAACAACCGCGAGCCAAGCTATAGCCTGAGCCGCGCCCACAACTCCTTTAAAATCGTCTTTGAAGTATGACATCAAACGGCGCTGGTGCCCGTGCAACTTGAACCTGTGGGTCTTGTTGAAGAATATCCTTTTGCTCCTCGCCTGGTACCCGGGTGATGGCGTAGCGATGTGTGAGCCATGATAGAATGAGATAAACAAGTTGTCTTGCCTCGGGCTGGGCGGGGCATGCACGAACGCCGTAACCGAAGGGAAACATGTGCGCTTTGCTTTGGAAGTTCCCCCCTTCGTCAATAAACCGCTCTGGACAAGGAAACAACAAGCAGAAACGTGTCATTACCATGTAGTTTCCCACTCTCACGCGAAAGTGAAAGTATGGTTTCGAAACGAAAACTGTTTAGATTGAATATCATGTTTTTAAATTATTGAACGAGGGTGCCGGTTGCTACATTATAATACAGTGATGTGAAACTTTCCATTAAAGGAACACGTTGCCTTGGATCGGTCGAGTTGGTCTTTGAAAAGCGTTCTGTAGCGTTTTTTTATAAAATCGGTATGGTTAGAAAGATGGTGTAAAAGTGGAATACAATGATCCACACAAACATGCCTCAAAATTGCGTGGTTTTCGTTTTGCCTTGCGACAAACACGGTCGGCCATTTATGGGAGTCAAAAATTTGACTCCCATAAATGGCCGACCGTTTTAGTTCGCGACGTAAAATGAAAACCGTGCATTTTTGCGTGATACAATGTGTGGATCATTATATTCTACTTTTAACACATCTTTCTAACCATATGCATTTCATAACAAACGCTTTTTATAGACCAACTCGTCCGATCCAAGGCAACGTGATCCTTTAAGAGGCACTGCACACTGTTGATAATTAATTACTCAAAATAATTTTTGGCATAAAAACTTACTCGGTAACAATAGCAATGGAGCGCTGTTGATACTATAAAACATTGTGAGAAACGGCTCCCCTCGGAAGTAACGTAGTAACGTTGCTTTTTGGGAAAGATGTAATCTTCCACTAAAGTATTTGAATTTGATTTCGAGACATCAGAATTAGAATTTGAGGTCCCGAAATCGAGCATCTGAAAAAGCACACAACTTCGTGTGACAATGGTGTTTTTTTCTTCCATGAGTATTATCTCGCGACTTCGACGACCGATTGAGCACAAATTTTCACAGCCTTTGTTATTTTGTGCAGTTGAGATACACCAATTGAGAAGATTGGTCTTTGACAATATTACCAAAGGTGTCCAGTGGTCGATTTCACAAAGAGTAAGGACTAGTCTTATCTCGAGTTAGGGTGAGCTCCATGGGACGAGTAACTCATCCTAACTTAGGGTTAATCTTAATTTCTGCATGCTACAGTGCATGGTTGTGACTCGTCCTAAGTCCTAAGATTAGTCTTAAGTAAGGAAGAGTTTTGTGAAGTCGACGGCAGTGTCTTGTTCTGAAGAGGAAAATACTTCAAATAAGGAGAGATAGGGAGAGAGAGAGTGAGAGAGCTGTACCTGGTTTGTATTCGAATGGTGCTGGCCAAAACTCCTCATTGAAGTGCAAACCATAAAAGTTGGCTAAAACTGAAGTGTCTTTTGGTACGCTATAACCACCTGAAATCAAAAACAAATACGTGATAATTCGTAAGTTAATTAAAAATGTTGCATGTTGGAAGAATGACAAAGATATATAAAGTTTGCGGGTATGCACCATGTGAATTGGCTCTTTTGAGTAGTGTTTTAGTGCTAAAGGTAGTGGACACTAATGTTGGTCACAATGTGATGTTGTTAATAAAACATACCAATACATGTAATTATCAATAATACACGAAGTAACATACCAATAATATACCAACAAATTCCAATAGTATACCAATAATGAGTAGGGTAGGTGGCCTTAGCTTTAAATCTAAACCGGACCTAAGCCATCGATCCAAACCGGACCTTCTTCAGAGGCACATAATATACCAGTATTATCTTCAAGTACGCGCTAATCCTCCAATCAGATTCGCAGAATGGAGTAGTGATAAAAACCTTTATAACACCCCTTGCAAGTATTCTGCCTGCTCATTGGTTTAGAGCGCGTCACATGACATGTCTTAGTTTTGCTAGACGACGGCCGTGTGATAGCGCATCGGTTTGCCATGCGCTAGTCCGAAGACTAGCACACGGCGCCGTGCGCTAGTCCGACAGACTAGCACACGGCGTGCAGTACCCAGACGTCCGTTGCGTGTACGAGGATGATAAATTAATAGTCTGTAACAATTTCGGACTGCACGACACTACATGCAGCACAGTTAAGTGTTTGCAATCTGTATTCGCGTCGTCCGTGGATTGTAGCATTCAGGTCTGTAACTTAATAATAATAGTACAGTATTTAGAAATGTTTGGGGTGTTATAAAACAAATATTGACTGCTTTTACTCGTGCAATGGTTAAAAACTATGACTCCCTTGGTGATCCCCGGAGCGTTCTATTTTCCCTCGGCTTCGCCTCGGGAAAATAGAACGCTCCGGGGATCACCTCGGGAGTCATAGTTTTAACCATAGCACTCGAAGCAGTCAATATTTGTATAATATTGCACGGCTAATATCACTACCATGCGTCTTGTGTGTTCTATGTAACGCGCCAAGTTTGCTTGAAGATAATAAGTTATCACACGCGCGCTCGTGGAAATACGGAAAATATAGCGCGTCTGTGTCCAATATCCAACTCGGCCTTCGGCCTCGTTGGATATGAGACGCAGAAGCGCTATATTTTTCCGTATTCCACTCGCGCTTGTGTGATAACTTATAATATAGCAACAATAATTATACCAATAATATGGCAATAGTATCCAACAATATTATACCAATGGTATACTTACGAAACGTGATATCCTGTGTGGTTTTGTGAGGCACCGAGAGCGGGGCAATACAGGCGTACCGTAGAATCTCTTCAATAGCTGCCCTGACGTACACCAGCGAGTCTCGGTCATCTAGACCAGGCTTTCGGTCCTCGCCAACGACACTCGTAACTTCGGAGGCGATCTTTTCCTGTTTCTCTGGATTTGCTACCATGAGAGTAAGAGACCATAGCGATGCCACTATGAAACCCGCGGTGGCTGTGCAAATAATAATACTAATTAATAACAAGAATGAACAGCTTTTAAATAGCGCAAAAATACAGTGAAGTCTCCAAACGCTTTTGGAAAGTGAAATTTTCCTTTAAAAAAAATATCCCTTTTCTAAAGAATTACCCTGTGGCTTCAAAAGTGGAAAAAGAAAACGTCCACTGTTTTGTTGTATAAAATACCCTACAAGGGCCATTTCGTAAGCTCACACACAAACAGGAAGATGAGCAGGAATAGAAAACCAAAAAGTAAGATGAAAACAGCAAAACAACAAGTGAAACTGATTATTAGTCCTAATCATAATATTATAGTGTAAAGCAATTGTGAAAAACTGTGTCGTCACATCACTATCTCTTGCAATATTTCCTTAAAGGCACTGGAAACTGTGGTAATTGTCAAAGACCAGAATTATCACTTGGTGTTTCCCAACATATGCATACGAGTGCTTCCAGATGCCTAAATAATCAGGCCTGAAGTCCTTAATAATAATTTGAATGAGAAATTACCCGTTAATTTGAGTGAGAACACCCGTTAATTTAAATGAGAACTTGCCCGTAAAACTACGTAATACTTCAGAGGGAGCAGTTTCTCACAATGTTTTTACATATCAACAGCTTTGATTGCTTACCAAGTAAGTTTTTCTGCTAACAGTTACTTTCAATAATTACCATCCAGTACTTTTAAAGACAGTGGACACTATTGGTAATTGTCATACACCAGTCTTCTCACTTGTTTTATCTCAACATGCATGAAATAACAAACCTGTGAAAATTTGAGCTCAATCGGTAGAAGTTGCGAGATAATAATGAAAGAAGAAACACCCTTGTCACACGAAGTTGTGTGCGTTTAGATGGTTGATTTCGAGACCTCAAATTCTAAACTTGAGGTCTCGAAATCAAATTCGTGGAAAATTACTTCTTTCTCGAAAACTACTCCACTTCAGAGGGAGCCGGTTCTCACAATGTTTTATACTCCCAATCTCTCCCCATTACTCGTTACGAAGTAAGGTTTTATGCTAATAATTATTTTGAGTGATTACCAATAGTGTCCAGGTTTTTTTAAACATGATTTTAGTATAACTTACTTCCGCCGAGATAGTTAGATATTACTTGGTAGACGTGTGTGTCGGTCATGAACTTGTATTTCTCAGGATCAGCTTTTTGGCCCAGATTGCGAGCATTTATAACACCGTCCATCAAATCACGGAGATTTTCTGGGAAATAAACGCAATTTTGGAAGGTGAAAATCAATCAATAAATCGACCAACTAGTCAATCAACCAATCAATCAATCAGTCAATCAATCAATCAATTAACAAGTCCATATCGTCAGTTAGAATTTTCCCTGCTAATCCAAATCAATATGAATTCAACTAATGAACGCAATTTTGAAAGATGAAAATTAACGAATGACTCGATCAATTAATCGGTTTTGGTGAATGTGTTTATTGTCATACCTGGGTCAAGACTCTCTTTGTGTCGCTTGAACTCTGACCTCAGAAGTCCATTTAGGTCACTTGTTGTATTTTTTATGAACCGGATGCCACTACTCGGAATGTGACGTAAGCAAGGTATGACGTCAGCCTTGTTTCTGGGTCCAACGATGTAGGTGTACAGGTCACCACCCATCAGCTTACTGACGCGTTCGTGTACCGATGCATCGGCCCTGTTGACAATAATCAAAATAGTCAATGTATGGCCTTTTCGACAAAAAAGTAGGTGTTTTTTCCAAAATGGCCGCCCGGCCCCTTTTTCGTCTGAGTTAAACAAAACAAAAAAGGAGGGAGGCGCGGCCCCTAAACAATCGTTAACTTTTTTGCCTTATCAACGAATACAATTACCCCTATATGAACATAATTGTTATGTGTAACGAACTTGGCCTATCTGCTTTTGCTTTGCATCCCAAAAAAATCAACCTCGGTTGACAAAACTCGGGCTATACAGCCGTTGCGATAAGAAGTTGCTTTAAAGACACTGGACACTTATTGGTAATTGTCTTCACAGTTTTGGCGTATCTCTACATACGCATAAACATGTGCAAATTTTAGCTCAATCGGTCGTCGAAGTTGCGAGATAACAATGAAAGAAAAAACACCCTTGTCACACAAAGTTGTGTGCGTTGAGATGCTTGATTTCGAGACCTCACTAAATTATAATTCTGAGGTCTCGGAATCAAATTAGTGGAAAATTACTTCTTTCAGTTTCTCGAAAACTATACGTTACTTCAAAGGGAGCCGCCTTCTCACAATGTTTTACACTATCAACCTCGCCCCATTACTCGTTACCAAGTGAGGTTTTATGCCAATAATTATTTTGAGTAATTACCAATAGTGTCCGATGTATTCTGGTCATGAAAACTTGATACACTATCTAACGCAATGGGATATGAATTGGCAAGAATAAAATTCCGCCACAAAACAGGTCAACGTTGTCGTCATCAAGGTCATACCAGGTGTTTTTGTGGTTTTCTGATTAAAGTGTCCTTGGTCGTATAATGACACTTATGGTTTGTGCTGCCAGGTAAGGTTTATTGTGTTTCCTTTTCCTGTAATAAAGCAGTAAAGGCGTGTTTGCATAACATTGCTTGAGTAATTAACACGAGCATACCCCCATACGATTCAACACTAACGGCCTACTGTGGAAAATGAGCATAGATGTATAAACAATATCAATGAACAAAAAATAAGTAAAGTAAAAAAAAAAGGGAAGAAGTTTCTTAATATAAAAAAATAACAACTTTGAAAAGTTCAATACCAAAAGAGGGCCTTTTTTGTATTGATGTGTATAAACTAAATGCCATTCATAAAATGTACTGTTTTTGGCCATTTGCTTGTTTTTTCTTTACATGTTGCTCAATTAATGAGTAGTTGGTTTTAATAGTTTGTGTAGTTTTGTATATTGACGAAGTTTTAATAAAATTCATTTCAGGGGGGGGGGGGTTACTTTCAAATAACAGGGTATTTTAGTCGACGAAAGACAGGTGATACCTCGGGGGCAAGTCAAACTGAAGCCCCACGGCGGTTTGCCAACGTGGCACTCGGTTCCAAAGTGTCACCATAATGTCACCTTGACAAAAACCCAGGTGACTTTGTGCATTCCTGGGCCCAACTTCATAGAGCTGCTTAGCACAACAAAAATTCTTAGCATGAAATTTCTTCCAGTGGTAAAAACCGGATTACCAACCTAATTTCTATTTGTTGCATATTGCTTGTTACATGTATTGAGCTGTTGTTTGCTTATCCTGAAAATCACGTGGAAACTTGGTTGGTAATCTTGTTTTTATCAAGGCAAAACATTTCATGCTAAGCAAATATTTGTGCTTAGCAGCTCTATGAAATTGGGCCAAGATATTTGCTGTATTACATAATGACGAGAAAAGTCACTTTTTGCACTTCAACATTTTAATAGAGATTTGACAAGTAATAGCTGAACTATTTGAAATGTGACCCATTTAAATTGGATAGTGCAATCTCAGAAAACTGTGGGTTTTTTCCCATCTGATAAAAGCTTTTAACTTCTATTCAATCGAGAGCACAGCGTCATGGTCAGCCGATCACATTCTAAAAATCAATCTGAACTTTAAAATGGAATCTATTCAGGTCCATTGATAGCCTTGATCAAGGCTGTGTAGACTAATAAAGCTAAACCATAGAGCACCTCAGCCGCCCGAAAAAATACATGTACATGTATAGAGAGAGGTTTCGCGTGACGTCACATAGGTCAGTTTTTGACACCCGCCGCAAAGCAGTTCAAGTGTTCATTAGGGTTAAACATCGTAAGCCAGGAGACTGTGGCATTTCTTTGTTTGGCTACCATCGATTGTGCACCAAGCAGGGCCAAGCAACGGCTGGGGATCTATGACCCTATTAACAAGGTGTTTCAATTTTTCTCCGATTAATTAGACACACCGGCTAAGGAAAAAGTTGTTATCATTTCATGTTGATTGGTTACAGTATATGCTAAGTAAGTCATTTCGTATTCAATGTCAATCTAAATTTATAAAAGCAATAAGATCCATTGATGTTGCACTGACTCATGATAAATGAATAAATAAAAACAAAATCCACAACTTAAAATAGTTACAATGTTGGTTTTATATCCAAATCCATCAAAGAGTAATTGTGCTTTTTTAAACTATGGCTTCTTTGACATTGTCCTCTCTTTAATTTATTTTTGACTTGCTTTTCAGCAAGCCAAAGACCTTTCCTTTCTCCTCTGTTCACTCCAATTTTTGATTTGTATTTAAAAATTGTTTTACACATTTAAAAATGCGTACATGCAGGTCTACATGTACAAAGGTTTAATTCGGCCTCTGGCCCGCGCGAATAATGTCTTGTAAGTTGTGCGAAAAACCATTTCAAAACAAATCAAATCTATGTCTGAGCGTATTGTCAATGGTATTTTTGTTAAACGTGAATCACCGGCACCCCTTCAGAGAGTTGAATCTAAAATAATTATACCAGATCTCATATGTTTTGTGCCGATGAAGGCCAGCTAATACCGTATCAGCATTGCCGAAAACAAGTCATTTAATTTTCAAAGCCATTGGACACTTTCTGAGCAGATAAAAAATTAAAAGTTCACAGAAACAAAAATTACAAATAACTTAAAAGGTTTACAGAAGGTAATGGTGAAAGACTGCCCTTGAAATATTATTCCATGAAATGCTTTACTTTTGAGAAAACATTAAAACAATTAATTCTCGATATCGAAAATAACGGATTTATTTTAAACACATGTCATGACACGGCGAAACGTGCCGAAACAAGGGTAGGTTTTTCCCGTTTTTTTCTCCCGACTCCGATGACTGATTGAGCCTAAATTTTCACAGGTTTGTTATTTTATATATAAGTTGTGATACACGAAGTGTGGGCCTTTGGACAATCTGTTTACCGATGTTGTGCGATTGCTTTACAACCCCAGTTCCGATTTGAACACAAATAATTTGTCGCAATAAGGGCGGCCTCAAGAGTATAAGATACAACTCCAAAGTTTGTTACAGATTTTTCTGGACGTGCAATTGATTGTAGGGCCTATGCATCTATGGACTTAAATGACCTAAATTATTGATATAAAGTGTATGTACTAATACATAACAGAGCTCTGGGTACGACATTGCTGAGTAAAGTTCGGAGACCAGTCGGCAGGTTTGAATTCATGGATCTTTGTTGTTTAAAATTTGCTTTTTTTTACGAATTTAAAAATTCGTGAGTGATTTCTCACAGTATGGGCGTTGACTTGCGTTGTTCATTGTTCTATTAAACAACATACCAAATAAAATACTGAAGGAAAACTTTCACCAAGTTTGTCTGTCGGAGAAACTCCAACTTTTTCGGTTACAAACGTGCGTCTGCTGTTGCGAGCAGACGACGCGTTTCAACCGAAATAGTACTCAACATGGCCGACCGGCGGCGCGCACAACGAACTTTTTGCGGGGTCACGCAACCTCTCTAGACCTTATGCACATGACGTCATTTCAGTAGGGCGCCCTCACCTAGAGGTCAAAAGGAGGTTGTTCATTGGCCAATACTGTGCGCCGCGTGACAAATATGTGCGTCTCGATTGTAACGTCACCGTTTTCCCTCTAAGGTCTATAAGGTTTATACTTACTCAAAACCAAAGCAGAGATGGCTCAGGACACCGGCGACTGCTGGTATCATTATATCTTTAATATTCACTGGTTTCCCTTCTCGTTGGTCCAAATCTTCCTCCAGCTTTTTGAAGACAACGTGAGCTATTTTCTCGATCTTTTTATTGGCTGTAAAGTCTCTACCAATTGAAAAAAAAAAAAAAAAAAAAAAAACATCAACAATCAATCTCAGGTTGTTACATATTAAGTTCTTCTCTTGAATTAAGAAATGACATGGTGTGTAACTATACAGGTATTCAGGCCTACGTCTTGTCAAAATAACAATATACTACAAAATTTAAATCAAATCCGTTTTTCTTGCAAACATTTGCTTTTCATGTTTTGATGTTCTTGTTGTTTTGATAAGTTATATCACCCTTTGTTCATTGTCTTTTAACTAGCCTCTTGTATCCTCAATGTATTGATCTAACAGTATGTGTTAATGTTCCATTGAAGATGTTTGTACTTTGTTTTCACTGGTGATGAATAAACGGAGTCTTAGAGCTCCACTCAAAAGAAAAAAAAACATACAAAACAAAATTGTTTAATGATTAATGCATGAAAAGATAGGGTCGTTGTTGTTGTTGTTGTTGTTGTTTTGTTTGTTGGTGGTGTGTGCCTGTTGTGGTTCTGTTCTTGTTTGTTTATTTGTTGTCGTGATTTTGTTGTCGTGATTTCGTTAATTCTTTTTTTTTTTTTGGGGGGGGGGGGGTTGTCTGTTGTAGTGTGTATTTTTCAAAATTTTCAAACATGTCTTTGTTATGAATATGAATGATCTTTGTACGAGTGTATATAATACAAATATATTTTTTCAATTTGCTTGTTGGTTTTATTATTGTTTTTCATTTGTTGTTGTTGAATGTTTTTTTTTTTTTTTTTTTTTTTTTGGGGGGGGGGGTGCCTGTTGTAGTGTGCAGTTTTCAAAATTGTCAAACATTTCATTGTTATGAATATGAATGATGCTTTGTACAAAATGTACATAATACATTTTTTTTTTCAATTTGTTTGTTGGTTTTGTTATTGTTTTTTATTTGTTGTTGTTGTTGTTGTTGTTGTTGTTGTTTTTTTTTTTTTTTTTTTTTTTTTTTTTTGGGGGGGGGGGGGGGTTGTGCCTGTTGTAGCGTGCAGTTTTTACAATTTTCAAACATGTCATTGTTATGAATGTTGCTTTGTAGGTATGTATTTTTCAATTCCAATTTAAACGGTGTTACGAAGTCGTGGGTGGTGGGCGGATGAAGGCCGAGACCGTTGACCGAGGAATAAATACAGTTTCACTTTAAGTTCCTTGACCTGAATTTCACCGAAAGAAATTAATTCTTTTTTGAGTCTTTGCACTCAACAAGTTTCGTGCACAATTGTATCTACTCGAGATAACCTCAGGATTACAACAGAAATTTCATTTTTCAGTTTGTAATTAATCACCACTTTTTACTGGCGGATGTCTTCGTGCAAACTCACAGTGTGCTCGAATCTATACATAAAAAAGGTTGTTTATTTTTAGATCTAATTTTATGGGTCAGGTCGGCAAAATATGGAACTATGCATCCTAAATTCTATGTTCTGTTTTCAAAGACAAAACTCATAGTGTTTGTTTTTGCGATCCACTCCGATATGAGTATTTGAAGTGTAGGCCTATTCTATACTTTCTCGAGTTCTGAATACCAAATCCAGAGGCACATCACTCGGTTGGCATTCGAACCCACAACCTTTGCCTTGCTGGGGCGGATGTCTCACCACTAGTCCATCGAGCTAGCCAGTTTTTCAGTTCTTGTGAAAGTATCTACACATCGGTGTACGTGCAGGGAGAACTAAATTAGTGTCACACATGCCAAATTAACATTATTCCAGAAAAAGTTACACTATAGGTTTTGCAATAAACACGGACCAAATTTCGAAGAGCTGTTCAAGCAGAAATATGCAGGACAGCTACCAGTTACAAATTGTACATGTGACATGGTAATTTGAATGGTAACCTTCCGGCAAGTGTCATTCGTTTGTGCTTATACATGTTAGGGTTTTGTGCTCTAAGAATTGTTGCCCTGTTTAGATAACTGTTAGTTATACAAAATGCATACCAACCTGAGATTTCGTATTCCCAACTCACGCAGTAGCACCCAGTCTGGACTATATGATCCAAGTGATATGTCTTTGCCGTTCTCGTTTAACATGTTTGCTGTCAAGACGAAAACAAAGAGGAAATTAACAACTGCAACTTATGTTTTACTTTTTACTTTTAAATCTTCGGACATATTTGTTGGTTGTAAAGGCCGTTCAGGGTAAGAACGGGTAGTTTGTATTTCATTATTCTCTCGCAAATTCGATGACCAATATTGAGCCAAAAATTGTCAGAGATTTGTTGTTGTTGTATGCATATGTTGGGATACACCAAGTGAGAATGTTGGTCCTAGACAATTACCAAAGGTGTATCGTGCCTTTAATAACAGTTCCCTTTAAAGGGAAGGTACACGTTTGGTAATTAATCAAAACAAATATTTACTTAAAAACTTATTTGGTAACGATAATTGGAGAGCTGTTGATAGAATACAACATTGTGGGAAACGACTCCCTCTGACGTAACGTAGTTGTTGAGAAAGAGGTAATTTCTCACTAAAATAATAAAAGACTTCTAGCTAGAAGTCTTTTATCTGAAATTCTTATCTAAAGGCACACTAATTCGTCCAGCAATGGGTGTTTTACTTTCTTCATTTTATCGCAACTTCGATGACCAATTGAGCCACAATTTTCACAGGGTTGTTATTTTATGGTTATGATGGGATACACCAAATGAAAAGACTGGTCTTTGACAATTACCAAACATGTACTTTCCCTTTAACTGATAATTATGACTTAACTCACATGAGTAATTGACCGGTCTAGAACCCATCTCTTTGGCGTAGTTCAATGCCGCATCCTTGATGGCGGCAAACGTATTCAGCATTATGGCCCAATGGCCGACCTTCAAAGACATGACGTCACCATACTCCTTCCCAATCTTGTCTAGAGTTACCCACGGTGGCGGGGGTGAAGATGACATAACTAATAATGGACGAACAGAAGATTTTACCTTCTTATTTATTTTTTTAACAATTAAATTCAATTTAATTCACAAAAGTTTATTTATCTTTAGGCAATTACATTATGGCCATCTCCATATAAAGTCGATAATGATTACTTATGACAAGAAGTTGACAATATAAATTGTTTAAAAATACAAAGATTATTTGAAAAATGACAATAAGCAGAAGTGTAAATGTGATTGAAACAACAGCAGTTATGTATAATAATAAAAATATTAATTGAATATACATTAATAAGAACGATTAACAATTTTTTATGTTTATGTGGCCTTATTTCCCTCACGAACCAGGGGCACTCATGTGACAAAATAATGAGGATCGCGGGGAATGTGGGTGTGGTTTAGCGGTAACAATTCCATCCCATTAGTGATGATTTTTTCAAAACAAACAATTAATGACAATTAAAAATTTCAGTAAAGCATAGATTTGACAAGCACCCTCTCCTGCTTAATAGTGGACAAAAAAGGATGAAAGAAATTGATCATTCTTAAGAGGAGTTATGTCTATTTTAATTTTGCAAGCTGTCCTGTCGGAATATGCCTAGGCCTACTTGACAACACAAATAAACGACCTTTTGCTACTTGATGATTAGATTCAGTCAACCATTACATTCCATGGACAGCTTTAAACATGAGTGCTTTCAGAAAGGCATTAACTTCTCTTAGTCTAAGAAATGCTCAATTTGTTTCGTTCCCTTTTTTCAGGTAAGCAGATGAAAGAATGCTTGTTTACTATGGGTGCGTTCGTTTAGCTTCCCCAGGTCGACCCCGGTGTGTGGCGGGTTTTTTTTCCCAGGACGAACGTGTGCAGATAATAACACACGTTCGTCCTAGAAAAAAAAAACCGTCACACACCGGGGTCGACCCAGGGGAGCTAAACGAACACACCCTAGGTGCATCACTGGGGTTTTGAGTGTCAGTTGTCGTTTTGTTTTTCTAAATAATAAATCTCGGTCAACTTCCATTGACTCATTCTGTACAGCACACCAAGAAACCGGGCAGCGCGCAAACGGGTAGGAGGGGACAATAACTCGACGCAACCTTCGGATCCAGTTTGTGGTGTCCTGCTTTCGTTGTTCTATTTATTCCTCTATCTAAAGAATTCACTCGTGGGGTCAAGGTTGAACAAAAATGGCTCCCTTACGGAGGTCATTGTTCTAATTGTGTACAAGACCACGCAAGGTCACACTCACAATAGCCAGTGAAGTTCCCAAATTAATATAAAAACCGTTTCAAGCCGTGTCAATGCCGTATAAAGTAAGGACATTGAGTTCAAGCAAAGAACACCTCCCGTGGGAATTTACACTTATATACAGTACTTCAACACAGAGGCAAGACATTAATACAACCAAGAGGCAAAAACCGACAATCTAATTCTTCTTCTTTCCATGAAAAGTGCAGCCTTCAAATGATTGTTTTGTTATTAGTTATTTATTCAGCAATTTCAAAGATGCATGACAATAAACAAAAAATACTTCCAGATGGGCTAGGAGAAGCAAAACCCAAGTAATTTACTGTCTCTCCACATAACAATGGTGGTAAAACAAATGTAATGGGATGAAATTGCAGCCCCCTTTTTTTGTTACCCCTAGTTTCCCTATGTCCTGCTCGGACTAGGGCGAGTCTAGGGGTGGGTGGTTGCCCGGTGGTGTGTGATGAGTGGGTGATTGGTAGCAGGCTGAGCAACCAATCACGGCTATTGAGGAAGGGATGTCTCAGGGGTCAGTGACCAAAAAAAAACGAGTAATAAAATGTAGGTCTTATATATACCCTTTATGGATAACTTGTTCACTCAGTTTTACAAAAAGGGATATCTCATAATTGAGGTAAATAACAAATTCTGTATTATTTCATATCGAATGAAAAAGTGGTGCACCGCCATGAGGGCGCCAAACGGAAACTTCCCAATTGATGATAAGAAAATTAACTCTGGGTGCGTTCGTTTAGCTTCCCTGGGTCGACCCCGGTGTGTTGCGTTTTTTTTTTTCAAGGACGAACGAGGGCAAATAATTAACCACGTTCGTCCTGGGGAAAAAAAATCGCCACACACCGGGGTCGACCCAGGGAAGCTAAACGACCCTCTATAAATGCATGTCCATGTACATGTTGTCAACTATAAAACAAATAATAACATATATAAGACATGGAATGTGTGCAAGGTAAAGTTTGTCATAGTTTTGGGTTTATTTAAACTTTAAAAACAAAGACGATTACTTACTATTTAAATGCCCCAAGAGGAAATGAGCCGGTGGCGACGGGGGCGGATTTTCTCCACGGTGATTTCCTCCACCAATACACACAACGAGCAAAACTACCAGAACGACCACTGTTGCACCAAGTATAATAGAAGTGCCAGTTATCTGAAAGAGACTGTTGGTCGCAACGTCGCCTCCAATGGCTGCCGAGATGAACATTTTAAGTTTATTTGTCTTCAAGTTCCCGAATTCGTCTTGAAGGTGCCTTCAGTTGCACCCAAACGTTACATGTGGTGATGTGCTGTAAGATTTGCAGAAGCTGTTGTCCCTACCTCCATATCCCTACACAGAACTAAAGACCACACATTAATTTGCTATAGAGCATTGCTTCGTTCGCTGGTTGCACGGTCCATGAACTCAGTGATCTTTGCGCACCTTTTCTGAGTGGCTGTGGCTCACGGTAGCGGCTTCTGGCTAACCGGGTAAGATGCATGGGTGAAACACAGGCTCTGCCATGAGTCGTAGCCACTGTGGAACCGGACTAAGGGTTGAATGGCTTGTTGACAAGTAATGCTTCAATAATAATATAATATCGAAGTCTTATATTGCGCACGTATCTACCAAACAAGGTACTCAAGGCGCTGAGTATATACAAACTTTCAGAAAGATAGGTTACTGCAGTGATGAATTCTGAGACCCAATTCTTTAGCACCTTATAAGGGTTTACAAGGTGCTACGGCGCATTAAGCAGCCACAATCAATAGCTTTGTACCCAAAGTTCCTTCAACTCTTCGGACTGTTGTTTATAGTTGTTTAACAATAACAATGAAGTGTGTTTCCTGGTAGTGAAAGAACCAAGATGAAAAGGAACTTTGAAGCTCCAACCATAGAGAAAGGACCAGCTTTCCCTATGCTCCAACCATCATGCTATGGAGAAAGGAACGTAGAAAACATACTAGTGCATGCCTCTATGTGTGCGTTCGTTATAGCTTCCCGTTATTTGTTCACATTCCTTCTCCGAGTTATGCATTACGAACAGCTGCAGCGCTCTTTACCAAGTTATAAATTGTTATGGTATTTAAATTGTTGAATAAATTCCAAAGGATACCCGCCCTTTAAAGACAGTGGACACTATTGGTAATTGTCAAAGACCAGTGTTCTCACTTGATGTATATCAACATATGCATAAAATAACCAACCTGTGAAAATTTGAGCTCAATCGGTCGTCGAAGTTGCGAGATAATAATTAAAGAAAAAAACGCCCTTGTCAAGCGAAGTTGTGTGCTTTCATATGCTTGATTTCGAGACCTCAAATTCTAAACTTGAGGTCTCGAAATCAAATTCGTAGAAAATTACTTCTTTCTCGAAAACTACAACACTTCAGAGGGAATCGTTTCGCACAATGTTTTATACCATCAAACTCTCCCCATTACTCGTTACCAAGTAAGGATTTATGCTAATAATTATTTTGAGTAATTACCAATAGTGTCCACTGCCTTTAACTCGCACGATGACCTCGAGAGGGTGTTCTACCTTTGTTGTAAAATCCAACGGCATTCGCGGAATTTTCGTGTCAAAGGAAAAAAAAAATGATTGTCACGGGAGGTCACCTTTACCTGTGTTCGTTGATCCACAGAGGTAAACTCACCTTGCACGGCTTACAATGTGCATTTAAAGGCACTGGACACTATTGGTTATTACTCAAATCGAAATCAAGCGTCTGAAAGCTCACAACTTCGTGTGACAAGGGTATTTTTTCTTTCATTATTATCTCGCAACTTCGACGACCGATTGAGCTTAAATTTTCACAGGTTCGTTATTTTATGCATATGTTGAGATACACCAACTGTGAAGGCTAGTCTTTGACAACTACCAATAGTGTTCACTGTCTTTAAAAAAAGAAGACCGAACAAAACATTCTAATACATTCTACATGGGTACACCACTCCAAAAACCGACAGTAATTTCATGCCATCAAGTATTGTGAGCTGGTTAAGCGGTTGCGCCTTCTATAAAAATGGACATTTATTTTCTACCCTGTCTTCTTCCACAAAGCCTAAACAATGATTGTCGGCTCAATGATTTGCTATTAGCCAGGGACCCGAAACCCTACTAGCCTTACTCACTATCACGGGTCCCTCCACAGTTTTATGAACTGCCATACTTATTTTTCTCAGTGTCTGATAACTTACAATTGACATTGTCTTTTATTTTGAAACTTTAGACAAAATAAACTGATTGACTGATTGAAGGTGACACTTTACGTATTTTCATAATAATAATAATTTTGACGAAGCAACCCAGAAACCCCCCAAAAATTGCGTGTGGCACTAATTTGTTTCCAGATATAAGTTATATTATGAAGCCATTCAAAATTAAAAAATCCAAATTGAAGGTGGGTCATATAATCTTTTGAAATAAAATCGGTGTTTTTTGTATATTTTTTTTTAAACATTGTGTATTCTGATTGTCACCAAAGTAAGTTTTGCTTTTGCGTTGCTCATTGCGCCTGTTTGTTTTAGCTATTAAAATTATTCAAACTTTATCAGATGTATAGTTCATGGAAAAAAAGATAATACATAATGATTTCACACACAAAAATACCTGATCAATATGAGATTTAATTTATTACCGCTTACTATGGCACCTATGTACACTACTACACAATATATCTTAGTTTACAATACCGTCCTGCACCAACTGGACTCAAATTTACACATGGGTGTAATACACTGAACAACATCAAAACTAACACCATAGACTTAAGTTTTTTTTTCTGGCTTCTGTAAATGTCCCATTGGTTTGTTCCGTTCCTGTTAAATATATATTTTTAAATTACATTTTCAGTTATGTTTTTGTTTATCTGCCCTGGACTGTCTCTGACTCAAATTATTGTACTTAAAGTCACCTGGAAGTGGTATTTTATTCAAAATAAAGCTTTTGTCACTAATATATGTGTTTTGATGAGTGGAATGTGAATAAACTTTTAACTAAGGTTTAACAAAATTAGTTCTCATGTTATTTACAAATTTAAGATTAGACCCCGACCCGAGAGGGCGCTGTTCGTGACGTCAATCGAGGCAGACTTTGCCTGCAATGCGTAGAGTAAACACGCTTGCAAAGAACATGTACGGACTAAGTCGTGAGTTTGTACATTCCAAAAATAGATTTTTTTGTTTTTTCCGGCAATGCCGACCCGGTGTATTGCTGCTGAATGCAGAAAAAAACTTTTTTGAAACGTACCAACTCACGAATTGGACGTACATGTACTTTGCACGTGTGTTTACTATACCGATGCAGGCAAAATTGACGTCACAAAAGGGGTAGGCGGAGTCAGCCCCCCAAACAACTTTATATATTATTTTAAACATATAAATCGTGACAAACAATTACTAAAAAAGTTGTTTTATTGTTCGTAAGCATATACTCTTATGTTTGAAAGGGAAAAAAAATCTATTTCCAGGTGACTTTAATTTTTTGACCAAAATGGAAATAAATGTTGATAAGAATTGAACACCGAGGCATCTTGATAAATTTAAGTGTAATATTAACACCTATAGTGTCAATTTTAACAAATATTGCAGATTTGTGTCCGATTGAAAAAATAAATAAATGTTGTTTGAGCTATGCTACGTTTAGATAAAGTTTAAAATAGTTATTAATTGTGTGAGTGCATGCATTAATATTATGTATCCAATTGGTTTGTGGTAAAAACCATTAGTAAATCTACTTTGCTAATAGATTATATTCTTTGAGAACTAGTCATGCTATTTATTCTACTTATAAATTACTATTACAAATACATAAGTAAATCTTTTCGCTCGAAAAATGTCTGTTTCAATCAATACAAATTGGTTAAATTTGGAGTATAATGAACAAATAAGATAATTTTATGCTCGATTTTTTGACCCAATTGTCAATATACACTGCAACAACCGGGGTTCTCAATTGACACCGTGGGTGTTGTCACATAATTTCACAAACAATTCCAACTTTGTAAAAGATTCATGCATTTGTTTTCACATAGGATAAGACTCAAATAAATGTTTAATATCTTCCAGATTTATTAAAGAAAATATTTTTGTTTTTTTTTACTTCACCTTTCTCTCTTTTTTGCCGTAAACTACCTGTCTCCTCTAAAAAACTTTAACTCCTCTAAAGTCTCTTCTAACTTTCTTGAAGAAATCACCCTGCAATCGACAAATGACTTATTCAGATTCACCCAACGATAAAATGTATTATAACACCCCTTGCAAGTATTCTGCCTGCTCATTGGTTTAGAGCGCGTCACATGACATGTCTTAGTTTTGCTAGACGCCTCGGGAAAATAGAACGCTCCGGGGATCACCTCGGGAGTCATAGTTTTAACCATAGCACTCGAAGCAGTCAATATTTGTTTATTAGCACACGCTTATAACATACTGTAAATCATCTACACAAATTCATGGATATCTAAATTTAGGTGAAGTTTGCGGTAGCACCATGTGAAATTATTTTTTGTACGGACCTCTGGAAGTGACATCCGACATATTGATATCCTGACATAATAATGAAAAGAACCGGTGGTTGACAAATCCACAGCAAACCACAATGTTACCGCAAACAATTACTAATAACACTTCAACCGTGCACAGTTTCAAATCCTACTCATGGAACTAGTTAACAAAATCTCAATTATTTATTTCATTAAATATTCACGACATGTCAAGATTTGTTATAAAACGAAAATGATATAGTCTCCTGAATGAAGAAACAATCTTTAATATATTTATTTTCTAGCACCGTCAGTATAATAAACTTCCCAAAGTCTCATCAAGCGTTCTAACTCAGTCAAGTGGGCCATCGACAAAGGAATTTTATAAAAAAAAACCTCCCGCGTTTCCCCAAGCAGGATTTACTCAAACACGCGTAGTAGCGTGTACCTTTCCTTAAAGACAATGAAAATAAAACTCAAATACTGTCAGCATGTCCTGACATCGGGCCACACACTGGAGGATTTTCAAAAATGACACTAATATCGCTTATGCACAATGACTTTGAATGGTTTAGGAGAGCGCGCAGCCTGTATCTCTGGATTCTGAACGAGGAGCGACTGGTGTTCATTCTCCGGTACTTTGGTGAAGATGTACCTCTGGAAGAGCCAAGCGTAGACAAGATACATAATGGTTTCGCCCTGTGTCTTACCAAGACATTGACGGTGGCCAACGCCGAAAGGCATGAAACTCTGAGAGTGTTTGATGTTGCCATCTTCCTTGATGAAACGCTCTGAAAAATAAACAAGTTGAACAATAAATAATAATGATGAAGATGATCTCAAGATACTGATTGAAACGTCAAATTCTAACAGAATAATAGATTCAGTTTGCGGTAACACCAAGTGTATGTTTTGGATTATAACACCCCTTACAAATATTCTGCCCTTTCATTGGTTTAGAGCGCGTCACATGATATGTCTTAGTTTTACTAGACGGCGGCCGTTTGATAGTGCATCGTTTGCCGTGTGATAGTCCGAAAACTATCACTCGGCGTGCAGTACCAAGACGTCTTTTTACCCACCTCGAACCTAATCAGTGTACGAAGATGATAGATAGTCTGTTGGGGTGTTATAAAACAAATACCGACTCCTTTAACTCGTGCTATGGTTAAAACTCCCGACTTCCTCGGTGATCCCCGGACCGTTCCATTGCGCCTCGGGAAAATAGAACGCTCCGGGGACCACCTCGGGAGTCGTAGTTTTAACCATAGCAGTCAATATTTGTATACTATCTAATGTTGTGTAGATTGTTCTATGTAGTTCTTGTTATTTATTCTTCTATTTCAATTTACTGGCATCATATTATATGAAACAATCTACCTTTAACTGAATATTTTTTGTCTTAGGTTTGGTATTTTCAATAAAACCAAAATGAATGAATGAATGAATGAATGAATGAATGAAATGAATGAACTTCCGCGGAGTGTGTTCTGAATGTGTACCGACGTTTCGACCAGCCTGCCCTATTGGTCGTCAACCTTTCTCACGGGTTCTCACCTGGTTTGAACTGAAAGGGTTCCTCAAAGTTCTTCTCGTCAAAATGGACAGCATACATGTTGTACAACACTGGCGTTCCCACTGGAATCTTGTAACCACCTATAACAAATAAAATAGCAAAGTTTGTTGAGAAAACAAGTCGGAATATAGACGACCTATGTTTACATTCAAACCGCCCTCTGTTGACAAAACACCGTATCTGGCGTCATGTTTCGCCGGGCAAAAAGACGCGTTGTCGTGGTAAGATTGCATACACTTTCAAGCTGGCTGCCAAAACACAGAGGTTTTGCCCGGCGGTATGCGCGCGAATCATGTTATGGTTTTCGAGTGACGTCAGAAGTCACATCGTCTATACAAGTTCGGTTTCAAAAAAGGTGTTAGCGGCAGGTCCCCCTTTTGACGTGGGAGCTTACCATTTTAAGTAGATTGTACAATTATTAGTTTGGGTTGTGGATTTCTGGGTTCCAGTATGAACCACAAACCTTTCTCTATCGACAGAGGGGGTAAATAGCTTTCTGTTCACTTCCCCTGATAATATAAGAACCGGATGTATGTTAAAATGGATTGCCAGCTCTGAAACTGTTGGGCATTATAGTTCCAACGTTGATAAACTAACCTCAATGGTTGGCATGGATGGTGGCTGAATATTATATTAGTATTACATTCAACAGTGGTATTTAACTGACGTTGTGAACCGTTTCAACATTTTCTGCGAAACTGCCAACTAAACACAAATCTCCTATGATTGGTTGCTTAAACAAAGCTGTAAAAAAAAAAACATTGTTAAAACAGCAGCCATCTGTTTGTGTTTTGCATGTAACGGCTTTCCATTGTTTTGCAACCTCGGTTTAAAAAAAAACTCGGGCTGTGACGTTGCACTAAAGAAATGTCTAAAATAGCTATTTTGAAAATTGTTATGACAATACTAAAACACTATGTGGTTTGGGTACATTTCTTTGAATACATGGACATGTACCCTAACCAAAAAGTGCATTTCTATAGAGTCCACCATATCTCAAAAAAGGCTAATAGAAAGGTTTCATGAACTTTGCAACCATTTCCGTTCTTGAAAACTGGACGTTGCATGATGGTACCGCTTCCTTCCTCCGTGACCCCAACAGGAAGTACTTACGGAAATTGACGTCACAGGTTGCCTTCCTGGGAACACCAATGGGAGCAGCAGATGCGAATCTCAGTGCCTCCATGGCAACGGCCTCGATGTACTTCAAGGCGCCCCTGTCGCTCAGCGACGGCATACGGTGATGGCCAACAGCGCCCTCGACGACGTCAGCTACCCTCTCTTGAAGATGGGGGTTTTCAACCATGCAAGCCATTGCCCAGTAGCTGGAATGGGTGGTTCCAATGCCGCCTGTGGGTATAACAAATAATGCTGACATTAAAAATGGCGTCTGTCACACCAAATCTCTAGACAGAATGTTGATAGGGTAAAAATGGATAAGTTGTCACTCGAATTGTGGTGGTTAAGTTATCGGAGTGTGGGTTCGAATGCCAGTCATGACACTTGTGTATAAATTAATGGGTACCTGCGAGTGTAGAGGTGGATATTGTGAATGCAAAAACCTTCAGAGCGCCTCGGCAGCACAGAGCTGTTTACTCCCCAGGGAGCTGAGGACGATTTAAAGGATTGTTATCAGCCCAATGACCACAGGGTACTAATGGAAAACACATTGATACAGTTATTGTAAAATACGAAACATATTATAAGAACTAGTTATTCACATATAACCTAGACCCCAGGTTAATTTCTCTTAGAAAACCGTTTCATGAATAAAATGATTATTGGTGATGCTAAGTTTATGGTATGTTGGGTATTTTTTCATGGTCATTCTTAAAGGCCAAATATCGTCCAAAGGAAAAGGTATATCTGCAGCGGATTTCGACCACACCAAACCTTTTCCAAAGGTCCTTGACACCTTCCGGTCATATGATACCACTCGTTTATAAATAAACACAGGAACAAACTTTTGCTTTATCATTGCTGAGCCAGCTAAAGCCTGCATGTTCTCTCCGGTTATTGACCTATACACATGCCTCAAAACAACCCAAAGCACCCTACATCAATTGCCGTGATGCCCTCTGCTTTTGCTGTGGTGCCCTTTGCAAAGTTTCAGTGAGACCATTTCTATAGAAGTGCACCTGTGCACAGGCCGGATACTTCACGGAGGCGACGAAGGCGGTTGCCTCCATGCCCCCTGGTCATTGCCTTAATCCCCTTGAAATGCTCTGGTAGAAATTTACAAATAGGGTGCCCATTTATAAGAAATTACTTTGGTGCCCTTACTTTTTAAAAACAAAGCAACACTGTTCCCCTTCAAGACCTGTATACTTACTCATAGGGTGCCCTTTACCAAGAAGAAAATGCCTTGGTGCCCTTGCCCTTTCAAAAACGAAGCAACACAGTGCCCCTTCAAGGCCTGTTTATTTACTCATATGTTGCCCTTTACCTAGACGGAAATGCCTTAGTGACCTTGCCCTTTCAAAAAAATGAAGCAGCACAGTGCCCCTTCAAGGCCTGTTTATTTACTCATATGTTGCCCTTTACCTCGACGGAAATGCCTTAGTGACCTTGCCCTTTCAACAAAACGAAGCAACACAGTGCCCCTTCAAGGCCTGTTTATTTACTCATATGTTGCCCTTTACCTAGACGGAAATGCCTTAGTGACCTTGCCCTTTCAACAAAACGAAGCAACACAGTGCCCCTTCAAGGCCTGTTTATTTACTCATATGTTGCCCTTTACCTCGACGGAAATGCCTTAGTGACCTTGCCCTTTCAACAAAACGAAGCAACACAGTGCCCCTTCAAGGCCTGTTTATTTACTCATATGTTGCCCTTTACCTAGACGGAAATGCCTTAGTGACCTTGCCCTTTCAACAAAACGAAGCAACACAGTGCCCCTTCAAGGCCTGTTTATTTACTCATATGTTGCCCTTTACCTAGACGGAAATGCCTTAGTGACCTTGCCCTTTCAACAAAACGAAGCAACACAGTGCCCCTTCAAGGCCTGTTTATTTACTCATATGTTGCCCTTTACCTAGACGGAAATGCCTTAGTGACCTTGCCCTTTACAAAAAAACGAAGCAGCACAGTGCCCCTTCAAGGCCTGTTTATTTACTCATATGTTGCCCTTTACCTGGACGGAAATGCCTTAGTGACCTTGCCCTTTCAAAAACGAAGCAACACAGTGCCCCTTCAAGGCCTGTTTATTTACTCATATGTTGCCCTTTACCTAGACGGAAATGCCTTAGTGACCTTGCCCTTTACAACAAAACGAAGCAGCACAGTGCCCCTTCAAGGCCTGTTTATTTACTCATATGTTGCCCTTTACCTAGACGGAAATGCCTTAGTGACCTTGCCCTTTCAAAAAAACGAAGCAGCACAGTGCCCCTTCAAGGCCTGTTTATTTACTCATATGTTGCCCTTTACCTAGACGGAAATGCCTTAGTGACCTTGCCCTTTCAAAAAAACGAAGCAACACAGTGCCCCTTCAAGGCCTGTTTATTTACTCATATGTTGCCCTTTACCTAGACGGAAATGCCTTAGTGACCTTGCCCTTTCAAAAATACGAAGCAGCACAGTGCCCCTTCAAGGCCTGTTTATTTACTCATAGTGTTGCCCTTTACCTAGACGGAAATGCCTTAGTGCCCTTGCCCTTTCAAAAACGAAGCAACACAGTGCCCCTTCAAGGCCTGTTTATTTACTCATATGTTGCCCTTTACCTAGACGGAAATGCCTTAGTGACCTTGCCCTTTCAACAAAACGAAGCAACACAGTGCCCCTTCAAGGCCTGTTTATTTACTCATATGTTGCCCTTTTCCTAGACGGAAATGCCTTAGTGACCTTGCCCTTTACAACAAAACGAAGCAGCACAGTGCCCCTTCAAGGCCTGTTTATTTACTCATATGTTGCCCTTTACCTAGACGGAAATGCCTTAGTGACCTTGCCCTTTCAACAAAACGAAGCAACACAGTGCCCCTTCAAGGCCTGTTTATTTACTCATATGTTGCCCTTTTCCTAGACGGAAATGCCTTAGTGACCTTGCCCTTTACAACAAAACGAAGCAACACAGTGCCCCTTCAAGGCCTGTTTATTTACTCATATGTTGCCCTTTACCTAGACGGAAATGCCTTAGTGACCTTGCCCTTTCGAAAAAAACGAAGCAGCACAGTGCCCCTTCAAGGACGAAAACTAAGGCCTGTACATTTATACCTACCTCCAACGAGGATGTTTCCAATGGTCTGAGCCAGGTGCGTATCCGAGAAGAAGTCCAGATCGCTCTCGCCGCTATCCTTCGCTTCTTTCTGTGACTTTATCAGCTCATCTATCATGTCTCGGGTGTTCACTGTAATCAATCAAGGGTACGAGGTTGTTAAAAGATCGATCACTATTTTGTTGATTCTATAGAATACAGGTAGTGTTATATAGAACCTATAGATTGGATTTTATCGATATAGTACTGAGATATAAAATGAGAAAAATTATCAAAACATTATTTCGGAAACTGGTTGCCTGTAAATTGTCCCTTGTGACATGGGCCTGTACACCGAGCTAAATCCATTCACATTCGATTGTTCACATGATTTTCCTCGGGGATCGTGAGACATTGTCTGAAAAATTACTCGTGTGCTACCAAAGTGGTCCTGCAACTTGGTGGTTGCCTCCAAGTTGCCTGTAAAAGTTGCCTCGTTTGACAAAGACCTTACGTCTTTTTTCATGCAAGTCGCCTGGCACACAAGGCCTGCCAAGGTGTGGGCCACAATCAAATTCTTTGTTTTTCCAGGGGCCATTGCCACCTACTCCTGGGGCTGAAACAGTGTTCCCCTTCACAGTCCATATACGAATGCAGGCTTAGGTATCATCCACCAGAAGCCTGGCTGGTAGAGCTGAAAGCACTACCTTCCCAACTTCACGAAGCAATCATGGTTAAGTGTCTTGCTTAAGGATACAAGTGTCACGACCGGGACTCGAACCCACACTCTGCTGATCAGAAACACCAGAGCTTGAATCTGGTGCTCTTAAAAGCTAGGCCGTGACACGCCAGATTATAGTCTTCGTGTCTTCAGATTATACTTACTTGGGTCAAAGGTCTCCTTATGACGTTGCACCTCTGCATTAATGAGGCCATTGAACTGGGCACTGACTGCCTTGATGAATTTCTTCTCTTTTCTTGAGACGTGTTTCATGAAGGCAAATACATCCACAGCCATGCGTTTACCAATCACAAGCATCGCTACATCACCAGGAATCAATCTCATCATCTGCTCGTGTATGTCGTCATTTCTGATTGGATGAAAATGTTTAAGTGAAAAGTTAATAAATCTGCATAAAGTTCTCTAAACCCTTATGTTATTCGAAAATCTGAAAGTCTTTGTGAAATGGGAAACTTCTGAGTAGGCACCAAGGCAAAGAGCAGGGCAACGGAGGACATGACCTCTTTGTAATTCCAGGCATGCTGGAATGATGTGAAGGCTCCATTAAAGAAAAGAGCTAGAATAAAACATCCTTTTCATCTGACAACTAACACCAGTTATTTTCATGTTATTCCTTTCTAAATATAGAACTTAAGGGGCAGTGCTGCCTGGAAGATCTGGGCCCAATTTTATAGAGCTGCTTAAGCACAAAATAAGCTTACCAGAATAAGGTTACCAGCCAAAATACCAAGTCACATGTACAATTTGTGACTGGCATCCTACTCACTAGTGCTAAGCAGAGATTTTTAAAGCAGTATTTTCTGCTTAATTAGCTCTATAAAAATGGGCCATGATGGCAGCAAACGAGAATGTTGTGAGATGTGCCCAATCATGGCCAAGCATTTCAAAAGTAGTCGATGACACTCAAAAGAAGCAGAACTTAGTGTTTAAGAATTACCGATTAAGAGAACAGCAGACCTCAAAGGTGAACAAACCTGTGAAATTTTGAACTTAATCGGTCGTCGAAGTTGCGAGATAATAATGGAAGAAAAAACACCCTTGTCACACGAAGTTGTGTGCTTTCAGATGCTTGATTCCGAGACCTCAAATTCTAAACTTGAGGTCTCGAAATCAAATTCGTGGAAAATTACTTCTTTCTCGAAAACTACGTTTCTTCAGAGGGGGCCGTTTCTCACAATGTTTTATACTATCAACAGCTCTCCAAGTAAGTACAGTTTTTATGCCAACAATTATTTTGAGTAATTACCAATAGTGTCAAGTGTCTTTAATAACAACTGATTAAGAAAAATACTCAAAGGTTCAACTTACTCGTAACCGAATGATATATGGGTGAGGATACCGAGTATGGCGATATCAATTACTGTGGTTGCGTAGACCTCCTGGCCAAGACGCGCATCTAGATATTTCTCCAGTTCACCGAGACGTTCGTGTGCGATGGCTTCAAGTCTATTGCCTCCTGTAAAACTCCTAAACGTCATGAGAAGAAAAAGGAACCAGATAAGTTGAAGTCAACTTATCAACTCTGATTTCAACTCGACATTTATGTCTATAATGCAAATAAGCTACTCGAGATGACTCAAATCAAACTAATGGTACTTTCAAAAGAACAAGAATAACAATTTGAAACGATAACTATATGTTTCTTATGTGCCGAGTAGAATATTGTCTTTACTAGTAGGATTCGAACCCCTACACTCGTTACTGCAAGTCCTGGGATGGATTTCACAAAGGTAGTCCTAACTTAGGACTAGTCCTAGGCAATGCTAAGAGATAGGACTGGTCCTAAGTTAGGAACAGTAACTCATCCTAACTTAGGACTGGTCCTATCTCTTAGCATTGCCTAGGACTAGTCCTAAGTTAGGACTACCTTTGTGAAATCCACCCCCACTGCAGTCTTACCACCGAACCAAGGTGACCACTTTAAAGATATACATATAAAACTGGATTTAAAAATGATAATTAAAATGTTTCTTGTTATCTGAGGATAATGTCTTTATTGGTATGATTCGAACCCTTAAATTCTGGATTGCAAGTACTTCAGTCTAACCACTGGACCTAGGTGACCACTTTCAAAAAATAATAGAATAAAACTTAGTTAAGAATGATAACTTGTGTTTCTTTCAGTCTAATATTAAATTGTCTTTATTGGTAGGATTCGAATCCATACACTCATGATTGCAAGTCCTGCAGTCTAACCACTGGACCACGGCGACCACTTTCAAACAAACTAAAATAAAACTGAATTTAGAACGATAACTAAAATGTTTCTTGATAGTCTGAGATTGTCTTTGTTCTCACCTTAAAGACGAGGAGAAGAATTTTCGATGATGAACCCACTCCGGTGAGTAATCGGTGAAGGAAATGTCTTTAAAATTCTCAGAGAGCGCGTCGGCTGGTGGTGAAAATAACACACATTTATTCATGTTAGCTCCGCCATTTTGTTGAATTATGAAGCAAGTTCGCCATAAACAAATCATTGATAACAGTCTTTATGGTTCCCGACACACCAGTTTCTCATTACTTCCAGAACACCGCTCGTTCCGTAAATACGTGTGCGATCTTGAATATGCAAGAGCGCACTGCAAGAGCGTATGGGTGATAATAAGCTTGCCCCACGCCCCCCCCCCCCGACCTAGTTTCATTTTCAACCACCCTGATATAGGAGGAACCAGGTCAGGTCAGAGACTCTGATGGCACAGTCACCATGAAAACAAATCTGTAGAAAAAGACTGACGCTACTAGTTTGATGAAATGAAATAGTTGACCTGGGGTGGAATTCACAAAGAGTTAAGATTAGTGTTATCTCGAGTTCGGACGAGTTACTCGTCCTAACTTAGGACTAGCCACACGTTTTGTTCATCACCTAGGACTAGTCCTAAGTTAGGACTAGTCTTAACTCGTTGAGAAATCGACCCCAGCTCTTGCCGCAGCTGCTGGTCTTACCGAAAATTAATGAATCTTGCGGGCTTAATGAAACAGAATGATCTCATATGACAAATGAATGCCAAACTGGTGAAATTTAATAACTCCTTTTGACTGTGAATGCTGATTCAACGGAGCGTTCATTTTGAAACGAAATTGAACGAACAAGGTGTTAAAATGGGTGAATTCTTGTTGAAATCGGTCGGGAAAACCTGTAATAAATAATCCCACATTGATATGTATACTCATAGGTGACTTATTTATGTAAATAGTAGACATTTTTTATTGATGACAAAGCGGTGGCGTCCGTTCCTTTACTTATGTTTACTCATTTTTGACCGTTGTTTGTTATGCGGACAGCGATGACTGTAGTGTATTCAAGGAAATGTTTGAATAGCTTTTAAACTACTGTGTGTGCCCATATTCAATAAAAGAAAACACAACCACCGTGGTAAAAGCCTGAACCCTTTTGTTAAGATGTCACACAACACATCCTTTAACCTTGACACCAATAATATTCGTTGGTGAGATTTTGCGATATGCAAGTTTTTTCTTTTAAAGGATTCGGGTACTTTTTCAAAATGTCCACAGATTTACATTAAAATTTCAGGGTTTGAAGATAATGATATTGGAAAGCTTCCCTTCAAATATTACTAACTAAGGTTGTGCAGTTTTTGAGAAATGGGTAAAACAAGTCACAAAATAGTTTTGGTCTCATGAGACCAAAACTATTTTAGCATGTAAAATCCCCTTAACCAGTTATGATATTATACCAAAACCATATCATAACTGGTCAATACGTTTTTACATGCTAAAACTGAGACGCAAATTAGTACTTTTACTCATTTCTCAAAAACTACAGCACCAGTAAGGGAAGCTTTCTACTATCATAATCTTCAAACTGTGTAAGTTTAATGTCAATCTGTGGACGTTGTGTTTTTTGTTAGGAAAAAGTACATACACCCTTTAATAGCTATCCACTTATGAACGAACACGGCCTTGTGGACACAAGGCGCTGGACAATGTCGGTAAAACAGTATTGTCAAAGACCACTGAGTATTCTCACTTAGTGGTTCCCAGCATATGCATAACATAACAAAATGTGGCAAATTTCTGAATGGACCCTTAATTTAAATCAATGTAAATTGAAATCTGAAATCTCTACTCGGTAGTCGTTCAGTAAACCATCGTAGGACTGTAATATGGAGGTATGGGTAGCACTTTAAAGGCAGTGGACACTATTGGTAATTACTCAAAATAATTTTTAGCATGAAACCTTTCTTGGTGACGAGTAATGGGGAGAGGTTGGTGGTATAAAACATTGAGAAAAACGGCTCCCTCTGAAGGGCCATAGTTTATGAGAAAGAAGTAATTTTCCACGAATTTGATTTCGAGACCTCAAATTTAGAACTTGGGGTCTCGAAATCAACCATCTAAACGCACACAACTTCGTGTGACAAGGGTGTTTTTTTCTTTCATTATCATCTCGCAAGTTCGAAGACCGATTGATCTCAAGTTTTCACAGGTTTGTTATTTAATGCATATGTTGAGATACACCGACTGTGAAGGCTAGTCTTTGACAATTACCAATAGTGTCCACTGCCTTTAATGGGCACTGGACACTATTTGAATTACTCAAAATACATGTTAGCATAAAATCTTACTTTGTAACGAGCAACGAAGAGCTGTTGTTAATATAAAACATTGTGAGAAACGGCTTCATCTGAAGTTATTTGTTTTTTTTGAGAAAGAGGTTACTTCTCACTCAAACAATAAAATAGTTTAGGCCTAAAGCCTTTTGAGGCATCTGAAAAGAAGCGAATTTGTGCAAACAGGGTGTTTTTATTTCATCATCTCTTGCAATTTCGAGTCAATTTTTACAGGTTTGTTATTTTATGCATTATGTTATACATGTTGAGATACTGTACATCAAGTGGGAAGACTGGTCTTTGACAATTACCATAGGTGTCCAGTGCCTTTAAAAAATAAATATAAAAACTGCATGAGCTGTTCCTGTATCATTCACTACTTCCTCAGATTGTCAATCTCAACAATGGGTGACATTCCAACACTACTGTGTGCCCATAGAGCAAGGGTGTGATCATGCAGAGCTATGGTGTGACATACGACAGTGACATAAAGGACTATAAACTTAATCCAATACATCGCAGTTTAAACAACAGACAAAAGGGCTCTTCCACCCCAGATAGATAAACCCCAATCGCCATCAATTTGTTTAAAGCATGGAGATTTAAAGGCACTGCAGCCGATTTCACGAAACTCTAGGATTAATCCTAACTCGAGTTCGGACGAGTAACCCGTCCTAACTTAGGATGAGTTCAATGCGTCCTACGTATTTGGATACGGAACTGATCCCGTCCTAAGTCATAAGATTAATCCTAAGTTAGGAAGAGTTTGGTGAAATCGACGGCTGGACACCTTTGGTAATCTTCAAATTTCCCACTTGGTGTATATTCCAACATAAAATGCATAAAATAACATACCTTTGAACGTTAGGCTCAATAGGTCATCTTAGTTGCACGAGTAATGAAAGAAAAAATAACCTTGATGCACAACACTTCAGATTCAGAGGGCTTAAAATGGCTTCAACTGAAGTCTTTCGTTATTTGAGTGAGAATTATTACCTCTTTGGCAAAAAACTACTTTACTTCAGAAGGAGTTACCAAGTAAGTTTTTTATGCTAACAATTCTTTTGAGTTTGTCAATAGTGTACAGTGCATTTAAACCTTGAGTGGATGGAGGGGCTGGAGTAGGCAAAACATAATCTACAGGAAATAAACCATGGCCTCCCCATAAACTGTCCATTTGTTGAAATGCTCAATCAAGGAAATGTCTCGATTCGCATGGAAAGTGTTTTGAAGGTCAACCTGTGACATTCCGCATCTTTTGAAGCGAATCTTTTTAGTATTAAATACATGGTAAAAAACACAAAAAAAACATAAATTGTCTTTGAAATATAGAAGTCATAGTCAAGAAAACTGTATTCGAAACCTTACAAAAACACGAAACAGCGTATTTTGGTTCGAGAAATCTGTATTCGAAACCTTGCAAAAAACACGAACAAACTAGTTTTGGTTCAAGAAAACTGTATTCGAAACCTTACAAAAAAACACGCAACGGTTCATTTTGGTTCCTAACTTTATTGGTTGTAACTTACAACCAACGTTAAGAACAATTGAAAGCTTGCGTGCATGGTTTTAACCGTTTCTCTTGGCTCACACAACGGTTTCACACCAAAACATCCCATGCTTACTATTTCATGATTGGGCCTATGTATATGGTTTGATGACACAAAAAAGAAAAACACTGTCTGCGAGACTGCCTTCATGTTGGTAAGCTCTACAAATCCTGGATAATACCTTTTAAGAAAAGGAGTGCGGAAACTCCTTGAAAGTTTACTAGGGCTATGAATGCGGAAATCTCACTTGATTTCATGGATGTGGTTGATGACAAAAAACACTCTGAGAGACCTGGACTAATTTTGTCAGCTTTACAAATACTTTTAAAATGCGGAAACTCACTCCAATAGAGCCAGAATACGGAAAACTCTCTTGAATTAATGTACGCCTATCGGTGGATGACAAAATTAAGAACAGTATCTGCTCTAGAATTCATGTAAAATAATACCTTTAAAGGCACTGGACACCTTTGGTAATTTTCTCAAAATAATTATCAACATAAAAAGTTACTTGGTAACGAGTAATGAAGAGCTGTTGCGTTGGTGGTAAAAACATTGTGATGAAACGGCTCCCTCTGAAACTTAGTTTTGAAGGTTATTTCTCACTCAAATAAAAATACCTAAGGCTTGAAGCCCTTTAAAGCCTCTGAAAGCCCACAATATGCAAAAAGGATGTTTTATCTCAATATTCTGTTGACAAATTGAGCCAAAATGTTGGAACCCACTAAGTGAGAACACTTGTCTTTGACAATTACCAAAAGTGTCCGGGGCCGACTTTCACATAGAGCTAAGATTGATCTTATAACTGCAAATCAATCGTAGTTGCTAAGTAAAGTGTGATGTCACAATACAAGAAATCACTATGGGATGAGTTTTATTGCTTTGTGAAATCGGCCTCTGTGCCTAAACTCACTTGAAAAGATCTAACATGCTTTTAAAAACTTACTTGAGTAGAGCATAGGCCTGCCGGCAAACTCCTCGCTAAAATCTAAGAAGGCTTCTCTGATTGTTTCTGTTGAGTTCAGTACTAGAAACCATTCATCACCAAGCTTCAAGGAGTAGATGTCGCCATGCTTCTTGGCTAGCTCTGTACATGTTACGTAAGGTGTGTCGGTGCTGGCCAAAACTGTTGACGCAAAACAAACAGTTGAATGAATGAAGATGTTGATATGTGCAAAATATAATACAACACTCTTGATACTGTCTTGATACTTGATGAAGTAATCCCTTTATCAGCTGGTAAAAGCTAAACTGGTATGATGTGCCGTGCAAGACGCCGTAATAAAAGTGAAGAACCAGACAAATTGAACATTATATATACACTGTGCATTGGAGGGAGAAACTAGAGGAATCTGTAGAAGTATAATTTGAGAGTAAAGGTTATAAGGTAGGGTCATAGATTCGTAAGTACTCCAATAATTAATGACCATAAAAACTTTCTTGATGACCATAACAAAGTACAGCAGCTGTTTATATTGTAAACTATTTTGTTCGGACAATTTTTCACCCAAAAACTTTTGAATCTGAAAGCGTTTCATGCATGAATCGTGTGAAAAGACTGCGACAGTTTTTTTGCTCAGCAGAAATTTGTACAGAATGACCTTTGTTGTAATATTTTATTTTTAAGTTTACCTGTAGAACACCATTATGTTGATCACAACTTTGTATGACCATATACCTCCAAGTGAAGTTAGATTTATTTTCTATAATCAAAAAGCAATTTGGAAAAGGTTGATTGACCATGGACTGATTGTATTATTGCCTCAGTAGTTATCCACAATTCCAATAAAGTTCGGGCTCTTTTCTCAACAAATGTCATGGTTCATGTCCCCCCTTTAGTAAATTTGTTCTTTGTTTAACCCACAATTATTTCATTTCCCGAGTCAAAATTTTGACTCCTCAAAATGGCCGACCGTGTTAGTTCGTGACGCAAAACGGAAAACCGTACAATGTCGAGGCATAATTGCTTTTCAAAAGACCAACTCGCCCGATCCAAGGCAACGAGTTCCTTTCTGAAAGATGTAGTCTTGCTGCAAGACGATAGTTATGTGCGCGGCGAGTAGGAGCTAGCTGGGGATCGCGATAGTTGAGTGATAGTGTAAATAGCAACGCCTTGCACCAAGACTACATTTTTCAAAACGTAGTAGGAACGAGTTCGGTGTGATTGGGGTATTTATAGACCTTTATCACGGTGTGGCCATCTTGATTTTACTCCATTGTAACCAAACTGAGGCTGGACGAAATAATAGCCTGGTGCCATGTCTGCGCAATGAATGTTAGCATTCATTACTGTAACATGTATATGGAAACAGGGAACATGACCAAGATGGTGACAGCGTGGTAAAAGATTTTAGAAAGAGTTTGGTGAACTCGACGGCTGGACTTACTTGGGATGTTTCCAAGGAGAGGTACCCTGTGGGGTCCTCCTGGAAAGTTAGCAAGTCTCCTGTGATGATGATGGTGCCGATGATGCTGATGCTGATGGGTCATCGAGATGACCACAGCAATCAGACAGATTGTGCTGAAGACAAGAGCAAGGGTTGTTCCGGACAACACTGTTGCTCCGGCCATGGCGGCCGTTGCCGCCGCTGTTACGATGACCATGGTTTATAGATCCGCTTTCTTTAAACAACTTCCTGATATAATGAGAACAACCGTGAAGTTAATAAAAAATCCAATAAAAGTTTTAAGACACTGGGGTGGATTTCACAAAGAGTTAGGACTAGTCTTATCTCGAGTTCGGACCAGTTACTCGTCCTAACTTAGGACTATCCATGCAATATATCTCCTAGTACTAGTCCTAACTCTTTGTGAAATCGACCCCTGGACACCTTTGGCGCTTGTCAAAAACCAGCATTCTCACCTTGTGCGTCCCAACGTTGCATAAAATAACAAACCCGTGGAAATGTTTGCTCAATTAGTCATCGAATATGCATAATAAGAGAATGATGAAAGAAAAAACACCCTTGTAGTACAAGTTTACGTGCTTTCAGATGCGTAATAAAGGTCTTCAGCTGAAGTCTTTTATTATTTTGAGTGAGAAATTACCTCTTTCTTAAAGACCAAGTTACTTCAGAGGGAGTCGTTTCCAACAACAGGTTGTATCAACAGCTCTCCATTTTATCGTAAGATTTTATGCTCAAATTATTTTGAGGAATTGCCAATGATGTTAGTGCCTTTATAAAGTAGTAGTCCCGGCTGGTTTTCTAACTCCGCACAGGTAGTAATTAAAAGGCACGACAATTCTTTTCAGAACTTAGAAGTCTCCCAAATTCAGAAAATCTACTCGGCTGTTGTATAGTGAGTAGTAATAGAGAAAACAGTTCCCTATGGAACAAACTCCACCTGGCAAATAGATACACACAAGGCGTTACCGCAAACCAATTATAAGCCGTATATGCATATGTTGGGATACACCAAGTGAGAATACCGGTCTTTGACACCAAAGGTGTCAAGGCCTTTAAATCTACCAGGAAACAGCTAAAATACGAGGACTTGCGAGTAGTTTAATCAGTGTTCATTTATAGCTGGGGAAAAAAAAAGTAAACGGTAGGATGTAGGATGGAGGGTTACGATTATCACAACAAGTGTCCATTACTCTAAAAAAATAATTATACTGACTGGTCTTCTTAACAGCAACCCCAATTGCTTACCAGCCGAAGCACATCGAGCCACCACCGAGGCGTGGAGATAACAGAACTAGCTCTTGCGTCAACTATTCCAAGTATGTCACGAACTGTCATAAAATATCTTGCCTTTTATTGGGAAAGAAGCTCGCTATACAGTGACAAACCTCACCTGCTGTGTTCCTGTGTTTCTTTTGTTTACATTAAAAGGTAACGGTCTTCTAGATTGCTTGCTACCAGGTGTGGTTATAGGGGCCAATATTTGACCCCCCCCCCCCCCAAATGGGAGGGGGGGCTCAGTTTTTTGCCAAACATCTAAGATGTCATTTACAACGAAGGTTTACGCTTGGTTATCACTCTTAAAGGCAGTGGACACTATTGGTAATTGTCAAAGACTAGCCTTCACAGTTGGTGTATCTCAACATACATGCATAAAATAACAAACCTGTGAAAATTTGAGCTCAATCGGTCATCGAAGTTGTGAGATATTAATGAAAGAAAAAACACCCTTGTCACACGAAGTTGTGTGCGTTTAGCTGGTTGATTTCGAGACCTCAAGTTCTAAATCTGAGGTCTCGAAATCAAATTCGTGAAAAATCACTTCTTTCTCGAAAACTATGGCACTTCAGAGGGAGCCGTTTCTCACAATGTTTGTTACCATCAACCTCTCCCCATTACTCGTCACCAAGAAAGATTCTATGCTAATAATTATTTTGAGTAATTACCAATAGTGTCCACTGCCTTTACATGAATGGCTTTAAAAAAATTACTTGAATTGTTAGAAGTACCGCAGCTTTCGAAAGAGAGCATTATTCTTGAGAATTATTTCACTTCCAAGTATGTTGATAATGTTGAAAAGTTTGTTTTTATTATAAATTCTTCCAAGAAATTTAAACTTCTCGGTGTCTTGAAAGATTGACAGCAGGGGAGTCAGGCCATCAAACCAAAGGCAACTACAAAACTTAAGAGCGTCTTAAGACATAAGTTTTTTATAAAGATATTGATCTAAGATCTCAGATCGAACCTCGAGGAAACATTTTTCACACTTTCCAAATCCTAGCAAAATGTCTCCGTGTAAAAGTTTTTGGGGAAGATTTCCGTCCACCACCTTTTCACCCACTTTTACCAAAATGAATATCTCAATAAGGTAAATTAGATACTACATAACGAATGAAAAACTGGTGGCAGGATACGGAAACTTTTCCGTCTATGGTTGTACCACGGTTTTTAGTATCAAGGTCTTACACAGACATCCCAGTATGCATTGATGTCACAGGTGTCAACTTTTGGTGGTACACGAAGTACCTTGCAAGCCTTGTGCATTCCTCGATGTCCTTCAGTTAGGGTTTATGCCCTATGGTGGTCTCACAATGTATTACCGCACAGTAATCCAGTAATGGGTTCTTTGGTATTACCATGGTATTACGGTATAATATTACACAGCGCTAACTTCCATTGCTGTTGTGTGTGTGCTCGAGGTATTAGAACAGTGTACTTATTCCTCAATTATGCATCAATGACAAGCCAAATAATGACATTATAATAACTTGTGTATTATTACAATATTTAAAACAATTTCATACTCACAACAGCCATGTACTACAAATAATTTGAAAACAAACTAAGTCGGTGTTGATGTACATATGTATGGCGAGTGTGAGATCATCGAAGTACGATCGCGCGTAGTAGACCTATCTAATCCTCTACCTTTTATTCGTTCCACCATAGTAAGATTTATAATGACTCCACTTGTTGGATAACTTTCCGTATGGCGCCACCACTTTTACCCTCATTTTTACAAAAAGGGATATCTCTTTGAGGTAAATTAGATACTATATTATTTCATATCGAATGAAAAAGTGGTGGCGCCATACGGAAACGTTTCCATTAGTGTATTCGAAATCATTGAAGAAGTATAATCACAAAGACGCATTGATTAACCAACTTTTCACCATTCTACCTCCATGTTACAACTAAAACATAACACCACAATCATTGGTCCTATTGTGAAAAAGGGGCGGCATCTTTTTCCTGCATGTCCAGTGTAACATTAAAAATAAAATGGGCCTACATGCATGGGCTTTGTTTTCATTCATCACTATAACCATGGAGGTATAGACAGGCAACATTCATGAACATTCCTATAAACATAATTCACAAAAGAATTCCAAGTAAAGTAGCTGTTTACTTACAGTTTTAATCTTGAAATTCACACAGAGAGTGGTAGATTTCTGTAACTGCTATCTTACGCGAAGTGTAGCTGTATGGCTGTATGCCCGGTTCAGTTTCAGCTGGAAGCTTTTATACGATTTTGGTGTACACGGTGAAATACTCGCTGTCTGAACCATGTGCCTTGCATGTAGCGGATTCGCTGTGTTGTTTTTAGGGAAACCACGCTTCGGTGACCCGTAGGTGGAGAATGCTGTAATGTGCATCGTGGGGGGGGGGGGGGGGGGGGGGTGACATGAGACGGATTTGGTTTTGAATGAAACATACACAATGTGTTCATTTCAATGAATGTTACAGGATACACTGTCTCATGGTTTCATCATGTTTATTTTAAAGTCACTTGACACCTTTGATAATTCTGTCAAAAACTAGTACTCTCATCACGTCTTCAAACATATGCATAAAACAACAACTCTTTGTAATGTTGACCAATTTCAATGGTTAATTTGATCCACGTTTTTTTTTTTCAGAACAAAAGAACATGAAATAAAACAATACAATAAGTTTAGCAAAAAAAAACATAATTCTGCAAATATTTTGTAAGGAGGTGACTTTGTAAGGGTTGACTTTGTAAAGGGGTGACTTTATCAGGGGGCAACTTTGTCAGGGTGACATTGTAACGGGGTGACTTTGTAAGGGGTGACTTTTTAAGGAGGTGACTTTGTAAGGGGTGACTTTGTCAGGGGTGATTTTTTAAGGAGGTGACTTTGTAAGGGGTGACTTTGTCAGGGATGATATTGTAAGGGGTGACTTTGTAAGGGGTGACTTTGTAAGGGGGTGACTTTTTAAGGGGGTGACTTTGTAAGGGGGTGACATTGTAACGGGATGACTTTGTAAGAGGGTGACTTTGTAAGGGGGGGAGACTTTGTAAGGGGGTGACATTGTAACGTGGATGACTTTGTCAGGGGTGACTTTTTAAGGAGGTGGCTTTGTAAGGGGTGACTTTGTCAGGGATGATAGTGTAAGGGGTGACTTTGTAAGGGGGTGACTTTTTAAGTGGGTGTTTTTGTAAGGGGTGACATTGTAACGGGATGACTTTGCACGGGGTGACTTTGTAAGAGGGTGACTTTGTAAGGGGGGGGTGACTTTGTAAGGGGTGACATTGTAACGGGGATGACTTTGTAAGGGATGACTTTTTAAGGAGGTGGCTTTGTAAGGGGTGACTTTGCACGGGTGACTTTGTAAGGGGGTGACTTTTTAATGTAAGGGCCGGCGACTTTGTCAGGGATGATATTGTAAGGGGTGACTTTGTAAGGGGGTGACTTTTTAAGGGGGTGACTTTTTAAGGGGGTGACCTTTTAAGGGGTGACATTGTAATTAACGGGGATGACTTTGCACGGGGTGACTTTGTAAGAGGGTGACTTTGTAAGGGGGTGACTTTGTCAGGGTGATTAGGCGTCCCTTCCACTCTTTCAAGGGGGAGGTGCATATCTGGGTACGATGAAGTATTCGTGTGAGAAGCCTGTACGGCATGGGGCCCGCTGAAGGGCCCGGGAAAATTCTGCATTTTAGATGCTCTGTGGTGCAATCTTGGGCCAATTTCGAGGGGGGACATTTGATATAGTGTCCCCACCCTTCAAAAAGTTGTGTCATCATTTGCCCTCATGATTAATGCTCGTCAGGCATCTGGTCTTACAAAGTTCAATACTTGGGCTTCAGGATAAAGGTGGTCATAAAGATGTGGGGGGGGGGGACATTTGATAATGTGTCCCCCGCCCTCCAAAAGATGGGGGGGGGGACATGTCCCCCTGCCCCCCCCCCCCCCCGATTGACGCCCATGGTTTTGTGATTATTGTTATCACAATTGACTAGCCACGGAATTAAATTTCAATAAATATACTATGTTTACTTAACGTTCTTGAAATAAAAAACCGTTACTCATCATTTCCAAATAACCACACGCCACAGGAAATTGTCTGAGTTTATATTTCACATAATTTGTTTCGTACTAATGGTTCAAGTTAATGTGCCTCCATTTTTCGGGTCAATGCCGATGCCACCAAGCTACCGGAGTGAAGTTCAACAAGCAAACTCCCGGCAAACAATCAAACATCCATCCGGCCCTTACTGAAATCATACGGATCTAAGCTTCTTCATGGCATCCGGGTTTCATGTTCAGTTTCAATTCGTGGCATCTACAGAAATAGAGTTCACCGTTATTTCAGAGAATTCGATGGCCCAGGAAGTGAGGGTGTTTCTTTTAGAGGCATCATGCCTTAAAGGCACTGTACACGTTTGGTAATTACTCAAAATATGTATCAGCCTAAAAACTTACTTGGTACCGAACATTGTGAGTAAAGGACTCCCTCTGAAATGACGTAGTTTTCCACGAATTTGATTTCGAGATCTCAGATTTAGAACTTGAAATCTCGAAATCAAGCATCTGAAAGCACACAACTTCGTGTGACCATGGTGCGACAAGGGTGTTTTTTTTCTTTCATTAATATCTGGCAACTTCGACGACCGATTGAGCTAAAATTTTCACAGGTTTGTTATTTTATGCATATGTTGAGATACACCAACTGTTAAGACTAGTCTTTGACAATTACCAATAGTGTCCAGTGTCTTCAAACATGTTTTTTGTCCTTACAAATCCGAAAAGCTTAACCCATACCAAACCGCAACTTTTATTATAGGGACTTTCCCTGCATAGTTTCTCTTCGTTGATCAAATTGAAACCAACACGGAGGTCAAATTAATTGATAATATTCAGGGAAGTACAACTATATAATAATCAGCAAGACGGGTTAGAAAGTAAAGTTTGAACCACTCCGGGGGGGGGGGGGGGGGGGGCTATTTTGTTGTCAAAAACGACTTTGCAATGATTTGGTAAAAGAGCAGGCCAATTTCATGATAACGTAATCTGACGGAAAGAGCCAATCACAGCGGCAGGGGGAAAAAAACTATTGCAATGAAGTTTTGAGGGAAAAAAAGGGGGGGGGGTTCGATTTCTAAAGCGATAACGGACGAAATTTTAAACCGGTGAATTAAAGAGGTTGGTGTATCCATTATATCCGACACCTATAGGAACAGAGGTGACGCAGGTTGACCATTGTACCACAAAGTGTAAACATGTTTCAAATAACATAAACAGAAGTTACAAGTTCTGCAATTTACGTCTTGTTTACAAGCTGAGTGTCTCGATTTATGTGAGACCTCTTGATCTTAAATCGAGGGTTTAAGATGGTCCTTCGCTCGGCACTTGAACTTGCAGGTTTGTTTTTTTAATTTGAATTTGTTTGAAGAAGAATGGTAACCGGAAGGTATATATATACGTTTGTACCAGTTTTATCTCCGAAAATAATTGAAATGAAGAAACGAAAACATTTCTCAGGTTGTAATGACTCCAATGGGAGACTTTCTGGGACGATAGAGGGCAGCAGACTTACCGGGTAAATCCATTGTTCTCAGAATTATGCGCATGTTCAGAACTACGTAAACAATGGAAATTTACCCGGTATGTCTGCTGCCATCTAGCGTTGGAAAGTCTCCTATTACGGATGAGTCTTCCTTAAATCGAGGGTTTTTCGCCATCAACATCAACTTGAAGGTTGTTTTAATTACTGTAGGAATTGTGCATTCCAAGCCCCATCTTCACCATTGTACCAATCAACAGTAGTCAACAAACATACGTTTTCAACCGGATTTTAAATTGTTTTGATTGTTCAGCCTGTCACTTAAAAACCTCTGGAAAGACTGTTCCATAACTTAAAGGCAGTGGACACTATTGGTAATTGTCAAAGACTAGCCTTCACAGTTGGTGTATCTCAACATATGCATAAAATAACAAACCTGTGAAAATTTGAGCTCAATCGGTCATCGAACTTGCGAGATAATAATGAAAGAAAAAACACCCTGTCACACGAAGTTGTGTGCGTTTAGATGGTTGAGTTCGAGACCTCAAGTTCTAAATCTGAGGTCTCGAAATCAAATTCGTGGAAAATTACTTCTTTCTCGAAAACTATGGCACTTCAGAGGGAGCCATTTCTCACAATGTTTTATACTATCAACCTCTCCCCACGCATTACTCGTCACCAAGAAAGGTTCTATTGCTAATAATTATTTTGAGTAATTACCAATAGTGTCCACTGCCTTTAATAAATCAACAGTAGTCAATAAACATAATGTTTTCAACCGGGTTTTTAATTCTTTTGATTGTTCAGCCTGAACAATCTCAGGACAGACTGTTTCATAACTAAACTGTTGCGAATTGGAAAGAGCGGGTCCAAGATACTACTTGGTTTTGATAACTGATGGGGGAGTCGGAGAAGGGATTTATGAGAAGATCGCAAGGATAATACAAACATTTGCAACAAAGTGTGAGGGCACGCGGAACCTTCCGGTGACATCATCAGCGCAAACTATAAAAGCGAAAGTTTTGTATGTGTGTATTGTCCACCTGTGAAAGTGATTTGGAAGTAATTGACAAAAGCACTCGCCGCGGCTGGTTGACCCTATCAAGGTCATGAAGTAGGCGTCCGCTGGTAACCCCGGTAACCATGTATTGTAAGGGGGTGATGTATGACGTAGTTTCACCCGTCTGGTACAACAAGAAGTATTATGACCACCGTGACGTGGGTTGCGTCACAAAACTGCAATTATTTAGAAAGTGATTTAAAAAAAAAAAAAAAAAATTGTCATTTAAGCATCTTTATATACAAACACCGGATGGTTTTATCCTTACATGCCACAACACCAGGTCATCGGATATGGTCAAAGTGACGCAATGGTGACACGTCATGTCTGCTAGCAACATTAATTTCTTTTTTACGCCAGACACATAACGGTTATAATTCTAGTGATATAGCTATTCATGACAATACACGAGAGTTTAGGAATTAACGGTAGCTGATTCAGTTGCGGGTACAACTGGTGCCGTAACTTTTTGATAATATTTAATAGGGGTGCACTAGGGGTGCACCATTTTTTTCTATAAGGGCCACTTCTGGTCAAGTGTCCGGTAACTTTTCCAGCACACCCGTTTTCAACGACTTAACAAAAACGTTTTACTATTTTCTATAATCTGGCGTTAGTGTGAAACCAAGTACATTGCCTGCGTGCTAAAAAAATAGTTTAAAAACATTATCACTTACCCCAACTGTACAGATTTCAAATTGGCGGAAGGGGGGGGGGGCAAAAGGGGGGGGGGGGCACGGACCAATTTTTGTCCCAAGTGCCTTCACTTGGTAAACCATATAATATGCAAATCTCTTTACACACACCAGACAAAAATGTTATTTACACATGGTTGTACCCGCAAGTTTTTTTTAGTTGTACTTATTTTCCACAAAGCTTCAAAAAACACTTGCACGAGTTTAAGTTTACAGCCACACGTTTATTAAACGTTTATAAACGATTACTATAAACGATGCCATTAGTTAAACGATTAAACGATAGCTATAGTAAGCACGTCTATAGGTTATTGTTCACACACACCAAGTGCAATACATTACTAATATTGGTGATGTAAACATGGAGCTTAGCTAGCTACATTCTGGCATGATCCTGTTCAGGTTATCTTAGAACTCTATTTACTGAAACAAAAACTATACTCCTGTTAGTCTTGAAGTCAAGACGGTAATTGTTAAGCGCGGTGAGTGTAGTTACAGCGCGGCGTAGCTACGGGGACGATACACACACTCTCGACCCAGTATTTGCCTCGCGCGACCTACGACTGTTGCATGTGTAACATCGCACTGTGCCTAACGACTTGTCATCAAGTCTGTACTCCTGTCAGAACATTTATACAAATATGTGTTTCTGATCGCCGTTAATTCGGATAAACTATGTCGGTAAACTTTTAGCCCCATTTTTATTTTGAGCATTTGAATTAATTATTTTCAATACTCCGAAAACTTGATTTAAGAAGGTATGAATTTTTAATTAGACAGCGGCCATTATCTCCCACCATGGAGGTAGTCCATGCTCCCACCAACCTTAACTGTTTTTCCATTGTTAACGCTATTATTTAGTTGCTTATTGTTCTGTTTCAAGTTGTAAAGCGTTGTATCCTGTGTATACAAGAGCGCTCTATAAATGCCTGCTATTATTATGATATTAACCCGATTTGTATTCAGCTTGAACAAAACTATGCCGTGATAAAAATCAACAATTTTGATATTAAACAACATCATCCTAACTCTAGCGGCACACACAATTATCCTTCTATGACTTATAGGCTATGGACATATCTAAATCGTATGATAGTACGCGATTGTAAACTGGGTACGTGTAAGACTAAATACGTATAATTCATTTAAGACGTCTAGGTACCTATCTTTGAATATTCATCAGCAACGTCACGTGTACGTAATCACTGCTTGCTGTATATATTACAACACAAACACACATCAATTTATCTATAAATACGACGAACATTAAAAGTTAATTATGAATATACAAAGATAATTCCATTATCAGATACAAAATAAATAATAATAAATATAAGAAAATAACGCAAAATGATACATTTTAGTATAATATGTACAACTCATGCATTAAAGAGAGGAAGCGAAGAAAAAAATTAAACATGAAGGCAAATAATCGATAAGTGAGCATGATCAATAATTAATTATATCGATTATCGATTATCGAAAGCCTCCGGAAGTAAGAGAGGTGTCTTCAGACTTCAAAAGTCCCATTTTCGGCGGGAAATAATAATTAATAAAAATCAGGGAAATCCCCTATGATGACACCAACTACTAACTTAAGAAACTATGCAATTGTTTACACTACAATTAATACTGAAACCTTTTCAACATTATAACGGTTTCCTGTTTTTCGCGACTTGAAATTTTACGTGATTGCGCGAGATTTTTACTCAATCCTTTGTCTGACCGTAAACTGAGCTCGATTTCGTAAAGCGTTAAGATTGATGTTAAGCGCAAATCAGTCTCAATCGCTCAGCAAACTGCAACGTCATAATACAAAACACCATGATGATACTGGCAACTCATTTTAAAGATGATTTATAGTTTGTTGTGAAATCGACCCCCAGTTTTGGTATTAACTTCATGCCACTTGTATATTATTTTAGGCATGATTATACATGGCTGGAACATTAACGATTAACACACATGTACGCTGTCTCTTATGCAGAAAACAACCTTGAGTATTGCACATCGTGATCGATACTAGGAACAATGTTAAGTTCACCACAAACCACTGACCACAAAGCAATAATTGAATAAAATCGTATGTTTCGATTAATGCCCCACAGCCAAAACCGCTAAGCAAGCTGCTTCAAGAGTCGTGCACATTCACACGTGTGCTTCCGCTGCTTTCATGTTATTTCAGGCAGCTTCTTCCGGAGTCACTGCTCAAATCCGGGTTATTTCCTTCCTCAGACTTTCCAGGACACTGACACTATTATTATCATACAGGAAAAAAGAAACCCTTACTTTTACAACACTAGTAAAATTGGTGGCGCTAGACTAAAACTATCACATGATTTTTTAAAGGTCAATATTTGGCAACTATTTAAAGGGTTTTCATCTTATACACCACAGTACTCATCAACACATATACTTTGGGCTTCCACAATCCCACGCCGTGCCTTCACGCACACATCACGCCAAGTTGAAAAGCAATAATCACACACAGATTCCATCGTGAAAATAAGAGGGCGTGTACGCAGGAAAAAAGGTTCAATTTGCAAGAATTTTGAATACATTTCTTAGTAGCAATCTCCGACCCACAGCATGACGTTGCTCTGGCTGACGTCATCGATGTCGCACTTGACCGATTTCTTGTTGCCGTCAATCAGTACCACGTGATCAGCACCGGGCGTGGCTACGTGTGACCCAAACACGCCACTGTTGACGATGTGCCGGTTGTGCTCGTTCCAGGGCCAGCTCTCGCCGCTGATTGGATGAAAGACGCCCGGGATCATCTTGACCTTACTGGTCTCCAGGTCAACGAAGAGGACGTCCGGGCGGTCACGTGACGTCACCAGGATATCGTAGGTGTGAGTGTCGGTCTTGCTGGGGAAGAATCCGACGTCGCTGACCCCAAGATTGGTGCTGACCTCAAAGAGGGTCTTGACCTTACCGGATGTTGTGACCTTCTGGATGTACACGAGACCGTGTTGGTTGTCGGCACTGATGACGTAACGACCGTCGGGAGACACGTACGGTGTCCCGCGAATGCCATCGTTAACATTCAGGACGATGTCGGTCATGTAGTCGAGGATGAGCTGCTTAGACTGCTGGAACTCGTCCTTTGCGCAGTTGACGATGACGTAACCGCCGGTCGCCAAGAAGGCCACGGATTCCGGGTAGCATTCGTACTGGGTCAAAACGATCGTGGATGAAAGAGTTGTCGTGTCCAGGTTGATCTTCGTGATCGCCATCTGATGGTTGTGGATTACGTAACCAAACTTGTAATCTCCCTGATTGACGATCTGAACTTGGGGGATGAACAGTCCCTTGATGACGTCGAAGTGGTGTCCGATGGGCGTGGTGTGGATTGGGGCATGGGTCTCACCCTGACTGGCGTACTTGATGACTTGTATAGATCGCGTGCCTTCGTCGGCATCCGTAGATCGCCAACATACGACCCATAGTGTGTCATGGTGCTCGATGTAATGAAGAGACACTGGAACGGCGTCTGTGCGGATCACCTGGGGAGCAAAAAAGAGGAGATAAAGTTTGTGTTAACTACCTCTTTAAAAATCCCTACGTCGATCACGTGTTATAGCATGCTGAGTTATTCAAAATGATATCCAGCCCACGTGGACCTCTTCCCGCCATCTTGTCTGTTAAAAAACAAGTCCCTGAAAAAGGAACAGTTAAACAAGTTTTGAGATGTGCCTCCTTTCATCATATCAAAAGATGAAGAAAAAACAATTAGACAGTACAATCTCCATTAAGTATAGGATTTTATGTTTTTCGATCTTCCGTTATGCTGTGTACAAATTGTGCCATCTACATTTAAGTCCAGGATTGGTGTCACAGGTTTGTCATCTAAACACCCGGTAAAGAGAAATCATTCAAATCAAAACGCGGGAAAAGTTTAACTCACCTCAATAATCTGTTGGGTTCTGATATCGATCATGATGATTCGATTATTCATGGGTTGTGTGACGTAGATGTACTGATTGTTAACATTGACTGCGTCACCCCATGAGCAGGCTGTGTCGCCAGAGGGCGTCATTGGACAGAGGACACCGTGGGGCTTAGGCAAGACGTGATTGGTCGGAACGTTCAGTTTGAATCCACATGAGTCTGGTTCCACGACTCGGATGCCGTTTGCGTGGAACAGGTAATAGACATGAAGGGGTCCGTGGTCCAGAGCTGTAGAATGAATCAAACAAATCAAACTCTGTCAGTTGAAAATACGTCACCCGTGACGCAATTTTGTTTTCCGTAGTATAAAATATTCATCCTCGGCAATTTTGCAGATTTGTTGTTTTGAATTCCACATGGGACTGCTCCCCTTTCCGACGACAGTGGTTACGATAGCCGGACTTGCAATCACAAGTGTGTGGGTTCAAATCCTACCAGGCTAACTTCACAATGACTAGAATATGTATTATCGGTCTCGTTACTGAATCACAATTTCCTGATTTTGTACAAGTCATTCATAATCGAAAGACATTCCAAATGTTTGTATGAGAGAGATTTGCTGTTGACAGCTTTGTGTTTACTCCCTTGAGGTTTGCTGCGTTGGACAGTTCAAACACTGCTCTCCTTTCACACCAAGTGTAATAATGTTAACAACATTTCACAACCTTGCTAAAATTAAGCATGGGACGTCAGCTAAAATTGTTGTCGTGTGAAAAGGGCTCATTGAACAAACACACGTTATTGGATGTACCTCTAGCATTCTCCTGGATGAAGACTGAAGAGACAGACTGTACGGTTCCCGCCTCGTTGTTTGCTGTGCAGATATACTTGCCGGTGTCTGGGTAGTCTAGATTCTCAATACGCACTGTGGTGTTTTGACCTAAGAGATTCCATAAAACATAAAGTTAGCTTAAAATTCATTTATTTATTTATGTACGTCAGTGGACACTATTGGCAATTGTCAAAGACTAGCCTTCACAGTTGGTGTATCTAAACATATGCATAAAATAACAAACCTGTGAAAATTTGAGCTCAATCGGTCATCGAACTTGCGAGATAATAATGAAAGAAAAAACACCCTTGTCACACGAAGTTGTGTGCATTTAGATGGTTGCTTTCGAGACCTCAAGTTCTAAATCTGAGGTCTCGAAATCAAATTCGTTGAAAATTACTTCTTTCTCGAAAACTATGGCACTTCAGATGGAGCCGTTTCTCACAATATTTTATACCATCAACTTCTACCCATTACTCGTCACCAAGAAAGGTTTTATGCTAATAATTATTTTGAGTAATTACCAATAGTGTCCATTGCCTTTAATGAGGGTGAACTCCGAATAGCGCCAAGCACTGCTTTCCATGGAGGCACTCGATGCGTGCATGATTGTTTTAGTTAAAGACATTAATAATGAACGCCAATTAAAAGTCCCCCATACGGCTGTCGATGTCACCAAACTCTTCACAGGTTAGGAATAATCTTAGGACGAGTTCAGTTCCGTATCCGAAGACGTTTAGGAAATTGTTTAACCCATCATAAGTTAGGACGGGTTACTCATCCTAAACTCGAGATAGGATTAATCCTAGCGTTTCGTGAAATCGGCTGCAGAGGACGAAAGAAAGAAAGGGTCTGAAGGCGTTACTTTCTTACTCACCTTCAAGACGTAGTCCTGGCCTTTCTACCACTGGGACTCCATTCTTACTCCATGTCTTATCTGGTTCGGGTACTCCTTGGGCGTAACACTGGATCCTGCCCACTTTACCCAAGGACTGGAACCTGGCACTCGGGCAGGTGTGAACAGTCGGGGGAACTGACGAAAGAAAAACCAAATAATTATGTTAAACCTAGGATTTCATTTCATTTCAGTTATTCTGGTTGTAAAGCCAAGGATTCTCAGAAAAGCAAACTAAGTCAGTCAGCAAAACAAAAATAAAAAAAAAAACACAGAGAAAAGACAAGGAAGGCAGTTTCAGTCTTAGATGTGGGAGGACAACCCAAGATAAATATGACAGGAAAAACCCACGGAGATCCCACAGAGGGTATTCAAAATGATTGTACTTTTTTGTTTTCCTTTCAATTGATTCAACACGATTTAAATGAATTTCAGCAAAGAACCATTGTTGCCATTTTCGTTTAAGCATGTCTTTCAATTCACAAACATAGGTGTAAAGGAGTAAACATAGAAAATTAAAAAATCTTTATCCCGATGCAAATTAACATAATTTATATCACATTAAAGTTATGGATGTGAAGCTTCGTTATAGCGACGAGTGACAAACTACGGTGTTCCCAACATGTCATCTTACCTTGAACTTGAAGGGTGTACGTTTGTTTGACGGACTTGTAGCCTTCAACATAGCACGTGTACGTCCCCATGTGCATCAGCGTCAGCTTCAGAAAGTACAGTGTCCCATCGTCGTATGTCTAGAAAATAACATAATTTTTTTTTTTAAATGGCGGCACTCAGTTCAGCCAAAATGGCCATGTCACACGAGGTAAATTTAAAGACACTGGACACTATTGGTAATTGTCAAAGACCAGTCTTCTCACTTGGTGTATCTCAACAAAAAATAACAAACCTGTGAAAATTCGAGCTGAATTGGTCGTCGAAGTTGCGCGATAATAGTGAAAGAAAAAACACCCTTGTCACACGAAGTTGTGTGCTTTCAGATGCTCGATTTCGAAACCTCAAAATCTAACTCTGGTCTCGAATTCAAATTCATGGAAAATTACTTCGTTCTCGAAAACTACGTAACTTCAGAGGGAGCCGTTTCTCACAATGTTTTATACTACCAATAGCTCCCCATTACTCGTTACCAAGTAAGGTGTTACACTATACAATTAAGGGCGAATAGTGAACTCCTCCAAATTTTGGGCAAAATATTACCCATCAAAGTTAGGCACTCTGATTGCCAAATAATTAATAATAATAATAATTGGGTAATCAATAGTTGGGTATATTTTGGTAACCAACAGTTGGGTAATTTTTTTTACCCCGTTTTCTCGGGTATTTAAAACATTATCAATAACCCACTTATTGGGCGATGATTTTATTAATGATTTAACCTTTTTCGGTGTTATCCAACAAATGGTGAATATATTTAACCCTTTGATTTACAGTTTCTTTTGTGATACGTCATACAACCAGGCGTAGAAAATATCATTTCCACGATGGCAAACGGTGGTGAGCTGTGACCTTCCAAGGCCTTGGCATCTCTCTCAAAATCGAGAGGATGCTCAGTGGTTTGTAGATATGCTATGGAAGGTTGGTTTTTAACTAAATACAGTTTGTTTCCTGTTCAGTTGTTGTACACAGTCATGACAGTTGCAGCGCAAACACACGCATACATGCCACAACCGGCGTTGCACATAATGGCATGATAAAACTGAAACTAAAAACTGAAACTAATTCAACAGTAGTGTCACTTTGTTGCTCCCTCTGCAACTGTCACGACTATGTACGACTGAATAGAAAACACAACTTCATTTAGTTAAAAACTAACCTTCAAATTTGATCTATATCTACTGGAAAACCCCGCTCGTCACAGCCACTCCGCCACTCGCCATGTTGGAAAATATCGTTATGTTTTTTTTATACCTTGCCCAACTTTTGGGCAACTCTTTGATCGTAGTGCGCATGATCGGATGATTTTGACCAACCAATGTTTATCACTTTTACCAACAATCAAATTTAATTAAAATTACCAAAAAAGTTGCCCAATAAATAAGCAAAAGTGTAACCAACAGTTATGATAAATTCAGATTACGAATTATTTGCCCAACACTTGCCCAACTTTTGTTCCACTTTAAAAAAAAAAATTGGCAAACAAAATGTTTGCCCAACAACACCAATTATTGGTGTTGTTGGGCAATTATCGACCAATAATTGTTGAAGTTACTTTGCCCAACAAATGATTTGACCAACGTTTTTGCAGTGATGCTTATAATTATTTTGAGTATTTTACCAATAGTGTCCACTGCCTTTAAAGGCAAACTACCGACATACACACTGCCATACTTCGCGGTCGTAACCAATCACGGTTTCGGTTGAACTTGCCATTGGTTGATCACTGGCAATGACCGAAACAGTTATTGGTTTACAGCAACGAAAACACACCACATAGGGCCGTGTCCGAATTGGCGACTTCGTTTACAGAGCTACGGCTAGATCGCGCGCGTCTACTATTCTTCAATACTGACAGACGCGCTGATCTAGCCGTAGCTGTAGCCGAAGTCGCCAATTCGGACACGGCCTAATATTCCATCAATGTTTGTTTTTTGGAGATAACTTAATACCTTCATTCCATCCAATAGTGGGATATCAACGAGATCCACTCCATTGCGTTGCCAGATAACATGTGATTTATCTTCTACGTCGATACCACAGACCAAGACGATGTTATCCCCAGCATTGGCCACCTTAAGCATCTGGCGAAGATTCTCAGCAATGGTTACCGTCTGAACATCTAGAATATTGACCAAAAGTAAAGAGAGTTATCAAAATAGTAGAGACGACTTGTTCGGTAAGGCACGAGTCATAAATTTTCAGAAATTCTGAACATCTAGAATATTGAACAAAAGTAAAGAGAGTTATCAAAATAGTAGAGACGACTTGTTCGGTAAGGCACGAATCATCACTTTATTTTTTCAGAAATAGTTGTCAGTGAAGTTGATCACCACGTTTTGGGATTTTTTATTTTTTTTTGTTGACTGTTTGCTTGTGCATTTGATCTTCCCGACAAAAAAAGAACTCAGCAAAGCTTACAGAAAGGGTTTACACATGCCAAGCTGGAAAAACCCGACCCGTTTTACACGTCAGTCTATGAATGCTCAAATCAAGAAAATGTGATTCAATTCAAGACCTTATTACTAAATTTTAATCATTGTGAAATAGGCGGTTAGCCTGGTCGGATTCGATCGAGCCCATACCTTTGCTAGTGCAAGTTCTGCAATATTAGTTTAAAACTTCTTGACCGATTGTTCTTGGTTATTGTATGTAATTCCCGCCTCCACTGTCTTGCCTCGTATCAACATTCTCACTACTCTTCTTTTGGCAGTGTTCTTTTTTGTTAACGTATATACTTAGTTGAAAGACGAATTAATGTCCGCCCGCAACACAAATCATACAAAGATCTGCCGTCAATTTCTCCAAACACTTATCACCTTAGGATTAACCTTGGAATTTTAGGACGAGTTAAAGACAGTGTACACTATTGGTAATTGTCAAAGATAAGTCTTCACAGTTGGTGTATCTCAACATATGCATAAAATAACAAACCTGCGAAAAGTTGAGCTCAATCGGTCGTCAAAGTCGCGAGATAATAATGAAAGAAAAAACACCATTGTCACACAAAGTCGTGTGCTTTCTGATTTCGAGACCTCAAATTCTAAACTTGATGTCTCGAAATCAAACTCGCGGAAAATTACTTCTTTCTCGAAAACTACGTCACTTCAGAGGGAGCCGTTTCTCACAATGTTTTATACTATCAACCTCTCCCCATTACTTACAATCAAGAAAGGTTTTATGATGATAATTATTTTGAGTAATTACCAATAGTGTCCACTGTCTTTAAGTTCCGTATATCCGAAGACGTATAGGCCGCATTGAACCTATCTTAAGTTAGGACGGGTTACTCGTCCCATGGAGGAAGGAAGAGAAGGAGCTCGAACGAAGGGGGACTTCAAAAGTCGAACCCGTGGTATGGTACCGCAACCGTTTAACGACACCTCGTAATCACCCACATACCTTACACAGACAATGGGCGACCTGGCGTACGTGAGTTTGCGCGTGCGCACTTGGTTCTTCACTCAACTATGGTGTCGTATGTCGTATGGATATAATACAGAAAAACAACTTTTTTGCGACCTGATAAAAATTGTGTACACTTGTGCTCACCAAATCGAAAAACACAATTGAATACCAACCACCCTCGTGTGCTAATACCCAAATTTTGAACCACCGCTAGTGACCGGAAAGTCACAAAAAAATGTAAAAATATACCATGATGTTTCCGTGAAACACCACAAACGGTATATGAAAACGTGTATATTCACAATTCTTGTCTCCAATGATTCAACTTTACACGCAGGCAAGAGCGCACACTGGCGGTACCACACGTTCTGTACAAAGAGATTTAATCCTACTCGTTAATCGGCCGTCCAGCTGGAGGTATCCTATCTTTTTCCACATGCCAGACAGGGGCATTGTCAGAGTATTCTGTTGTTACTCTGCGGTTTTGCGGGTCGTTCGAGCTCCTTCTCTTCCTTCCTCCATGCTCGTCCTAACTCGATATAGGATTAATCCTAGCGTTTCGTGAAATCGGCTGCAGGATCACTCGATCCAAATTGGTAGACTTCTGAAACAGCCTCCCAAACAGTCGGTGTAGCGCCCTCTACCGGTGACAAAGAACAATACAAAAGATCGCCAACCGAGACTACATACTCACCGAATGCGTCATACATCTCATAAGGATCCAGCTTCTGGTCGGCGTTTTTGTCGAAGAAGCTCAAGATGTCCAAGAGAGAGCACTTAGCGGAGAGCCCACTGACGTTATCTCGCGCAATCACGGAGGAAATCTCGTCCCTCGTGAGGAGACTGTCACGTGTTGTATCGAAGTGGTTCGTCATCAAACTCACCAGGAATTTCTTGTCCACTTAAAGAAGAAATTTATTTAGTTTATTTATTTTAGCTATTTGAAAAATACAACTATTTTAACAAGAAGAGGCCGTCCAGGGAAAGGGAACAGTAAAACAAAAAAACTGTCATAAAAAAATGATGCACCCTCCCAGGTCTGGTTCATAAAATACAGGTAAAATTCATTAAAAAAAATACTAGTCACAATGTTTAATATGGCCTTAGCTTGGAGGAAACTTTTATCACTTTAGTAATGAAACATACAGGATTGGCAAGAAAAAAAGAAAATGAAAAAACCATATATAATTCTAGTCTGAAAGCTTCCGGATTATGAAGTTGATACTGGAAATAAATTAATGCGAAATATTTCTCTCTGAAATTAAGTCATAATTCCAGAAAACTGTATCGATTATTGGATTACTCGATACTGACGACTTACATTCGGGTTGTGATGAATCGTCGGTTGGGTTGTTGAACTGGATCCGGTAATGATCAAGAATGTTCGATTTAAAATCGATAAGATCGTCAGGTGAGCAATTCGATACAGTCGGTTCTTCTGAAATAAAAATCGAATTATTTATTATTTAGTTTTGCAGATTAAAGGTATAAATTGGTTGTGTCAACATATGCAAAACTATACACACAGAAAGACAGTACTGTACAACAAATGTCACATATTGTGTCAGCGGAATACAAACTTGCTGAGAAAACCTTTAAAACAAATTCTTTTTTTTTTCAAAAGAATGTCGAATCGATCCTTATTAGCGAAGATATTTCATACTTCAACATTTGAGACTATATCTAGCAATGGTGAGAGAAGCACTACAGTCGTATAAACTATTTTGAGAAAGGATGAATTGAAAAATATGAAGAAAACAAATGTTAGAAATATATTTTAAAAACAATTAATTACAAACCTTCGACAATTGGCTCATCAGTCTCTTCCTTCGAATCATCTTCAACATCCTCCGGTTTCTCCTCATGAACCTCCGGTGTCTCCTCCTCTATTTCCGGTTCCTCCTCCTCCACAATCTGCTCATCCTCCTCCTCATCTACTTCCGGGTTCACCTCATCTACTTCCGGGTCTTTCTCGACCACCGGTGCCGATGATTTGACCTCGTGCTCTACTTCCGGTTTCTCCTCGTACACTTCCGGTTGACCTCCGATGAGTTCCTGTGTCGGCTTGACGCACAGTGTGTCTCTCACCACGGCTATGTGCTTCTTGTGGATGCACGCTGCACGGTGGAGCTCGCAGTGGTTGTCGTAGACAACCCCGTCTGAGCCGCAGACAGGGCGTTGATGCGGTTTGCATTCCCTCATGCATATGCAAAATGGGTCGCCAAGGCTGGAGTTAAAGGTGCACTCGCTTCCCTTTGGGCACACCATGTAGGTGCAAGGAGTAACTGCAAAATAAAAAGAGCTTATTATAAAAAAGTACATCGTAGTTGATGGGGTTTGCATTCCCTCATGTATATGCAAATCGGGTCGCCAAGGATGGATATTAAAGGCGCACTCGCTTCCCTTTGGGCACACCATGTAGGTGCAAGGAGTAACTGCAAAATAAAAAGAGCTAATTATAAACAGAAGAACATCGTACTTGATGGGGTTTGCATTCCCCATGTATATGCAAATCGGGTCGCCAAGGATGGATATTAAAGGCGCACTCGCTTCCCTTTGGGCACACCATGTAGGTGCAAGGAGTAACTGTAAAAACCTCATAGTTCTTAGAAAATCATCAACCAAAAAAGCACATCACATGTACAATTTGTGACTGGTATCTTGCTCATTATTGCTTAAGGATTGTTAAGCAATATTTTCTGCTTAAATAGCTCCATAAAATTGGGCCCACATTGTCCTCATGGTGTTACCGCAAACTAAGTATACACCGTAGGATTTCACCATAGAGCTATGACCCACCTAGCTCTATGATTTCACACAAGTGATGAACAAAAAAACGTGGTCTAACATTACATTTTTCTCCCCCTAGTGGCTTTTACAGTACACATCGAAAAAAAAAAATCTGTTCTCAAACTTCTCCCTTTTCTTTCACTTCTCCTTACAACCCATTATCGAAATTATCGCCCACAGCACTATGAAGGGAAAACAAAACCCGATATATTATTTGTTTTTAATGTCTCGGAGATTATTAAAACAAGAAAGTGATATATATTATTTGGCCTTTCGGGAGTAGACAAGTGCCGTTGGTGCGGTAATCAAGCATGACTGTTCGATCGTACAAGCATGGAGGAAGTACAAGGTAAAAAGAGAAGAAGACAAAAATAAAGGGGATGAGTTTTATTGACATGGAGTGTTCTGTATCTGTTGGAATGTTAGCTCGAAGATCTCTTACTCTACGCACAGGATGCAAATGGAGATGGAAATGCTCTTTAAATTAACATTTAGTTGTTGATTTTGAGGAGGGAGGTGGAGTGTTTGATGTGACAGTGAAGTCCTCCTCGTCCCCAGGGTTGTGACGCCCTGGGTATCGCTTTTCATTTCAGGGGTGTTGCATAGACTTGATTCAAGTCCCGTTCTTGTGCTAGAGGTCCCTAAAGTGTATCCGCCGTCATTATGTATTATGTGGTCTCGGCACAGGTTGGGGGAGTTTTCTGACGTAAGGTATAGGCGATGGGACTGAGAATAACAGAGACTCTCACGGGATCGGGCCTTGAGTAAAGTCTATTCAGGGTGTTGCAGAGAGCTGTAGACGTGTGTGTGTTCCTTGCAGTGTTTCGGTGCTGTAATCAACACGCTTGGTGTGAAAAAGGGGCCCTTCCAAACGGACATAAGAATACATTTTAAAGGCAGTGGACACTATTGGTAATTGTCAAAGACTATAGCCTTCACAGTTGGTGTATCTCAACATATGCATAAAATAACAAACCTGTCAAAATTTGAGCTCAATTGGGCATCGAACTTGGGAGATAACACTGAAAGAATAAAACACGGCCATGTCCCACGAAGTTGTGTGCGTTTAGATGGTTGATTTCGAGACCTCAAGTTCTAAACTTGAGGTCTCGAAATCAAATTCGTGGAAAATTACTTCTTTCTCGAAAAGGTTTTATGCTAATAATTAATTTGAGTAATTACCAATAGTGTCCACTGCCTTTAAGCATATTTTGCAATTTTAAAAGGGTATGTGGTTATTTAGATTTGTTAAATTTCTATGTATTTGTTAAATTTCTATGGACTGTTTAATTCGCACAATTGTTTTTTTTCCAACAAGAGTGTGGAATAAACGTTTATTGAATTGAATTGAATTTTGACTCAACAACTTTCATCAACTTGATGTACTGATCTATCAGTATTTGCAGTTCATAAAAAAATAATAATAATAATTTATATAATAATTTATTTTTAATTTAGCGTCTTACATAAAAAAAAATCTCAAAACGCTGTACAGTATTTTACATATTATAAACATTAAGCTAAAAAGAGTAAGCACAACACAGCAAAATTACATTGAACAATAAGAACGACAAAAACAAACAATGACAAACACCAATACGCGACAATCAACAATATAACACCACAGAAAAGGCAATGAAAAAGTCAAAGATAATATCTTTTAAAAAGAAATGTTTATACTGTGTATATTACCGAAGTTGAATAAATGGAGTCTAAAAATAAAAGCTCCACTAAAAAGGGGGAACAACTAAATAACTAAATAACTACATAACTAAATAATTAAGTTGAGTATCTTATTAGTGTGTTTTATTTGATGTATGCTTTTGCTTAATATTTTTGAAAAGTAGCATATTCCACATTAAGAACAAAAAAATACAAAATTACTAAACATAACTAAACAACTGAACAGCTAAAGAAAATAGTTGACTAACTGAACTGCATTAATAAATAACTAAATAACTATATTAATAAATAACTAAATAACTATAGCAACTAAGCAACTGCATAACTAAATATCTACAACACTAAATAAATAAATAAACAACAAACCAACTGTTTTTAATGAATTAATAAATATTAAATAAATAAATAAATAAATAAATAAATACGCATAACTTCAACCAGTATAATAATTATATTGCATACGTTATGAAGCACTAATGATATTATGTACAGTAACTGTCAACACTACCATTGGGGGATTTAGAAATAATAAGCTCAATTCACATGGTTGGATTTCTATGCATATAAGATCAATATTACCATGCATGGCGTGAGCCATGTATGTTCAAATTAGCTTATAGGCCAGTATGCGCTCTGCTGGTGACTGTATAGAAAGAGGGGGGGGGGGGGGGGGTAAACTTGATTCAAGTCCAGGGGCCAATTTCATAGAGCTGGAGTGGAGTCTTGGCCGGTAATCTGATTTTACTAAACAAGTATTTTTTTTGCTTAAGCAAAATTTTGTGCTTAAGCAGCTCTACGAAATTGGGCCCCTGTCTCGTGCGAGAGGTCCCTAAGCATATCCGCCGTCAAAATGTGTAACTTTTTGTTGTGTTTTAAATATCCCAGGCATTGTTCTGAAAACAAACTACGTTTGTATTTACTCACATCCCTGGGGGACTCCACCCTACAAGCTTGCTTTTGGGAGTCCTCCACCACTTAATCAATTGTGTATCTTAACTACTCTATGTTATATCTTGTCATCTGAAATGATTGAGTGGGAAAAAAAACTGAACTGAAAAAAAAAAAAAAAAAAAAATGTAGCTATAGACCTTTGTCATGATGCCTCCATTTTGGTCATGTTCCTCATATCAATTAACAATAATAAATGCTAATAATCATTTTGCAAATAGGAACCAGACTATTTTGTTTATCCAGCCTCGGTCTGATGACATTGATATCAATGAGAGAAATTCAAGATGGCTGCGCCATGATAAAGGTCTCTTGAGGCACAGGTTTGGGGGAGTGATGATAGACGATGGGACAGAATAAAAGGGATTGGGACTTGAGTCAAGTCTAGGGTGAGGGGGTTGATCAGAGGACGATGTTGAAGGAATAAGCAGCCTTGTTGTAAAGACCTGTCACCATCTTGGTCATGTTCCCTGTTTCCAACATTAATGAATGCTAACATTCATTGCGCAAACATGGCACCTGACTATTATTTCACCCAGCCTCGGTCTGGTTACAATGAGTTGGAATGGACTAAAATCAAGATGGCCACACCGTGATAAAGGTCTATAGAACGAACCATTGACAATGTGGACTAGAGAGGAAGGGGCGGGGGAGAAGTGGGGGGCTGAGAAGGCGATGTTTCAAGGATCCATTGAGCCTCTTCGGTATGTTGATAAGAGTAGACATAGATGACTCGTTGATGAAAACTCTCCAGGATTTAGCTATGTCTGCCGTGAGTCATTCATCTTCACTGGAATTAAAGGGTTCAGGTACGTTTTGTATACGACACAAAACACAGACGTCCACAGATTTACATTAAATTTATACACGGTTTAAAGATAACGATGGTAGAAAGCCTCCCTTAAAATATTGCTTTCTGAGGTACTTTTTGAGAAATGAGTAAAACAATTTCACGAAAATATTGTTCGTCTCGGTGAGAATATTTTTTTTACCTACGGTAAAACATCAACACTAATATCTTTTCATAATAATGAAGAAAAAAACAAGTGTTCTTGAAAATAACATAAGACCCGTGCATCACTTTATAACATGTCACCACGCTCTGATGAAAGCAACATCTTTTCACAGCTTATCTGAAGAAAGACAAAAGAATCTCAGAAAGATCGATATTTGACATTTAGAGTGGAATGCCGGGTGTTGTCATCCACAATGAAATTGTCTTCTTTTTTAGTCATCTCAATGAAAGAGAGAGAGAGACAGCTTCTTAGACCGATGAGTAAGGAATAGAAACAAAATGAATCAGCATCTTATTGTTTGTCATCCTGATTCCTGACGTATGTAAAATCAACAAAGACTGACCTAAACCCAAGCAGCATGTATTTCAGAATTCTCCAAGTCAAAATTTAAAGCTTAATGGCACTGAACACTTTTGGTAATTATTCGAAATAATTGTTAGCATAAAAACTTCTTTGATAAACGAGCAATGGAGAGCTGTTTATAGTTTAAAACATTGTGAGAAACGGCTCCCTCTGAAGTAACGTAGTTTTTGAGAAGGAAGTAATTCTCGCTTTACATTATTTTGAATTGAATAAGAGACCTCAGCCGAGGTCTCGAATTCAAGGCACAACTTGTGTGCTACAAGGGTGTTTTTTCACTTGGTGTATCCCATCGTATGCATAAAGTAACAAACCATGGGAAAATTTTGACTTAATTGGTCATCGAAATTGCAGGAGATAAAAACAAACCTAAAAAAACATAATTTGCACATACTTTCGGATGCCTATAACAAACTTCAGGCCTAAAGCCTTTTAATATTTTAGTGAGAAATTACCTCTTTCTCAAAACTACGATACTTCAGAGGGAGCCGTTTCTCATAATTGTTTTTTTACTATCCGCAGCTCCCCATTGCTCGTTACCGAGTCATTTTTTATTCTAACATTTATTTTTGAGTAGCTACCAATAGTGTCAAGTGCTTTTAAACACGTCTTGAATCACTTTGTATAATAATATAGGCAAATTTGTTCTGTCATTCCTCACTAGTGAAGGACTTGGGAGCAAAACAAATAAGCGCCTTTATATTTGCTTTTAAAACATACGTACATCATACTCGTTGAAAAAATCATAAGGAAACCATAGCAACGAGATGGTTTTTTCATCTTATTAGTTTCTGAAGAGGTACTCTGTAAGGTTGTGTTTGCTTTGGCTGTCAAAGGGGATCCCTTCTTGATTTCACTTTGAAAGCGTTTTCATCAAAGTGCTCCTTGGCCATGCAAATAATATGCCAACCTCCTATTCATAAACAATCAGGTATAGTCGCAGACTGACTTAATTTGTTCGTGTATTATGGTCGCGGGAATGAATCATGGCAGTCATAATTGGAACCGAGGTGAGACAGCCAACTATGGTGGCCCTAAAGGGACATCGAACAATGCATTTACGTAAATATTTGCAATTTGGGGGCTCAACTCGTGGGTATTTATGTTAATATATACTCATGATTTGTACTCTCAATCACACATATTTTCGTGAATATAGACCTTATCGCAAATAATCAGTCTGTGCGCTGTAGGCGTTGAATGTTTGCTGCATGCTGGTATAGCTATTATAGCGATCCCTATCTAGACCAGCATGCATCTCATTAACATTTTGCACAATAGGTATTTTCGAAAAGGTCCACGTGTGGCTTGGGATGAAGCCAAATACATGATTAGTTACATAAAATAATGTTCACAAAAATATTATACATGTTTGAATGTCCCAGGGCGACCATATAGGCCACTGGTTATTATGTTCGTCAGTTACAGAATGTTATGTATGTGAGGTTCAGTCAGTACATGTCTTCTGTCAAAAACAAAAATCCAAATGAGTCTGGCTTCCAGAAACACAGCCCGTAGCGTCTTAAGGGATTATAGGTCTAGGTATTACCTCATAAAACTATCATTATGGATGGAGGAGGCTACAGTTACGCTGCTTCAAATTGGGCGCGGTATTGCGCGAAAGTGGGCGATTAAGGGCGGTGAGACGTACACTGGTGAGCCGATTGGAAAGTAGACTAAACACGAACTCGTTGTTTTTATCTTGATGTATTTTACAAAATGTTTTTACGAAATGATTGTATTCCGTCTTTGTGTCGTGATGTCTCGAAGTGTTAACCGTTGGCATTATATTAATTGCTTATACACATCGGGATCACGTAGTGAACGAATTAATTCAGCATTCATTGGTTAATCTGATAGACATTCCTGTCCCTGTTAGTGATGCTCTTTCCTCCGCGTCAGTACTAATAATAAAAACTCACAATCTGTGTTATAGGAACACGTTGCCTTGGATCGGTCGAGTTGGTCTATAAAAAGCGTTTGTAACTGTTTTTTATAAAATGCATATGGGTAGAAAGATGTTGTAAATGTAGAATACAATGATCCACATAAACATGCCTCGAAATTGCACGGTTTTCCTTTTACCTTGTCGACTACACGGTCGGCCATTTATGGGAGTCAAATTTTTGACTCCCATAAATGGCCGACCGTGTTAGTTCACGCAGTAAAAGGAAAACCACGCAATTTCGAGGCAAACTTGTGTGGATCATTGTATTCTACTTTTAAAACATCTTTCCAACCATATGCATTTTATAAAAAACGGTTACAAACGCTCAGCTATAGACCAACTCGTCCGATCCAGGGCAACGTGTTCCTTTAAAAGCAAGGTATGCATTTGGTAATTACTCCCCCAAAAAAGTCGCCGCCCAAAACAAAAAGAGTCGCCGCTAAAAAAAAAAGGGGGGGGGGCGCCGCGTGGAAAAAAGCCGCCTAGTAGGTGTCCTTTATAAAATACCATAAGGGAGCTGTTGATTTTATGTGAGAAACAACCCCTTTAAAGTAATGTACTTTTCGAGAAAGAAGTAATTTGTTTACCCACAAATTTGAAATCGATGAGAAAGGTGGCATGCATGATGCGCCATTCTCAAGAAATGGAATCATAGGGGTGGCTCCTTCAAGAAGTAATTTGTTTACCTACAAATTTGAATCGACGAGAAAGGTGGCATGCATGACGCGCCATTCTCAAGAAATTGAATCATAGGGGTGGTTTCTTCTTCAATTCTCTTGCAACTTCAATGACCAATTGAGCCCAAATTTCCATAGATTGATAATTACTTGGGATACACCAAGTGGGGTCTGCAACTTACCCAAAGTATACCCTGCCTTTAAAGGGTCTGTATACGTGTAACATTAAAGCATTACGTCGTAAGAAGTGCAGCAGCTTGTGGTAATATAATGCATTTTGAGAAACATTTCGTTTGAAAGAACTTCTGTTATGAAAAAAAAAAATTATGTGAATTATGTGTAAGGGATTATTTATTTACTGCATGAACATAATCGCTCTGGAGTTCAGTTGACATTTAAAAAATGCGACATACACCCCTTTATTTTTATAAGATTACAACATCGAACTGTTCCAAAAACTACAGGTATACGATCTGTTATGGACGGTTTGGCCTCCTCAGCCATCCCGCCCAAGGGATCGAACTTATCAATTAAACACAACTTAAACGTTCTTCTTCTTGAAAACGTAGACCCACAACAGGATGTTTTATGTAAACACAACTCAAATGAAATACTAGAAAATATACTTGATAAATAATATACGAATAATGCACCGTCGTCTCGGTGGCGCACCTGGGAAGGATACAGACCACGAGTCGACGTTGGGTGTGCCTTAAATACTTAACTATTACATAACATCCACCATGGGGGCATGTTAACCTTTATGGAAAAGCCAGGTGTACATAATCACCATGACCAGTGGGCGTGAACTAAACATAAATGTGGGCCGGGGTGAACGTCATCACAGATCCTTTCTATTGTGCGTACAATCGCTTCCACCGTAGAGCAAGGGCAGTCTCCATAACATGTTTCCACAAACCTCTCGAACCGTATTTTAATTTCAGCAATTTCCATGTCATGCAGCTGACATCCCTTCTTTGCATGGCAGTATCGATCGACAGGTAGCATGACTAAAGAAAGGTGCGACTTAATCTCTTCCATATCTTCAAGGAAAAAATCTTTATCTTCGACTGTTGCATCTCGACTAGGTACAGTACCAATATGTACGTATTGTGGAGCAGCGACGAAGCTAGAGCAACATTTTAGGGGCACAAGGGGGTGCAATATTTTTTTTTTCTAGAGGGGCACTTCTGGCCTAGTTTCCGTTTGCCCTTTTCTGAAACACAAGCTCCTTTCAGCGCTTTTGCCATGCTGTTTACTATTTGTTTTTAAAGATTATCTAACGTGAGTGTCGAAAAAAAAGTGTTTGCTTGTAAAAGGAAAGATAATTTTTTTTTAACATTGAAATTATATCGCAATAATCATTGTTATTTTTTAAGCTTAATTCAAGCATGCAACTTTGTTTAGCAAAATGTATGCCATCTTTCAATCAGGCAAAGTCGTAAGGAAATATGTTGACCGATAAAAATGGACGTTCCGGAAGAGACAAACGGGCATTTTTTACCTGTAAATATTTATGTGTTTCTTTCTTCTGTCATTTTAATTGACTCCGGTAAATTTACTTGAATCAATTCAATTTGCATAATGGAAGTAAATTTCGAATTAAATTGAATTGATTTTCGAAATACACTTATCCCTTGACCCACCCACCCACAATTTCGTAAAAAAGGGAACACTCCCATTATATGTCTGCGGGATTTGAACTCATGTTTTAAATTCCCATAAACTTTGCAAATCAATGAGTCAAAATACTTCTGTAGAAATTATTTATTTTTTAAATGTCTGAATTTTTTAATGATATGAATTTAAGAACGCAGGTCAAGCGCAGCTCACGACCAGACAGCACGTAGTTCTTTTACATTATGCCGAACACGGATAATCTGGGAATATTTATAGCTAGAAGGCGTTCCATAATTCTGTTTATCTGACGGTCTCGAAATGCCATCTCGAGCAGGCTCTTCCCTCCAAACAAGGAGGCAAGAAAACATCTCCTTATATCTGGTTGGATCGTCTTGGATTTAAAAGCACCCAGACACTGATTTTCTTTTAAGATAACGCACTTCAGAAAAATCCCAAGGCAGTGTAAAGAAGATGTTTTCACCTGAAGACATTATAAAGTGTTTTAAAAACGAAGACTTGTAGTTTTTTCCCACTCACAATAAAACTCTATGAAATGAGTACATTTACAAACATGAGTTGGCCTTTAAAATTCCTCTTTTGGAAAACCAGAATAAAAAATTAAATAAATATATCTTACCTCCTTCTTCTGCGTCCCCTTCGCCATGATGACGCCTCTGTTGGAAACAAATGACACATGGAGTTTGAAACATTTCTTAAATAAAAATTCCACAAGGTGCTCCTGAACAAAAAGACAAACGGATTGAGTGTGTTTCTATGCGCCTTGTTGTTAAAGCCATTATACACTCTCGGTAACTTTTTTGTTTTGTTCCGAAAGTGTATAATGGCTTTAAAGCTATATACACTTTCGGTACAGAACAACAAAAAAGTTTACAGATTTACAAATAATTTACAGGGTTTACAGAAGGTAATGGTGAAAGACTTCTCTTGAAATATTGTTCCATGAAATGCTTTACTTTTTGAGAAAACGTTAATAACAATATCAATTCTCGATGGCGAGAATTACGGATTTATTTTAAACACATGTCATGACACGGCGAATCGCGAGAAACAAGAGTGGGTTTTCCCGTTATTTTCTCCCGACTCCGATGACCGATTGAGCCTAAATTTTCACCGGTTTGTGTTTTTATATATAAGTTGTGATACACGAAGTGTGGGACTTGGACAATACTGTTTACCGAAAGTGTATAATGGCTTTAAGACAAACTTCACGTTTTTATTTTACATCGAGAACATTGTCGTGTCGACTGGATTGTCTATGATCTTGACCGTCCTGTTATTTTTTATTTCTTTATTGTCTCAAGAAGATTATTAATGATTTACTACATTACTATTATATTCGTATATAGTTTTTATATTTCTGGATGAATTCAAGAAAATCTCATCGTGAACGTAATCACTGTAGCTCGCAGGCCTGAGGAAACTTGGTAAACAAGGGTGCTTGGAGTGAACCAGAATCAAGTGTTCTTTTTTCCGTTACGTGCACTACCAGTTCTAGTACAGGGAACCTAGGGCCTTATAATAATTGGGGGGGGGGGGGGCTAATCGTCCTTACTCGCAGCTAGAGCTGAATTGCGAAGGACGCGGCTACAACGTGTTCGAGAAGCAGGCATGCAAGGGCGCCTTTGGTTGCCAGCCACATCAACCCATTATGACCACGGAGCACACAAGATCGAAAGTGTTTTATTGTTTCCCGATGGAGGAAAACCGGATAGTCTGGAAAACCCTCGTGGCACAGCAGAGAAACAACGCACAACTCAACTCACATATGGCCCCGACTGGGAATCGAACCGGGGTCACCTTGGTGAGAGGCGAGCGCTTTACGCACAAGCCAACCGTGCCACTCATATGTCCCATCCGAATGACAACATAAAGTTTGTTAATTATCTTGCTCAAGGAGCAAACATTGTCGTGACCAGGCCTCAAACCCACACTCTGCTGATCAGAAAGACGGGAGCTTGAGTCCGGTGCTCTTCACCACTCAGCCAAGACACCCCTTAAATATGGTTGGTTTACATCTTACCTTGTGTGTCTTGGGTCTTGCGTCCACCATGCAAACCACTGCAAGCACCAGGACTAAACAAACTGATAATTCCCGCATCATGATGACCGACAGAAAAATCCTTCAAGTCCTACGTATAAAGAAACAAAGAAGATAAAACGGATGACAATTATTAAAAATGAAGTAACAACTTTAAGGCCACTAGGTTTTCTACTATAGGCAGGGTATTCTTTTGGTAATTGTCAAGGACCAATATCCTCACTTGGTGTATCCCAACACATGCAAACAATAACAAACCAGTGAAAGTTTAAGCTCAATTGGTCATCAAAATTGCAAGAACATCTTGACTGCATAGAATCGTGTGCTTTCAGATGCCCGAGAAAAGCTTCATGCCCGAAGCTGAAAGCAGATTCAAATTTGGGGGCGAAAAGTAAGCCCCATCTCTAAAACTAAATTACCTCAAAGGGGGTCGTTTCAAAAACTAAGTTTTTATAATATCACCAGCTCTCCAGTGTTCCATACGAAGTCAGTTTTTAAAGTAATTTATTCTTAGAGTATTCACCCTCCCTTTAAACACATCTTTGATCTTTCTTCGTTTCGTACCGGAGGCGAGGCTCTACTGCTGTTTCATGTCAGATCTATGAGATCTCCGTTCTCTCTTGTTTCTTCAGATTGTTATTTGTATACGTCACGTGGAAATACGATACATGGAACGTTCTCAGTATAAAAATATATATAATTTTAAAACAAAATATTCTAAAGTGAGCAGAGTATACTGTTCGAAACGTCGAGAACCAAAACCGGCTCTTTTCAGAGCAAACACTCCTTCAAAAAAGATTTAATGTATGGTTGTACCCGCAAGTTTACTATAGATTGTTGTTATTACTCGCACCATGCATGCAAAAGCTTTAATCATCACTTGTAATATTCTCGATTTCTTAATATCCAACGTCAAAATAAATCCTTCTCATCTTTCCTCCAAGATTGTCCTCCAATGTTCATCCAAGATGTTGATTGCTTTGCAAATCGCTGTCATTATAGACTGCAATCCATCTCTGGGTTTGTTAGTTTTATAATTTAAGACAAGTGTGTATGTCATGACTTGAGATATTGGATGCCGCATAGTGTTACAATTACATTAGACAGCAGGCATCTATATTAAATACAGATTGTATATCACATCGTCATTATAAAGGCGAGGTATACCTATGGTTTTCTTTTAAAATGTTCGATTGTTTTAATCATTTATAAAAGTATTATGAAACTAACCTGTGGAAATTTCATTTCAAAGGGGCGTAACTGGTTTGTTTCCGTTTTTTTCACTATTTTCTCCTGACTCATCATACAACAGATTAAGCCCTAAATTTAATAGGTTTACTACTTTGTTGGTCACACAAAACATGAACACTGTCCGCGACTCTTTTTTTTTTTTTACCTCTAAAATACCTTTAAAGGCACTGGACACCTTTGGTCATTGTCAAAGACCAGTCTCCTCACTTGGTGTATCTTAACATAATAAGTATGCATAAAATAACAAACCTGTCAAAATGTTGACTCAATTGGTCGTCGAAGTTGCGAGAGAATAATGGAAGAAAACACACACTTGTTACACAAATTGTGTGCTTTTAGATGCTTGATTTCAAGACCTCAAATTCTAAATCTGAGGTATCGAAATCAAATTCGTGGAAAATTACTTTTTTCTTCTCGAAAACTACTTCACTTCAGAGGGAGCCGTTTCTCACAATGTTTTATGCTATCAACCTCTCCCCATTACTCGTTACCAAGTAAGGTTTTATGCTAACAATTATTTGGAGTAATTACCAATAGTGTATACTGCCTTTAAGAACTACACAATTTGAGAGAAGAAGAAAAAAACACTAACGAACGATCTACTTCATAAAAAAAGGTTATGTGACTGATTTGCTATGATATACAATGGGGGAGCGATCAGACGATTCGAGCAGACATCGGATATTCATGGCTTCCAAGAAACAAGAGCAATTTTTCATTCAAGGGATTTGTTTAGAAATTCCCTCACAGGCACGACTGTCATCCTACTTATTCCAAATCTATTTCCATGGAAACAGCTTATCGTCAGTGAATGGGTTTTGTCTGTTCTTTTTTTTCAACGTCAACTCCCATCATATACTCACAAATATACTTGCCTTTCATCTAGAATCTATTGAGGAGGGCACAACCGAAAACAGCGAGCTGAATTTAACAAGTGAGAGTTTTTGTTGTCAACTTATCTTTTTTTCTCCCATCATTGTTGATTCTTATACGTGATAATGATCACATGTCAAAAAAAAATAATGTTTGAATTTAGACGAGAAATGTTGAACATTCAAAATGCAAACCTATTCATTATTCGTTTTGGGGCTTCAGCTCGAATTTGCGGTAGAACGCTTCAAATATTACTTGCTGAGGTTCTGTAGTTTTTGTTTTTTGAGAAATTAGTAAAACAATGTCACGAAAATAACTCATGGCGCTCTACAATTAACACAGCGCGCCTCACAAGAAATATAAATTAAACACAAATTAGAGACTTTCTTCTCAGGTGACGGAACATATTTTAGCATGTAGGCCTACAACATATTTACGCGAATCACATTTTCACTTTTTCGTTCTCAAAAACTTGACGACTAATGAAGCTGAAACTTATACAGGTAAATTTATATTACATACATCTAAAATTCAGAGTGAGTAGAGGTACAAAATCTTGATCTACAAAAGGTATCAAAACCCTTTAACATTTAGGGTCAGATCCAACCAAGATATCAATGTTTTCAATATTTTGGGGATTTCTGTAAAATGAGAAATAATCCAAGTAGAGTATTACGTTCACCGACTGAACGCAATTATACGGATTGCTGGTAGAGACAATATTCATGGCGTGCATTATTATGAATGAAAAGCCTATTGTCTCGACAGAGCATTATTATTCTGTGAATAATTGTCTTCAGGAATGGATGGATGAGGGTTGACCCGTACTTATCAGTCACTGCCGGTAGACTTCATCATACATAATCAACATGACCTTGCAATCACTCTTCCATCAACACCAACTCATTCCAATTGTTTGTTATAAAATTTGCATAATGACATTCAATTCAATTCTCATCAACATTGATTTCATCTCTTCTCAAAATATAACATGTATATAGGCAAATACATATTATCAGCAAAATCATATGGACATGGAGGAAAAATGGTTAATCTAATAGACCCCCAAAAATGAGAATGTGAGGCTGTCAGATTAAGCCGGGAGGCTTGTTAAAGACAGCCTGGACAGACAAATTTGTATTGAGACGTAAATTATTTTCGTGACATTGTTTTACTCATTACTCAAAAACTACAGCACATCAGCAAGGCACAATATTTTAAAGGAAGCTTTCTAAATCTTCAAACCATGTAAGTTTAATGTAGATCTGTGTTTTGTTTTGTGTCTTACAAGAAGTACCCAAACCCTCATTATGTATTACTCACACAAAGTAAATTATACAATAACCATGAAAACCTTGATGTTTTTTTTCTTCAGTAATCCACTTTTTGAATGAAGACTACGATAATTAGCAGAGTCACATTAAGTCCCCCATACAATGAGCGTGACAACCTTTAATGTTTTTTTTTTTAAGTAATCCACTTCTTGAATAGAGACTATAAGATAAAAAGAACAGTCACATGGTTGCTCATAGTATGACAATGACAACCTTGAATAAAGTATGAAGCTTGAATGGTTTTTCTTTTCATTAATCCACTTCTTGAATTGAGACTATACGAGAAAATAGAACAGTCACATTGATGACGTTCTCCTGACTCATCAATCGTGTGTGTGTCGATGGCGCGGAATGAACACGATTTCATCACCTTGCTGGAATAATTCGAAAATTCCTTCAGAAACCCTAAAACTTAATAAGATTCACCGGTGAGAATAAAACACAATTACTTCCAGTGTAGGATTCTCACAATGATGAGGATTGCTTCTAAGGAGTGTCCTTTTTCTTATTATAGGGGTGGGAGGAGGCTGGATTTTCCGTGTTCTTTCTTATAATTTACCGTCTTGCTTTCTTCTCATCTTCAGAGGCACTGAACACGTTTGGAAATTGTATAAGACCAGTCTTCTCACTTGGCGTATCTCAACATATGCATAAAATAACAAACCTGTCAAAAATTTGGACTCATTTAGTCATTGAAGTTGCATGAAAATTATGAAAGAAAAACACCTTAGTGTGACCTTGTACTTTATTTTGCTAGTCTGGCAGGCAAGATACTGCACTGGTCAGTGTTTAGAAATTTGAACGCAAAGTGCCCCTTTAAATGAAAATTTGAAAAGATTGTGATATCTAAGTAAATAGTATGTCCAAACACGCTGACACAAATGATGCGTAAGAAATTAAAAGGTAACTCTAAATGTAAAATGGTTATCAATTAAAAACAATGATACCCTCAGTCCCAAAGTGAATCGCTTCGCTGATGAATTATGGAAACGCTCCTCGCCTCCAGGCTCGAATATTAATAGATAAAAACAAATTACCACGGTATATGTTTGGCCAGAAGAACCGAACAGAAGTCACTGTGCAAATCAGTCAGGTCATCTACTTTGTAAAAATTGTTATTTCATTCCTTGTTTCGCAGACATGGCGCGGAGGTGCACCAGGGTATCCAGCGGCCTCTACTCTACTAGCTACCAGCAGATTTTTGCTGTAGAGTGTATGATGCATGACGTGTGTGTTAAACCAGCTTGGTTGCCTTGGGCGAATTATGCTAGAGCTTGCGCCGTGAATGCGACTGAGCGCACGGCGTGTTGTACTCGCATTCTGACATCTCGCCCCCGTTGTTTTAGGGCGTACAATAATTGTGTATGTCGATCAAACTGTGCCTTAAGATTCTTTGATTGAGGGGGAAAAAAAGGATTTTTTAAAAATTTCAGGACTTGTTTTTTGATTGATTTGAATGTCATGTCTTGGAAAGTGATAAATTGATAAGTTTTATACAAGTGAAGAGGTTTTGTTTTCAAGGTATAACATAACATTTTGGTCTAAGACAAACTTCCTGAAATTATGCAAATTAATCAAACGGAAATGCTTTTCTTGACGTTGTTGTTGTTGTTGTTGTTGATGCTACTGCTGATGTTGCTGCTACTGCTGCTGATGTTGTTGTTATGTTGTTATAAGTTGTTTGTTTGTTTGTTTGTTTGTTTGTTTGTTTTATCTTCTTATAGTGTTTGTATTTCCTTTATAATCCACATATTTTCAAAAAAAATCGCAAATGCATTCCTTTTTAGAGTTCATTATATTTCTACAAACTTCACATGGCGGTACGAAATTCGAGAAACAAAATTATCCAATATCATTGCATTGCTCCCGTCCACAAATTTACAAACATAACTGATTTTCAACCAGGTTTCAACCAATGAAATAAGATCCAGTCTGAATTCAGAAGTAAAAGTAGAATGTTGTTACCCCCCCCGCCCCCCGCCCCCCCCCCCCCCCACAAACAAATCGTACAATATGCCAACGAATATTGAACGCAATACAATATCTTTGGAGACTCCAGCCACCCCCGATGAACCCCATTTGCCTCTGGGGTAGAGGATGACAAATAAAAACGCGTACTCAATGCACAACCCGAGCCGTTTCCCAAGGAGAATGAACTTCGATCCCGGCTGTATAAATTCAATAGGTTGAATCTAACGTGTAGTTGTGTACTGAATGTAATAGAGAAGAGGGGCCCGTGGAGGAAAATCAAATTATTGAAGAGCTAGTGGGCGGCTAGAGGTTTTCGACTTTAAAGGCAGTGGACACTATTGGTAATTACTCAAAAAAATTATCATCATAAAACCGTTCTTGTTACAAGTAATGGGGAGAGGTTGATAGTATAAAAGATTGTGATAAACAGCTCCCTCTGAAGTGACGTAGTTTTCAAGAAAGAAATAATTTTCCATGAATTTGATTTCGAGACCTCAAGTTTAGAATTTGAGGTCTCGAAATCAAGCATCAGAAAGCACACAACTTCGTGTAACAAGGGTATTTTTTCGTTCATTATTATCTCGCAACTTCGACGTCCAATTGAGCTCAAATTTTCACAGATTTGTTATTTTATGCGTATGTTGAGATACACCAACTGTGAAAACTAATCTTTGACAATTACCAATAGTGTCCACTGTCTTTAAAGACACTGGACACCTTTGATAAACTGTGAAAGACCTGTCTTCTCACTTGGTGTAACTCAACATATGCATAAAATAACAAACCTGTCAAAATTTGAGCTCAATTGGTCGTCGAAGTTCCGAGATAATAATGGAAGAAAAACACCCATGTCAAACGAAGTTGTGTGCTTTCAGATGCTAAATTTGGAGACCTCAAAGTCTAATTCTGAGGTCTCGAAATCAAATTCAAATATTTGAGTGGGGAAATTACTTCTTTCTCGAAAACTACATTACTTCAGAGGGAGCCGTTTCTCACAACGTTTTATACTATCAACAGCTCTTAATTGCTCGTTACCAAGTAAGTTTTTATGCACTTATTTTGACTAATTACCAATGGTGACAAGTCAAACGATGCGACTATAAATTATTCGTTGCGAATTTTGTGACGTCAAAATTCGTATCGTATTCGCATTCGCAGGAAGTATGCACCTGACTTAACCCTTATTAGGTTAATATATTGACCGTCTTTAATGCGTTTGTAGTTGCTTAATTAATTTTCAATTTATCTTCTGAAACCACCTCTCATCAAAGACAGTGGACACTATTGGTAATTGTCTTCGCAGTTGGTGTATCTCAACATATGCATAAAATAACAAACCTGTGAAAATTTGAGCTCAATCGGTCATCAAAGTTGCGAGATAATAATGAAAGAAGAAAACACCCTAGTCACACGAAGTCAAGTTCTAAATCTGAGGTCTCGAAATCAAATTCGTTGAAAATTACTCCTTTCTCGAAAACTATGGCACTTCAGAGGGAGCCGTTTCTCACAATGTTTTATACCATCAACCTCTCCCCATTACTCGTCACCAAGAAAGGTTTTATGCTACTAATTATTTTGAGTAACTACCAATAGTGTCCACTGCCTTTAAAGGGGTTAGTTACTTTTTGTATACGACACAAAACACAAGTGTCCACAGATTTTACAATAAACTTACACGGATAATTATGGTATAAAGCTTCACTTAAAATATGACTTGCTGAGGTGATGTCGTGAGTCAAACAATTTCACGAAAGTAATTTTCGTCTCAGTGAGAAGAAATTTATTTTAGCATGTTCAACGGATTTACGCAACTCTCCTGAAAACATTGCTCTGTGATTTTCACCTTTTTTTCCTCAAAAGATACGACTAATGAAGCTGAAACGTCTACAGATAAAATATGTTACACACATCTTCATTCACAGTGAGTTAGGGATTCATGTTATGGCCACAAAAATTGATATACAAAAGGTACTCAAAACCCTTTAACGTGGGGCACAACGTATAACTGCAATTAACACACATTAAGATTGATGAGGAAACGCCCCCCTATGTGACACGCGACCTCTGACATTATTATACCTTTGTTTTCCCTTTTTACTCCACAAGAAACTGTATTTATTGTTTTCTTGTCTTGGTGTTGATATTGATTTAAAGAGAAACGGAGCAGTGTGATTCAATTTCAAATATCGAGTTAGTGAATTTGAGAGGGAGGGAGGAGTAAATGAATTTAAGTTTGCCTTGGATACTGACGTGGAGCAATTTAACGAAAAGGAGAAGAAGAAGAAGAAAAATCAATCAGATATATTGTTGCGTATTATTGAATCATCATTGACGTATAGACCTTTATCACGGTGTGGCCATCTTTATTTTACACCATTCCAACTCAATGTAACCAAACTGAGGCTGGATGGAATAATAGTCTGGTGACATGCGCAATGAATATTAGGCCGGAAAAAAAATACCAGCCCGCATTCTTTTCTTTTTTTCGATTTTTGTAAATCCATCCTTTCATGAAATAATATTAGTGAATGCCTACCAGATACTAGCAAATCTTTTAGTGTAATACTAATCCGACCCTGTTAACACGGGTCCTCATGCAAATAGATTTGCGGTGTTTCAAACTGAATAATTTGTTGCCTGTTTGTTTTGAAATACAAACAGCCATCTTGGAAAACAAATTAATAACAAATAAATAAAAAGGCCCTCATCCCCCTCTTTTTTTTTTTTTAAATCTGGACGATCAACTGGTACCTTTTTTGTATTTGGCCTTAGCATTCATTAGTGTTATTGGAAACAGGGAACATGACCAAGATGGTGACATGGTGATAAAGGTCTATACCTCATACTGCATTGCTTTTCTAATTTCTGCATACATGTGCACTGTTGTATTGAATGACATCATTGTAATAATCATTACTGAATAAAGTGTCGTCCAAAATTCTTTGGCCTTAGCACAATAATAATATCGTCTGCTCGTGACTGTGAGGTCATAAGTATAATTTGTATGGGTTTGATAAAATTGCTTTTGCAATTTTGAGCTTCTTGTAAAAGGTTTGATTTATAGAGTGATCTTGAAAGTATTTGATTGGCAAAAAAGAAACTTTCGTTTTCTAAGTCAAACATTTATTTGTTGATTTTTGTTTAAATTTTCATTTAATTTATTTAAATATTTACATTTAATGGACTTTTGATCATTACAAATATGAAGTTGCAATTTGACTACCTTATAGCTTTGGGCCAAAAATGTATAGAATACAGTTTAGGTTGATGCAAAATATGAAATCTTCATGAAACTATTAAGACCTTTGAAAATCTTTTCAACTGGACTGAGGAAAATGTATAATAGTTTTTAGATTATTTATATGAACCCAATACAATCCCTTTTCGAGAAGTAACAATTTGCGAAGCTTAAGCTGCAGTATTATCAAAATTATTACAATTTGTAAGGTCAATTTCGCCTAAACTGGAGCTTGCTATTGATCAAGTTTTACCCTCAAGGCAATCACAGTCGTAAGACACCAGCAAATGCCAAGGTGCAAATAAATTAATTTTAATATTCTGATGAAAAGAAAAACAAGCTAAGTATCACGTTAAAGGGAAGGCACACCATTAGTAATTGTCAAAGACCAGTCTTCTCACTTGGTGTATCCAAACATGAGCATCAAATAACAAGCCTGCGAACATTTGAGCGAAAATTGACATCGAAGTTGCGAGAAAATGATGAGAGGAAAAACACCCTTGGTGGACGAATTTGTGTGCTTTCAGATAGGAGTAAAAGACTTTTAGTGAGAAATTGCCTCTTTTTCAAAATATGCTACTTCAGAGGGAGCCGTTTCTCACAATGTTTGATACTATCAACAGCTCTCCAATGCACGTTACCAAGTCAGTTCTTCAGTTAATATTTGTTTTAAGTAATTACCAAACGTGTACCTCCCTTTAAAGGCAAGGTATGCCTTTTGTTTTTGGAACCATTATATAATAGATAATAAATTTGCATCGGGATAAAAAATAGTCATATTTGGTTTAAACCCATGCACCGATGTGTGTTAGCACTGTATACTCAGTACTTTCCCGAGTTCTGTGGAAAACAAATCACAGGCATATTACTAACTTTATTGTTTTAATCCTATATAAATGTAGATATATACAATCAAACCCAACTTGTTAAAATTTCATCTCAAAAGAATGGTACAATTTGTTAGAAATCGTCAACAAAAAATTGAGCGGTTATTTCCACGCAGGAAGAATAAGTAATTAGAATACAATTATTCTGAAAAAAAATGATTCTCAGATTGAAATGTTTTTGAATCCCTCTCTAAAAACACCATTCCTTTAAAGACAGTGGACACTATTGGTATTTGTCAAAGACTAGCCTTCACACTTGGTGTATCTCAACATATGCATAAAATAACTAACCTGTGAAAATTTGAGCTCAATCGGTCATCAACGTTGCGAGATAATAATGAAAGAAGAAAACACCCTTGTCACACGAAGTTGTGTGCGTTGTGGTGGTTGATTTCGAGGCCCTCAAATTCTAAATCTGAGGTCTCGAAATCAAATTCGTTGAAAACCACTTCTTTCTCGAAAAAAGAAAGGTTTTATGTCAATAATTATTTTGAGTAAGTACCAATAGTGTCCACTGCCTTTAAAGGGAATTGTTTCTAAACATTCCATTAAATTATCCACAGTTGTAGTGCTTCTTTACCTAGTAAGTTGTTATGGTTATTCATTTGTGGAGTAATTACCAAAGGTAAACGCTCCCTTTAAGGGGATTATGTCATACTGGACAAGTTAATTACATGCAATTGTTTTCATCAGACTTAAACAATTGATTACAATCGATATATTATAGTGACATCAATATCATAATTGCTGTTATATAATACCGTCGGTATTGTTTATAGAGAGAGTGCATAATTAAATAGGTTCATACATATTCATGTGTATGCATGGTGGCGCTTCGGAATGATGTATTGTTGTTTTAGCATAGAGTGACGTCATACCCAGACGTAACACTCAATCGCTTACTCATAAACAACCACAGTCTAACAACAAAATATGATAATTAATGTATGCTATTTTCGAACCAGCGTCCACCCAAGTAAAAACAAGTGGGAATAAATACAGTACGAATAATTAAGTGGATTGGCATGGAATGAAAATGATTCCAATAATAATAGCAATGATATTATGCAGTAATGTTCTTATTTTAATACTATTTATATCAAATCATATCTTTATCAAATCTAAACCGGTTGAAGCGTTCCCCGGCATACCCTTTCCAATAAATGATATTATTCTAATTAGTAGTGTTATAATATACAATGGCGTACAATAGTCAAAGCAAATTGACTTCACGTTAGCGTGCGAGTACATCACTTTCTACTCCTGCAAGCCATATAATTATATCAGTGACATCGAAAGAGTGTCCCTAGCCCGGGCCTACTGCTGAAGGTCTCAGAGCCGTTCATTTAATCACGATGAGGCTTGGCTTTCCATAATGCACACGTCTGTGATAATAACACTTTACAGGCTTATATTCTACTTACCAATGGCGCCGATGATGGAAAATTCCTCTGAGGAGTCTCCGAGAAGCCTCAAGATGCAAACAGGTTGTGGGGGTTCCAAAGGAATGGATGACGAGAGAATCTTCGGTTCTTGAGATGGGGAAAGAGAGAGAAAACGGGAAATTTTCTCTAGACTGAAAAAAGAAGCAAGCCGGTTTGATGCCTCGCTGTTTGCTAGCTGCTGCTCCACCCGCTTAACTCTGCACCCGTCGTGTTTTCTCTCTCTCGGTGGATGCTGCTCTCTGCAGTTAGGGAGGGGAAATGTTAATGACGTATAGACACATACGGCTGTTTCATGTTTGGACAGTAGTTTACAATGTAAAGGTGCGGTTTATTACATACATGCTGCTACTCTCCATGATGGCAAATGTTTGCTTTAAAGGGAGGGTATACGTTTGGTAATCACTCTTACAATTAATGGCGTTAACAACATTATTTTGTATAAGAAGCCTGCGGCAGCTTTTGATGCTATAAAGCGTTTTGAGAAACATTTCACTTCGAAGCAATGTTGTTATGTAAAAAATATATAAGTATTCATGTCACAAAATTTGATTTTAAATAGTTTATACTGCAGTGAAGTATTCACTAATTATGAATTATTCTTCCTGCGTGGACATTATACTCGCTTCGGATTTTCGGCGTCTACCTTTTGACATTTTCTTGGGTTGCTTTCATTAAAAATGTATACATCTACTTTCATATAGAAATGTAAGAATCGAACGGTACCCAAAACCATCAAACAAACAAACAAACAAACAAACAAACAAACAAACAAACATCATTATTGAGTGCGACTGATACAACATAGTGCGAGTTGGCTTTAAAATGTGAAAAAAAAACATGAAACAGCACCCGACTGACTGAGATGGTGAAAGGTAAGTTGGCTTGTAAGCCTTGGTTTGTTGCGACCGGGTATCGAAGCGACCGTGAATCACTCGATGAACATCATCATCACCATGAGCACGGACTCTGAGCTCTGCATCTACTCACTGGATGGATGTTTTAAAGGCAGGGTGTACTTTTTGGTAATTACTTCAAAAATTAATGACCATAAAAATGTACTTGGTAGAGAGCACTGGAGAGCTGTTTATACTAATATAACTCAGAACTATATAAGGTCACAATGGCAATTTTATATTTTGTAATGATCAAAAGGTCATTAAATGGACAATGCATTGCAAACTTAAAAAGAAAATAGATTAAAAGCAACTAATGAATGTTTGACATAGAAAAAGAATGTTTCTTTTTGCCAAGCAATTACTTTAAAGACCACTTTTGATTTAAAATAAACCCCAGTTACCAGGAGCTCCAAAATATGTGAAAGGAATTTATCAAACCCAAATTGTACTAAATATCCTTTTATTTATGAGAAGATGAAAGCATTGGTAAAAACAGCACCCTTTGAGGTTCTGTTGTCATAAGAAAGAGATAATTTTTCACACTAAAATTTGAATCGGAGAAAGACTTCATCGGGCAGGAAAGCCTTTCTCGGTCATTTGAAACAATTGTGTTTTCTCTTTCATAATTTTCTTGCAACTACGATGACTAACGGAGCCCAAATTTTCCCAGGTTTGTTTATTCATGATGATGTTGGATGTCTTTGAAAATTACAAAAAGTATACTTTGCCTTTAAAGGTAACAACTACCTTACAATTCATTGGTTGTCTGTATCTATATTTGTTTATGAACAAAACGAGAACATTCGTCTTGACTAAAAAATTTCATCGTACAGCTCTAAGATCCAAGCAGGTAAATTTCCAGGGTACCTTGATGTCGCTGATTGGCTCGAGAGGATCACGTGATACCTGCATGCTCTTGCAGGCAAAGTGCTCACCCATACAGTGAATGTTTAACGATGACCAGCATGTCTGACTATGCACGGTCATTGCCCCCTGGTCATTGTTGACTTGGTACACAATGAAATGTTCCAAAATAATTTTGACATTTACACATTCATAGAGGTGGCAATAACCATGGAGAAAAGGCCTCGGTGGCAATACCCACGGAGAAAAGGTCTTGGTGCCCTTGAGATAATCCAATAGAAATTAACAATTTCCTAGGTGCCCTCTACTAAGGGGAAAACCGCTTTTGTGCCCTTGCCCTTTATCATTATTTATACTGGGTAAACATCAGCGTAGCATGAAAGCTGCTTTCCACTGATGCCCAGTCGAACCAATACAATATTTTACAAAATAGCAATAGGATACAACCAAACAATAAAAACAACGAGGGACAAAAAAATTGACTTGAGGATTGCACATGTGTGTAAGGGGAAAAGAGAAATCATTCATGTAGCCATGTGTAAACAGACCCGTAGATAAGAACATTATGACCACACACACACAAAAATTTTGATGGGGGAAAAAAACAACGGGTAAAAATTCATTTAACAAAAAATCAGATCAGTCAAAACACGGAGCATCGGGTCTGGACCAGAGAGATCTTGAAGTGAACTTCGTCATGTTGCATACAAGTCCCAATTTCATAAAGCTGTTAAGCAGAAAATACTGCTTAGCAAATATAATTGCTAATAAAGATAAAAGTGTTTGTCTGTGCTTAGCATTTGTTTGTTTTTTTGCTTACAGGCTTTATGAAATTAGGCCCTGACCTGAGAGGGTGATACAAAGTCATTTTACACATTGAGATGGGAAAACGCAATTTGTTTTGTATCTGCACATGAAGCCAGTCCAGACATCTTGACAAATAAAAAGTATTCGTAGAATTTGTGACAATCATAGAAAGGAAATTACCCCCCAGGGAAAACAGCTGTGCGTCTTTGTTTGCATCGGAGTGTAATTATACCTTTTTTAATTGCGCTTGAACAGAGAAATATATATATTGAGCGATAAACTCCAAACGCGAAATTAGATTGTTTATTTCTCATCAAATATGAAATTTCAGACAGAAATATTTCAAGGGATGTTTTCTATTATCGTAATCATTAGACCGTGTAAGTTTTATGTAAATTTGTGATCTTCACGATTTTTGTTTCATATACCAATTCGGTAACGTTCCTTTAAATGAATTTGAGAAAATAGAATTAGCTGTGGCAAACTGCTCACAACCAAAAAGACCTATGGTTTGACGCTTCCACTAGCATAGTCTTTCTCGAAGGCTAAATGAATTTTATTTTCAGTTCAGTTCAGGATGAAACCACTGTAAACTTCCCATGCTTTGGGGAGCAAAAAACAACAACACCTTGACATAATTCCTCAGATCGATATTCGAGGGTATAAGAAAATATGCAAATTTACTAATGCATAATTCATGAGTCCATCCGTGAACCGATGACGTAGGATGACACAGTGTGTCTTTTGCGCATGCATCCAAATCACACGTGCTATGCCTAGCAAGTCACGAATGCTACTCGCTGAAAAACCAAGAGCTGCCAGTGTTGGCGAACTTAATAAAAACGCCAACTACCTGCTGCGGTGTTAAAACCTATTTTGAAAAGAGACAAAAGGTTCCAAGATGTACAAGTTCTCTGGAAAGCCAACGTTTGATGTTTATGTGACAAACTTACCTGATGACATTGACGAGGTAAAGAACCAAATAATGGAAACATTTTTGACAGAAGACTTCTTCTTGAAAAATAGTCTGATTCCCCCTCTGTGTGTGTGTTTGGTCGTGGTATGGTTTGTATGTCAATACGCTGTGCGGAGACAGGGTGTCAGTCTATTCGTAAACTCGTTTGACATGCGTTAAAACAATCTTTATTTTGTTGAGACATTTATCAATATTATATTATTTTGTTTAATTCATTCGATGGGCGATGCTACCTCCATGGTTCTATCAACATGGTTTGTTTACTTTGTCTACCGTTCGATATGTCCCTTATATTTAATCGTACATCGCAGGCTATGTACATGTAATGTTAATGTAGGCTAGACAATTATTATTGGAATAAACGTCATAAATTCAATTGAATTGAAATAAAAAACAGTTCCGTAATATTAATAAATAAAGTGTAGACTGTACATATACCGTGTAGCTCCAAATAATGCTGTAATTTTGACTGCTGTCAATGTCAGTCACTAACTGTGATTGAGTGTGCACTGTGACTGTGTGGAGTGGGTTTCAGTTGACCTCGAGAGTCAATGAGGTCTGAAAAATTTGGAAAAAAATTGAAAAGTTTCCGTATCCTGCCATGACTTTTTTAATCGTTAAAAAGACGTTATGAAATAAAATATATCTTATTCATATTATTCAAAATCAGATATTCCTTTTTATTTGAATGAGTGAGAAAGTGGTGTTTTTTGGCAGGATACAGAAAGTATTCTGTAGAGCGCCCTTTTTATCCCCGTTCCCCATTGAATTCAGACCCCTGGTGCGAAGGAGGAGTTTTTTTACCCCAAGGTTTATTCTGCTTCATGCCTGCTTCTGCTTGATACTGTGCAAACACCACAAGTTGGCTGGTATCAGGCTAGTTCAAGATGACGTAACCCTCCTCTGCTCTGGCCTTTGGTAGATAGGAGGGTTACATTATCGCAACTAGTGTCACGCACTGTAAACCCTGTCACACTTTCGCACACACTGTCCCCGCTTTTATTCCCTATTCAACAGGGTTCTGAGAAAGCAAGTTTCAAGAATACACGGGGATTTACTGCTTACCACTAGTACTCAAGAGGAGCATTTCTACCTCCATGACCACAGCAGGCGTGGCAGGGGTTGCTATTCCCTGGAGTGTGGTCATCTGCTGGGTGGGGTAGATCAGGGGTAACGTGATCCAAGTGTGAAAGGCCTGTCGTTACTCCCAAGGGTTTGGCCACAGGAACGGCAATGTGTGAAAAAGGGCTATTAAGGACTACAGTGTCTTATAAAAAAAAACAATTCCTTTTGTAATTTGGTAGGATTTGATGAGACAAGAATTTTCTGCATGTGGCGTCGTTCAATCGTGCACAGTCAAAGATGGAAAGAACAACGCTGCCAAGTTTGGGTAAGAATGTGTCAAAAGAAATTGTTCAGTCTGACTGATGAGACATTTATGCGTCATATTAAAAAGACATTTTGTAAAAACCAACAGGATTGAAGGGTAGGGGTCATTGCAATAACTGCCAGTATAATGACCTTCAGGCTTTAGCAAGGCCGAAAGACCGCTTCAAGGTGAGGGCTACACCTAACTGAATAATAGCCTAGTGGTACTTTTGACCCAAATCAACTGTCAGCAGCAACACCTTGCCACCTACTTCTGGGGCCGAAACAGGGAGCACCTAATTGACAGCCCATCAAAAGTCTAGGTGTCATCATTGAGGAAGAAATAGAAGGAGTTCGAACCACCGACAGATCACTAGGAGCCTGGCTGGTACAGCAGAATGCACCTCTGCTGATCAGATATACCAAAGCTTGATGCCATGCCAGGCCTGATGCTTCATAGACTTGATTCAAGTCCCATTCTCGTGTGAGAGGTCCCTAGCTATTACCTCAACTTACTGTGAAACAACCCCGTAGCATACAGTACATACAGTGCGCGCTCGCCGTCAAAATGTGGTCCCGAGAATGGGACTTGACGAAGTCGTTTCTTACTCTGCACGTTGTTATTAGAAAATCTCCCCAAATGGGGAGATGTACAAAACCAATGGGAGCGTGGAAGCGCTGCCCTGCCGGTAAAATATTCATTATACTCGGTGACATCACAGCAGAAGACGTTGTCAGGCGCGCGTCTATACGCGGCACGCAGGTAGGGTGGCTAAACTTATTAGCAGGCAAGGGGGTGTGGGTATTATAAGTCGTTTTATTGCACTTCCGAAAAATTCAAATTTTGCAAACAAAACCGACCCCAATGTATGTTACAACATATTACTTAAATTCAAATGAACATTTAGTGGTTTCTTTTTTATAATTAATTGGTTATTAAAAAATGTATTTCATTCATCAACTAAGTACTTAACCCACAAGTGAAAAATGAACTAGTCTTCTTTTTTGGTGCGTTTGATTGGTCAAAACGTATCACGTAACAACGTTACATATTCATAAGTGAATACATTTACATACGCAACGACTGCGACATCGTCAAGTCCCTGTCCCACATGCGGAACAGGTTTTGGAAAGCAGAGCATCACAAAACAGTAGTTTTCTGGGGATGGCATGGGATTGGGACTTGAGTCAAGTCTAGATGCTTCATGGAGGCAACGAAAGCGATTGCCCCCTGGTCATTGCCTTGGTGCCCTTGAAATGCCGCAGTAGAAATTTACAATTTCCTCATAGGGTCCTCTTTACCAAGGAAAAAATGCCTTGGTGCCCTTGCCCTTTCAAAAATGAAGCATACAGGCCTGACGTGCTGATTGAAATCAGAGTTATAAGATTTTGTTTTCTCCCCTTAATTTTTGTAACTTTATTTTAGGTTTGTAAGGTACGCAAAAGAAGAGTCACAAGACCTGGCTGTCAGACAACTCAGCGGGAAATATCTGAACGGAAAAAACATCTCAGTCAAGAAGGCCGACTACAACAAGAAAAAGTAATAACGGACACAAATGTTTTTGCAAGATGATACTTGGTGTATACCAACTTGATATATAGAATAACAAATCTGTGAAAATTTGGACTCAATTGGTCATCCAAATTGCATGATAATGATTGAGAAAAAAACCTTGGTGCTTTCAATTGCCTAAAAAAGGCTTCAGGCTTGAAGTCTTTCTCAGAATCAAAGTTTTTAGTGAGAAAAACCTCTTTCTCAAAAATTACGTTACTTTAGACAACTCTCCCCTGCTCGTTACCAAATAAGTTTTTATGTAGATATATATTTTGAGTAATTACTAAACGTGTCCATTGACCAGACTAACTTCTAAACACTCACCCATTTATTGCACATGCGCGTGTGCGACAATAATAACGGTACCCTTTAAAGCTTTTGTTATTGATGTGCTAGTCGATGCGCACGCTTTTAGTGACTGCATGAGAGTTCATGTTTCCATGACCAGGTATAAGCAGACTATGACAATGAAAACATCGTCCCTTTAAGTCAGTAAATTATTCAGTTGATAATTTGCAATTTTTTTTCTTCTTTAAAATTTCGTTTCAGGAACACTACAGAAAACCCAATGCAAAATGGGGACACGAAACGTCAAAACAAAGGTAAATGTAAAAAAAAATTGTATTCAATTTTTTTATTTGTATTTTTTTAAAAAAATTATTAGCTGCCATAGGCTGAGTTACAATAATAATTACAAGAAATAATATTTTAAAAAATGTAAAATTTTAATACAAGTTTTAATTTGATTTGCATGTTTCAACCAGGTGATCTTCAATCGAGTAGTCCCAGAAGTTTACAAGAATCTTACCAAAGAGCAGCTCAAGAATACGTAGAAGTGAGTGGTTGAATTACCCAAATATTGGAATAGATCATCTGTGAATAGATCAAGTCAGAAGACCCGGGAAGGGGGGGGGGGGGGTTGAGGGTTGGTGATGTTAAAAAGAGCGTCTGATTTTGATCGAAAGCTAAGGCCATCTACCCTACCCACTATGGCCAGGGCCAGGTGTACATAACAGAACACCACCGTTTAGTTTTGGTTAATTCCTGTTTTGCGTAGCGCCCCCTACGTTCCTATTTGTATTTCCTGCTCTTGGCGTCATTCGTAAATTCACCCAATTTACAGATTCTGACAATAAACCCTTCATCCAAGAGATCTGCAAATCTAGTTTTACCCGTGCCTTAACAACATCCCTATGGTCATATACACATGAAATCCTTACGCTCTTTGTTGTTTACAGCAAGAGGTTCTTGTAACCTACGTGGTGGATGCGTGTACAGTCTACGCACAGCTAGCCAATAGGAACATGGTGGAGACCAACGCCAGACTCATGACTGAGATCAATCAGTATTGTCCAATGGCGCAACGATTGACTGGTCTGCCTGTCCTTAGTACGGTAAGAATGGATTAACATTAAAGACACTGGACACTATTGGTAATTGTCAAAGACCAGTCTTCTCACTTGGTGTATCCCAACATATGCATAAAACAACAAACATGTGAAAATTTGAGCTCAATTCGTCGTTGAAAGTCGCAAGATAATAATGGTAGAAAAACACCCTTGTCACACGAAGTTGGGTGCTTTCAGATGCTTGATTTCGAGACCTCAAAAGTCTTATTCTGAGGTCTCGAAATCAAGTTCAAGTATTTTGGTGGAAAATTACTTTTCTCAAAAACTATGTTACTTCAGAGGGAGCTGTGTCTCATAATGTGTTTTACTATCAACAGCTCTCCATTGCTTGTCACCAAGTAAGGTTTTATGCTAACAATTGTTTTGAGTAATTACCAATAGTGTCCAGTGCTTTTAAAAAGCAGCTTCTTGGCATCATAACAAGCTTTTTAGTTAAAATTGTGTGCTTAACCGCCTGATTTCATAGAGCTGGTGACTGTAGGCCCACGAAAAGACATGCTGACCTTCAGGTGCTTACTGCACGAAAATGATGACGCTCAAGATGGCCGCTTTGCTTGCTGACGTGTGAAAAACGTTTACGCCTCAGCAAATTTGTCTGCTACAGTTAGCACAAAACTTACCCTTAAAGACAGTGGACACTATTGGTAATTGTCAAAGACCAGTCTTCTCACTTGGTATATCTAAACATATACATAAAATAACACACCTGTGAAAATTTGAGCTCAATCGGTCGTCGAAGTTGCGAGATAATGAAAGGAAAAAACACCCTTGTCACACGATTTGTGTGCTTTTAGATGGTCGATTTCGAGACCTCAAATTCTAAACTTGAGGTCTTGAAATCAAATTCGTGGAAAAATACTTCTTTCTCGAAAACTATGTCACTTCAGAGGGAGCCGTTTCTCACAATGTTTTATACCATCAACCTCTCCCCATTACTCATTACCAAGTAAAGTTTAATGCTAATAATTATTTTGAGTAATAACCAATAGTGTCCACTGCCTTTAAGCAGCGCTATGCAGTTGGCCCGGATGTAGATATTTTCCTGCATTTACATAATTAAATTTGAGCATATTTTGTTGGCGTAGAACAGTGTTTTATTTCCTGAGGGATTGACACCCAGTCTGTAAATGATTTGTTTGTTATTGCAACAGGTGTATGGATCCCTTTTCTCTGAGGACGGTATGTGGTACAGATGTAAAGTGATGCCAGCGTATATCTGTGAACAGGCTGAACAACAACCTACTAAGGTAAATTAACAATTTCATTCAATCACGTTCAAAAGAGATTAATTACTTGCAATTTTTAATCTTATTCAGGTTGAACAGTAAACAAAATTTACTAGAGCAGGACTGGAACCTGCGACTTCTGGTTTAATCTAAAAGAACAGGGCACTAATGTGAAGTGCATGGATACGTTTTATAGCAAGGTTTAGCTGAACGTTTCGCGAGCAAACCTGTGTACGTAATTGTCAAAAAAAATGTGTTGTTTCTGGGTGACCTCACCCTCTGGGCTTATTGCATGCTCACGTTTGACGTCTGCACGCACGCACGTACCTGACGTGAAAAATTGTATGTTCAAGTATGCTAAAAACATGAGATTTTAACAACAATTTTCTGACGTTCAACATGCAGTTCAACCTCTGTATTGTAAAATGGCCAATATAATAACTAGTTAGTATAAATTACTATTTGTATTGAAACTTTTATTATGAATCCCCCTGATGGTGAACAGGTTAGTGTCTTGAATTGGTCTCAATATTTCGACTAGCTTGCTCTAGTCATCGTCAGGAGACTTAGAGCAAGCTAGTAAAAATATTGAGACCAACTCAAGAACTGACTTTGCGCTAGTGCAGTTAATTATGATCTTTTAAGCTAAAGTAGTAGTCCCAGCCAATTTTGTTGATACCTTCCATTGGCCCGGGTAGTAGTTAAAAAAGTAGGACAGTTCTTTTCAGAACTGAGAAGTCTCCCGAACATCAGATAAATCTACTCCACGGTAGTAGAATAAAGAAAGACAGTTCTCAAAGATCAAACTCTACCTGGCAAGTAGATACACACATGGTGTTACCGCAAACATAATATATATTGATACCTCACCATGCAATGCCTCAAATCCTATATAGGTTGGCGTTCATTATTTGGATTACGGCAACGACGAGATGGTTGACTGGAACACGCTGGTAGAGCTACCGATGTCTCTAGCATCTCTACCACCTCAAGCCCATCTTCTGCTCTTCAGGGGGATCAAACCCACAGCAGAGAACAATGAGGGAAACAGAAAGGTAAACAGTCTACTGGGGTACAAGGATGAAAAATAAGAAATAGTGGCCTCTATAGAGTGTTGTGACCGAGCAGTTAAGAGCACCAAATTCAAACTCCGGTGTTTCTGATCAGAAATGTCTTTTGTTTTCTTATTTAAGTAAGATTACTTTTAACATGCACGTGTATTAACTTCTTGAGTAATAATGCATTATCGAAAAGTTGAGTTGTCAACCACTGGTTCATTTCAGAACCAACTGTTCATTTTCAATAACAACACTACTCAAAAGATATTTACACATGGGGTTATACTCCCATCATGCAAAAAGAAAAATCCTATGTAATAATGTCCTTTAAGTCACTAGATTTCTGGAAATGCATTTTACTTGCAGGCTGTGGAATTTCTACAGGAAGTAACAGAGAATAAGTCGGTCCGAGCTCGGTTCTATTCTCCAATGATTTCCTCGTCTAGTTTCACATCTGTAGAGATCTTTGATGGGACATCCAGCCTGAATGATGCCCTTATGCAACGTGGATTTGCCACACTGGAGCCAAGTATGGTCTTTCTGTTGTTTTATATTTGATTAAAGGCAGTGGACAGTGGACACTATTGGTAATAACTCAAAATAATTATTAGCACAAAACCATACTTGGTAACAAGTAATGGGGATCAGGTTGATAGTTTAAAACATTGTGAGAAACTGCTCCCTCTGAAGTGACATAGTTTTCGAGAAAGAATTATTTTCCACGAATTTGATTTCGAGACCTCAGATTTCAGAATTTGAGGTCTCGAAATCAAGCACCTGAAAGCGTACAACTCCGTGTGACAAGGGTGTTTTTTTCTTTCATAGTTATCTTGCAACTCCGACGACCGATTGAGCTCAAATTTTCACAGGTTTGTTATTTTATGCATATGTTGAGATACACCAAGTGAGAAGACTGGTCTTTGACAATTACCAATAGTGTCCACTGTCTTTAACACAGATGGGAATGGTAAGAAGCATCCTGCAAAATATTTTGTCTGAAATGCCCAACGTTGATTAGAAATCCATGAGATGCGGTTGGTACCCGCTGTCGCCTCGCTCAACGTGAATGGATTCAACATTCTTGATGAAAATACTGAGGGCGTTGTTTACTTTTTCTCAACAAGTAGACAATGTATTCAGCAAAAACTTTCACAGGTGACTTATATTGAATCTTTAATGAACAATTCCGCCTATTCATCAGCTACACCCTGACAAAACAAACTATAACCCAAACCATTTAAGATGTAATTGAACATTCATTATTTTGTTTAAATTTGCTTTCTTTTCTTGCAGACATCAATTCGTCTGCTGCGAGTCCAAATAAAACTGCATCTAACCAAGGATCAACATTGCCTAATAGAGCTCCTGGATTGATGCCCACACCGACACCAGCACCACAGCTGTTTCAAATCAAGTAAGAAAAAAGAACTCTTGTAAAAAAAAACACTTTTATGGGACTAAACAAAGTGATGAAGTCCACACCTCATTGTGTGATGTATTTGTGAAAAAAATGTTGACTGCATATGTGAAAAAAATTATCTTTCAGTTCTCTTTCAAGAGTATCGTTACTTTACATATGTGCGAAGAAATGAGATAGATCCACTCTTAGTGCTTGTTGAACTCATTTTGGCTCCGGTCTGATAAACAAATTCTGGTCCATAAAAATTGTTGAGCTACAAGATTTGCAATCTTGAGCAAGTTCGAGTGTGCAACCATGGTTTAACTAAAGGTTGACTATTTCGACTGGAACCATGGCTGGTCGACCATTGGTTGACTACTGTGGTCGACCATTTGGAACCAGCCTCCAGACCATGGGGGAGCCTGATGGTCTGTTCCATGCTAACATGATGCGTAAAGCGCCGAGGGGAGCTAGTGACACTATATAGCGCAATGCATAAGGCAATGGAATGTTGAATACTGTGGAACCGCACGGATGATTGAGTAATAATATATAATATAATATAATAATATATCGAAGTCTTATATAACGCACGTATCTACCAAACAAGGTACTCAAGGCGCTGAGTATATACAAACTTTCAGAAAGATAGGTTATTGCAGTGATGAATTCTGAGACCCAATTATTTAGCACCTTATAAGGGTTTACAAGGTGCTACGGCGCATTAAGCAGCCACAACCAGGAACACCGGGGCGAACCCCTTCTCTTTTCGATAAGTGCACTTGGTTCTTTTACATGCGTTACACAACACATGGGACCAACGGCTTTATGTCCCATCCGAAGGACGAAGCAATGGTTAAGTGTCTTGCTCAAGATCAGAAACACCAGAGTTTGAATTCGTTGCTCTTAACCGCTCGGCCACGACACTTCCACGAGTAGACTTACAAAGTGAGTTGTTCCAGTGAGTTTGTCACTGTGCCATGTACGTTGCAGAGCCCCGCAGCCCCCCTCGGCCCTACTTTAATAACGGACCGGGTCTTCACGCTAACGCTCGTGGGGGACGGAGCGCCGCTGGTCCCCACGAGCCACCTCTCCGGTCAGTGGTCAATGAAGAGTCGCCTAAATGTTCACACTCAAACTTGCTCCTTGTGGATTTTTCCACAAAAGTGGAGCCCTGATTTAGTGACCACGAATATTTTCACATTTTCCAGACCGCCCCAAGCGGCACCATCAACTAACTCCAGATCGGGACCAGGAGGAGGGGCCGTGAATGTCGACAAATATAACGCTGATGTTCAAAAGTTAAAGGACAAGATCAAACATCTCGCTATCGAGAAAGAGATGTTGGAGAAAGAGCTGACGACCCAGAAACAAGAGATGCAATTGGAGTATCGGTGCGTTAAGGTACGTCAAGTCGGGTCTTGGATTTCGTTCTTGAATGGGGCACAGCAATTTTCCTCTATTAAAGCGACGGACACTATTGGTTATTGTCAAAGATCAGTCTTCTCACTTGGTGTATCTCAACATATGCATTAAAATAACAAACCTGTGAAAATCTGAGCTCAATTTGTAGTCCCAAGTTGCGAGATAATAATGAAAGAAAAAACACCCTTGTCACACGAAGTTTGTGTGCTTTCAGATGCTTGATTTCGAGACCTCAAAATCTAATTCTGAGGTCTTAAAATCAAATTCGTGGAAAATTACTTCTTTCTCAAAAACTAAATTACTTCAGAGGGAGCCGTTTCTCACAATGTTTTACACCGTCAACAGCTCCCCATTACTCGTTACCAAGTAAGTTTTTATGCTAATAATTATTTTGAGTAATTACCAATAGTGTACACTAGGCACCGGAGACCTTTGGTAATTATCAAAATCTGGGTTTTTTTTGTCCGCTTATTAGGAAACTGCAGCCAACACTGTAACGTGTCTTCTTAAATTGGATGAGAAGCTCAAGAGGGCTATTCAAGACACTGTCGCTGAGCTTCATGCCAGAGTGGCAATTCTCAAACAAACGAGGTAAGTACATACCTGGGTCTCTTTGACTGCGACTTAATTTTTTTCCTCATCTATATTCTTTTGTTGCAGTATCCCTTTGGTGATCCTCCTTACCTCCCTGGTCTCTTGTTACATTTTGTCCTTTTTGTTGGTTGTATTTTGCAGTCTGTTCTTTCTTTCTTTCTTTCATTTCCTTCTTTCCATATCCACTTCACTGCTTATGTTTCACTTAGTTACCGTAATTTTCGGATTATAAACCGCGGTTTATATGTTGATTTTGACATTTTTTTGAACCCCTGCGGTTTATTCTCCGGGCGGCTTGTAGGCCGACGTATAAATATTTAAGAGAAAAAACGGCATTTTTAAAAAGAAAGATCGTATGTAAAACATTCTAAATATTATTCTTTTTAAGAAACGAGAACACAAACCTGCAAAACATGCCTGTGTGATGACAAAGTCCTGTTGAAAATCCCACCCCATTTGTATTCCGTGTTTCCTTTGTAAAACGTTAATCAACCGCCGTCAGCGCCCTCGCTCAGCGAAACTCGGACTAGACTGGTCCCCGTCTATTTATCCTAGCAATATATATATGCTGATGTCAGACATTCAGGCTGCACTCGTGTGAGAGCGAAATAGACTGGTCCCCTGTCTATTTATCTTACGATCTCTACATACTGACGTCAGACATTCAGGCTGCACTCGTGTGAGAGCGAAATAGACTGGTCCCCTGTCTATTTATCTTACGATCTCTACATACTGACGTCAGACTTCCAGGCTACACTCGTGACAGCCAGCGGTTTCTTCAGCTCAACCACAACATCAGAATGGTGAATGAACTTACACAAAGAACTATGCCGCGCCTGGGATCAAACAAAACGTGTTCAAACCGCCCTCATTGTTGAGTCCATTAACCTTGAACATGTAGCGGGGGGCTGCCAGCTTACAAAAAGATTGCTATCCTATAATAGATCTTTTCAATAACGATCAATAGTGTAAACTTAAATACATTTCAACTTTAATTACGACGCAACTCGCGCATTGTGGCAACTATACAAGACTGACTGATGTGCCGCCCGTCCGTCACTGCACATCGCCACAAAGAGGACCGCAAACAAGCACGGCCCCTTTGTGCACATGCTGTGATTGGCCGTTTGATGATTGGCCGGTGGTAGTTCCATTCATAAAATCTTGGCTAGACTGCGGACGGATCGGCTCCCTATTGTACAACACATAGCCTGAACGTCTGACCCACACTTCGCGGATTGTGGCCAAGTCTGATCAAACGTGAACAATTTTTGTCAACAGAGGGCGATGCGATGCAGGGCAAAGTTCAACTATTTCTAGGTGTGCGTTGTCGACCGATCTTTGATTCACGGAGATTTGTTGCCAAAGAAGTTCACAAAACATGGTCAACACAACCGATCATCAAAATATAAATTCAAATTCTGGAAAAGGGTTGTTGATGGAAACAAAGGATAATTCAGGACTGATAGTGTGAAATAAAAAAATCACCTGTAAGGCGGCAGGTTTGCGTACTTCACTTCCGTGTTTTGAGGTTAGTTTGTTTTCATGTTTTGTTTTTTTTTGGTCGCGGTTTATACTCCGCGCGGCATATACGCCAACATTAAATATTTTTTCGTATATTTTGAGGAAGTGCGGTTTATACTCTGCGCGGTTTATAATCCGAAAATTACGGTACCTGTTCATGTTTGTTGTGTTGTCATTTAGCCTTCGAGAAAGACTCTGCTAGGGTCGAAACGTCAGGCCATTAACTATTTTTTGCATTTTTAATTTTATTGAATTAAAATTATTTATTGAATTATTCAAAAATATTTTTTATTTTTTATTTATTTATTTTTTTTGTTAGTCTTAGTTTAATAAGAAAGGAAGAAATACTTTAATGCGAAGGTATATAATTGATAACCACTCCTAAAATTAATGGCAACCAGATTATAATTTAGTAAATGTTTGCGATAATTAATCTCTAAATGAGTTGGGGTGGTTCTGAAAAAATAATTGGTTCAACTCTTTCAGAAACAACCCCAACTCATTTAGGGATTATCATTACAGGGTGTTATCGCTAACATTTACTCTATCGTCTATCCACCATGCAAAGTTTCAAATCCTACTTGCCAACCATTTTATTTTAAGGACAAATGCATTTTATTGCCCAAAGCACCCAATCAGAAGGCAACATGGCCCTTAAGGATAACTTTCAGATTCAGAAAAAAAAATAAAAGTCAAGCAGATATTAGATTCTCACTTTCCTACTTTCACCGTTACAGAAAACGAGTCGTGATTGATCCGAACTTAAGAGACCCTCTTGCGTTTGCCATCGAGCTCTTGACAAACTCAACTAACGAGTTTGTGAGTCTGAGTGACGGAGTGAGCGATCACGACGCCAACGATGCCTGCCAGGACTTTCTTCGGTCGCAGAGAAAGTTTGAAGAACCTGATGCAAAGGTAAATATTATTATTAAAAAAAAAATATTTGGTCTGCGGTAACACCATGTGTTTGTGTTTACTTGCCAGGTTGAGTTTGTTCTTTAGAGAACTGTCTTGCTATTATATTCTACGACAGCGGAGTAGATAAATTGGATATTTTTCAGGAGACGTCTCAGTTCTAAAAAGAACTGTCCTGCTATGCTTTTATTTTTATCGTTATACATTCCTGCAAGAAATAAGCAATGGCCTGGTGTTTCAACCCTAGTGGAGTCTCTCTCGAAGGCTTATAAGGCACTGGACACGTTTGGTTTAATAGCTCAAAAAACATTGAAGCAAAAACATTTAACTGGTGACTAGCAATGGCGAGCTGTTAATACCCCCCATACAACGTGAAAAGGCCATCCAACACCACAGTATACATGCAGTACCCAGTCTTATGGACCCTACCTTGTATCCAAGTAGATCGGGTCTGCTGAAGTTATTCCATCTTAAATCATAAAAATCCTTGGCATCACTTTTGATACATTCGTGACATCTACATGTTACATCTGTCGATTTTTTTTGCTTCAAATCTGTTAATTTTCTTCTGTGGAACTTGGCAAGAACTCACAGTTTTTTTTTTACCATGACGCTTGTTCTTAAACTTTGTATTGTATCAATACTTGATTGAATGCCTTTGCTTGCCCTATGCGCACCCACACTCTGGAGCTCTCTTCCTTTACATATTCGAGCTACAACCTCTCTGGACATTTTCAAAACTCCGCTTAAAACCCACCTATTCAAAATTTCTTATGATTGACTTTCTGTCTGTTTTTAACCATTTATTTTTGCCAACACGTTTGTGTAATTCAACATTTTTATTCAATGTACCCTTATTTCTTTCCAAGCTTCGTAATTTGTATTTTTGTTTTTGTTTTTGTTACTCTCTTTGTTTTATGTGCCTCGGAATAAGTTTAGTCTTAGATAGATAATAATAATAATAATGCAAATTTATAAGGCGCTGGTATCCGCCATGACTGACGCTCATGGCGCACTAACAAAAAGAAAAGAAAGAAAAGAAAAGAACAACAAATTAATCACAAAAACGTGAGGAAAACAGGTGGGTTTTTAAGTAGGATTTAAATACAGTCAATGAAGAAGACTGACGAATTTCAAGGGGTAGATTGTTCCAGAGTTTGGGAGCAGCATGTGAAAAGGACCGATCTCCCCAAGAGTGACTGGTGGGGGGGACAGTGAGTTGCAAGGTGCTGCTTGAACGAAGGCTACGTGACGGTAGATGTCGACTGATGATGTCTGTCATGTAGTCCGGTGAATTTCCTTGAAGTGACTGGGAAACAAGAATGAGGATGTTGAAGGCGATGCGATCGATGATGGGAAGCCAGTGGAGGGACTTTAAGACGGGGGTGATATGCGTGGAGCGTCTGGTTAAGATGATGAGGCGAGCAGTTGCATTTTGTAGGTGTTGAAGTTTGTTTATTTGGTGTTGCGGGAGGTTATACAGTAGGGATTTGCAGAAATCTAAGCGAGATGTAATAAATGCATGGACTATTTGTTCCGTAGCGGTGCGATTGAGATATTTTCGGATGAAGCCAAGGTTACGGAGATGAAATCTGACTGATTTTGACACTGCTTCTATCTGATTGACGTGGGGCATGTGGGAGTATGGCGCTTTAGTTTTAATTATTATTGTTGTTACTATTGCTGACAGGACCATCTGGATGAGCTCATCAAAGCTAGAGATACGTCACGGCAGACGGCTTATCAGAAGATGTCCGATTTCTTAGATACCGTGAATCTACTTCCACTGACGGAGCAAAAGTCTCTGATAAAGGTACGGGTATTTCCATTGTTCGTTTGTCGTATTCATCTTGCTAATTGTGGTTCTCCCACCCCAGTAATATGCCTGTGATATTTTTTTCACAGGACTCGGGGAAAGTACTGAGTATACAGTGCTAACACACATCGGTGTAAGGGGAAAGTACTGAGTATACAGTGCTACCACACATCGGTGTAAGGGGAAAGTACTGAGTATACAGTGCTACCACACATCGGTGTAAGGGGAAAGTACTGAGTATACAGTGCTAACACACATCGGTGTAAGGGGAAAGTACTGAGTATACAGTGCTAACACACATCGGTGTAAGGGGAAAGTACTGAGTATACAGTGCTACCACACATCGGTGTAAGGGGAAAGTACTGAGTATACAGTGCTAACACACATCGGTGTAAGGGGAAAGTACTGAGTATACAGTGCTAACACACATCGGTGTAAGGGGAAAGTACTGAGTATACAGTGCTAACACACATCGGTGTAAGGGGAAAGTACTGAGTATACAGTGCTAACACACATCGGTGTAAGGGGAAAGTACTGAGTATACAGTGCTAACACACATCGGTGTAAGGGGAAAGTACTGAGTATACAGTGCTAACACACATCGGTGTAAGGGGAAAGTACTGAGTATACAGTGCTAACACACATCGGTGTAAGGGGAAAGTACTGAGTATACAGTGCTAACACACATCGGTGTAAGGGGAAAGTACTGAGTATACAGTGCTACCACACATCGGTGTAAGGGGAAAGTACTGAGTATACAGTGCTACCACACATCGGTGTAAGGGGAAAGTACTGAGTATACAGTGCTAACACACATCGGTGTAAGGGGAAAGTACTGAGTATACAGTGCTAACACACATCGGTGTAAGGGGAAAGTACTGAGTATACAGTGCTAACACACATCGGTGTAAGGGGAAAGTACTGAGTATACAGTGCTACCACACATCGGTGTAAGGGGAAAGTACTGAGTATACAGTGCTAACACACATCGGTGTAAGGGGAAAGTACTGAGTATACAGTGCTACCACACATCGGTGTAAGGGGAAAGTACTGAGTATACAGTGCTAACACACATCGGTGTAAGGGGAAAGTACTGAGTATACAGTGCTACCACACATCGGTGTAAGGGGAAAGTACTGAGTGTACAGTGCTACCACACATCGGTGTAAGGGGAAAGTACTGAGTATACAGTGCTACCACACATCGGTGTAAGGGGAAAGTACTGAGTATACAGTGCTACCACACATCGGTGTAAGGGGAAAGTACTGAGTATACAGTGCTACCACACATCGGTGTAAGGGGAAAGTACTGAGTATACAGTGCTAACACACATCGGTGTAAGGGGAAAGTACTGAGTATACAGTGCTAACACACATCGGTGTAAGGGGAAAGTACTGAGTATACAGTGCTAACACACATCGGTGTAAGGGGAAAGTACTGAGTATACAGTGCTACCACACATCGGTGTAAGGGGAAAGTCAATCAATCATAGAACATTTATTTCAACATTGTTATGATAATACATAATACATACACCATTAAGTTAACACTATTATAACAACATATTTTAAAAGACGAAATAATCATTTATAACAATATTAACTTAACGAAGCTTAGTTTAAACATTATTCACATAACAACATTGGGCAAAGGGTGAAGCAAAGCTTTTGTACCCGTACCCTTGACAGACAAACACAGACTGGCAAATGACAAACGAAAAAAGGACAATGACAGACATATAGGAGCATAATTGAGCTATTGCTAAATGACAATTTTTCCATTACAGATTAAGAATATGATTGGAGCAGTTGTGTTTTTAGTTGTTTGGTGAATGTAGATAAACTTAATGATGTTTTAAGAGGGGTGGGTAGACTATTCCAAAAATGTGTACCTCGTTGAACGAGGCCATTTTTAAACATTGACGTTCTGTTAAAACTAACATAAATGTTCTTGTTCGAGCTGCTTCTAGTGTTATAAGAATGCACATCTGAAGTGAGAGTAAAACATGAACTAAAACAGGAAGGTAACAAATTATTTATATACCTGTACATGAATTTTCCAAGGTTGAGGTTATAGAGATCATTAAAGTGTAGTAGTTTCAGTTCGGCAAACAAAGGAGAGGTATGGTCCCGATAATGAGCGTTGAAAATTATTCGAACAGCTCGTTTTTGTAAAATAAGAAGTTTATCACAGGATGAAGAGCCACCCCAAGTGAGAATTGAGTAATTTAAATATGGGAGGACTAATGAGTTGTAAAGAGTTATTAAGATATTCTTTGGTAAGAAAAACCTCAAACGATTCATTATACCGATGGTTTTTGATATTTTGCTTGACACTACATCAACGTGACTCTTCCAGTTAAGATTTTCGTCAATATAAATGCCTAGAAATTTTGTACTTTTTACTTTTTGCAAGTTAACACCATTTAATATTAAAGGAACCGTTTGAGTATATTTCTGCTGTCTCGGACAAAATATTATATAATTTGATTTCAGTACATTAATACATAGTTTATTTGCCAACAGCCAAGTGCTTATTTTTAAAAGTTCAAAATTAAGGTGACTAACAGCTGTATCTACGTTACTATGACTGTACACTAAACTTGTGTCATCTGCAAATAAAGAGAAGGATATTGTATCAGAAGTATTACATATGTCGTTTATATAAATAATAAATAATAGAGGACCCAACACAGAGCCCTGTGGAACTCCACAGGAAATATATTGTTCTTTAGACAGCGTTGACTTAAACAATACAAATTGTTTTCTATTAGATAAATAACTTTTAAACCAGGCTAATGCTATTCCACGCAGTATACAGTGCTACCACACATCGGTGTAAGGGGAAAGTACTGAGTATACAGTGCTAACACACATCGGTGTAAGGGGAAAGTACTGAGTATACAGTGCTAACACACATCGGTGTAAGGGGAAAGTACTGAGTATACAGTGCTAACACACATCGGTGTAAGGGGAAAGTACTGAGTATACAGTGCTAACACACATCGGTGTAAGGGGAAAGTACTGAGTATACAGTGCTAACACACATCGGTGTAAGGGGAAAGTACTGAGTATACAGTGCTACCACACATCGGTGTAAGGGGAAAGTACTGAGTATACAGTGCTACCACACATCGGTGTAAGGGGAAAGTACTGAGTATACAGTGCTACCACACATCGGTGTAAGGGGAAAGTACTGAGTATACAGTGCTACCACACATCGGTGTAAGGGGAAAGTACTGAGTATACAGTGCTACCACACATCGGTGTAAGGGGAAAGTACTGAGTATACAGTGCTACCACACATCGGTGTAAGGGGAAAGTACTGAGTATACAGTGCTACCACACATCGGTGTAAGGGGAAAGTACTGAGTATACAGTGCTACCACACATCGGTGTAAGGGGAAAGTACTGAGTATACAGTGCTACCACACATCGGTGTAAGGGGAAAGTACTGAGTATACAGTGCTACCACACATCGGTGTAAGGGGAAAGTACTGAGTATACAGTGCTACCACACATCGGTGTAAGGGGAAAGTACTGAGTATACAGTGCTACCACACATCGGTGTAAGGGGAAAGTACTGAGTATACAGTGCTACCACACATCGGTGTAAGGGGAAAGTACTGAGTATACAGTGCTAACACACATCGGTGTAAGGGGAAAGTACTGAGTATACAGTGCTAACACACATCGGTGTAAGGGGAAAGTACTGAGTATACAGTGCTAACACACATTGGTGTGCGGGTAAACAACTAAATAAATATTCTTTATCGTGATGCAAATTTAACATCTCTTAAATTGTGTTTCTGTTTAAAAAAAAATCTAGAATTACTAAAGATGTCGAATTGAAACTGCAAGTGTGAAAGGATGCAGTAATGATGGTTAAGTGTTACAACCAAAACTCAAACCCACACTGTAAGCCGATCAGAAACAGCAGAACAATTAATAATAATAAGGACGTCTTCTATGGCGCCGTTATAGCGCTTGCTACAATAAAAGGAAAATGTGAAAAGACCAAGAAAATTTAACAGAATCCAATATCTATGGAACGTTACTGAAATGTTTTTTGAAAAAGATGAGTCTTTAGGGTTGTTTTTGAAAGTGTCTATTGTCTGGATGGCTCTGATGGAATGTCAACATTCTCCGGTCTTCTTATCCGCTCTGCCACAACACGCCATTTCAATTTTGTAATGTTAATATTTATCTTGCAGCAATCTCTGGATGAGTTGGAAGAGACCTATCAAACTCGTTCTAACGGCGACACAAACTTGTCCTTAACAGGATGTGGCGACGCGGACAGAGAACACATTAATGTATGCATTAATTATAAGCTGTGGAAGGTACGATTTGTTCTTATTCCAGTTTCCTAGGGCTGTTAAAGGCAGTGGACACTATTGGTAATTACTCAAAATAATTATCATCATTAAACCTTTCTTGATTACGAGTAATGGGGAGAGGTTGATAGTATAAAACATTGTAAGAAACAGCTCCCTCTGAAGTGCATAGTTTTCGAGAAATATGTAATTTTCCACGAATTTGATTTCGAGACCTTAAGTTTAGAATATGAGGTCTCGAAATCAAGCATCAGAAAGCACACAACTTCGTGTGACAAGGGTGTTTTCTTCTTTCGTTATTATCTCGCAACTTCGACGACCGATTGAGCTCAAATTTTCACAGGTTTGTTATTTCATGCAAATGTTGAGATACACCAACTGTGAAGACTAGTCTTTGACAATTACCAATAGTGTCCAGTGTCTTTAAGCAGACATTACTTAACAGCTCTCTGCTGAGCAGAAATGCGCAGGATACCAGTATACAGTTGTCCTTACAAAAAAGGTTTGACATGGTTGTTTGGCTGGTAACCTTAGTCTGCTAAGCATAATTTTGCTGTGCTGGGCTCAATTGGTCGACGAAGAGAGGGAGAATAATGGAAGAAAAATACACCCTTGTTTCATCTTTAGGAGAAGAAGAGCCAGCAGCTGAAATCTGTTCGTGAGAACACGGACGCGAGAGCAGAAGAGTGGAGACGAGTTATCCAAGCCAACATGATCAATGTGAGTCGAATGAGTTCTTTCAGAAACTCAAACCACTAGTAGTAATAATAAGATGGCATTTATAGAGAGCTTTTCCATGCCTCCAAAACAAATCAAACGGATTGACAGTTTTTGGTTTTTTTTCCATTTTCATTCATTTATTTTTATTAAAAAAATAACTGGCAGCACGAAGCTGAATAAAGTGGCATTACAAGTTTGAGTGTGTAGATTCAGTACGAATCTACAGTTGAGTGTAAATTCGTAAAAAAAATCTACACTTTCATCAGTAGAGTGACGTCACAGAAATAGTTCATTAAAAAAATAAAGTTTATTTTTACCCATTTACAGCAATTCAATCTGACCCCTGATGATGTCTCCACACTGCAAACCAGCGCCACTATAGATGAACTTGCTCGCACGTTGAAGGTTGCCATAGAAACTGAGATTGTCACCACCGGTCAGAGCGGTGAAGATTTGTGTTGTGCCAGCCAGGAGTTACTGGAGAAAAACAAGGTGAACAAAATTGAAATGATAGAATGAGGGAGAAAATTATTTGAATCGATACTGACAGTGTTTTACTTTGATTTGAGAGCATTTATAGTTTTTGAGGTAGTTAAATGTAGATATCATTTTTTTAAATTTTATTATAAATGTCTTTATAATTCATACAAGTGGACTTCTTTTAAAGCCATTGGACCCTTTCGCTAAACAGTATTGTCAAAGGCCCACACTTCGTGTATCACAACTTCTATATCAAATAACAAACCTGTGAAAATTTAGGCTCAAGGGGTCATCGGAGTCAGGAGAAAATAACAGGAAAACCCACCCTTGTATCAGCGTGTTTCGCCGTGTCGTGACATGTGTTTAAAATAAATATGTAATTCTCGCTATCGAGAATTGATATTTTTTTACTGTTTTCTCAAAAAGTAAAGCATTTCATGGAATAATATTTCAAGAGAAGTCTTTCACCACTAACTTTCTGTAAACCCTGTAAGTTATTTGTAAATCTGTGACTTTTTTTTTTTTTTTTTTATGTACCGAAAGGGTCCAATGGCTTTAAATAACCAGTGATTGTTTAAAATGTCCCCATACCTTAAAAAGTGATTTACAGAGAACACCTTAAAGTAGAATTAAGCCTGGTTAATACTTCAGAGGAATGTGATAGAAATGTTGACGTTGCAAATTCAAAACAAATATTTTACAATTGTTGAACTGCTAAACATTCTCTGCGAAAACGGGCATGCGTGTGCTTTGCATGCGCATTTGCATGGAGTATGAAACCGGCTTTATGACCCTTGTTGCACTGATGCGACGATATATAAATCCATATTTCTTTTACTTTTTTTATTATTTTTTTTATAGACTGTATATATTTTAGACTGTCTTAATGTTTTTCAATTTTCATTCTACGGATTGTTCTGTAAGGTCCTTGTATTTTCATTTGTTTGGATTGCTGTATATTTTTCTGTTGTAACATTTTAATATTTTTATAGTTATTTTGTTATGCGCTGGTGTACATTTTATGGAATGGGCGCAATATAAATGAATAAATTATTATTATAATTTTGTATAATTATTATGAAACTAATGATGCTTATTAGACTTTGTTTGTTACCTTCAGGAGGAGTCCAAACAAGAAGCCGCTATTTTAGAAAACACCGTCTGCGTCGTGATGATTCACCTACGAAAAGAGCTCAACGCAATCCATAAGCTCATCCATCTGCAAACCAGCTACACAGAGACTAAGTCTGAACATGTGAAATGGCTGACGGCAAAGCCGGACGTCTCTAAACTACTTGCCACTACGAAAGTCATCAAGTCCCTGCGATCGAAGCTTCGACACAAGCTGGCCTACAAACTGGACCTGGAGGATGTAAGTTTCGGCCAAACTCGGTGTGTAATAAATTAACTATCAAAATAAATAACCAAATAAATAAATGAGTTGAATCTTTGTTTTCTTTTTTTAAGGAGTCTGAAACGAGCGATGATGGAGAACTTCAAAAAATAGAAGAGGAACTCGCCGAGATACGCTTGACTTTACAGAAAGCATACGTTAATGAGGACGGGTTGATGGTACGTTAATTGAAGAGCTCTAAACACCTTGATACTTTTTTCATTTTTCATTGTGGAGACAACCTCAATAATAATAGTATTTTAAATACTTTTAAAATTTATCTTGGCCCTAGATTTCCTAGCATTTCAAATCCAGCTAATTTGAGATAAAGATCTTTCATGATGATGAATGGTGTGTTTTCTTGATTGAAATCTTGAAGGGATTAATAATATCTTGTGTGAAGGCTCTCAGAAAAATTTCTATCCAGTTTGGCCCAACCCAAATTTCAGTGAGACCAAGCAGCTCAAAGTTAGTTAACGGTATATCATTTCTCAACTAATAAAGTGCTATACAAGAACCCAAAAATCAATAATACTGTTTATAGACTGTTGGTTGACTTATTTTCTCATGACAGGTTGAGTTGGCCGACTTGAAACATCGACAGTTTGGAGAGCTATCCCATCAGTATCCCAAGTTTGAGATTGAATATCATTTGGTAAGAGACAAATTTACATTGTTGTTAATATATACGTTATCATGTTACTTTTTTTCTCTTTCATTGATATTAGTTTAAAGGGAAGAACTACAAATAGTTCAAAAAAAGAAAATAATAATCTTTGTAACATGAATTTTTCCCAGGTTAGTTTTATTTCAACATTTGTGTAGGATTAAAACAAATCAAAAAGTTCTAAATACCATAGCATCTGATGTGTTTGTTTATCTCTCTTTAATTTTTTTTTTAGGGGGGGGTGCTTATTTACATTGTTATCTTACAATTTAATTATTTATTTTCCATTTTAAGACCAAGCTAGGAGCAGTAAAGCTCGGACGTAGCATTCAACACTTGGACCTGAAACCCTTACCAGGATGTGACAAGAAGATGATACGTCTTGGCCAGTTTGACAACAAACCTGTCGTTATTAAGGTAATCGGCTACGACAGATCTTTTAGATTACTATTGGTCTTACTGGGAAAGTTATAAACGGTGTCTTCTCTGTTTATTGATCGAAGCTGTCTATTAATCCAAAGGATGCAGCAATAACAGTTGTATTGCTTAAAGGACACAAGTGTCATGACCGGGACTCGAACCCACACTCTGCTGATCAGAAACACCCAAGCTTTAGTCTGGTGCTCTTAACCGCTCGGCCATGACACACCCCATCTTATCATTATATGTCATTTTCTTTTGTAAGCAGTTTGCAACAGCCACTTCCATTTTCTTTGTTTTTTCTTTCAGTCTTTCTTCATCTCGGATGACGAGGCGCGTGAAGAATTCCTGGTTGAGGGATCTCTGACCTGGGCTTTCCGTCCGGAGGGCTTACTCCGTCTTGATGCCATCTACACCTTGCCCGCTACAGGAGAAGTACATGTCCAGTTGCCGTATCTTGAGATGGGGTCACTGGAAGCGGCCATCGCTAAACGTAAGATAATTAATACTGTGGTGTGTCGTGGCTGAGAGGACAAAACACAGAACTCAAGCTTTGGTGTTTCTGATCAGCAGAGTGTGGGTCCGAATCCCCAGCTGTGACACTTTTGTCCGTAAGCAAGACACTTAGCCATTGCTTCGTCCTTCAGATGGGACGTAAAGCCGTTGGTCCCATGTGTTGTGTAACACACATAAAGAACCCAGTGCACTTATCGAAAAGAGAAGGGGTTCGCCTCGGTGTTCCTGGCTGGATTGGTGGCATATTGCGCCACAGCACTTTGTAAACCATTACATGGTTCTATGTAAAAGGAGAGACCTCATTATTCAAAAGCCTAGTCCCACATACCTTGCAGGAAATACTGTATGTTTCAGCGCTTTGAGACGAGCTTCGGGTGTATAAAGCACTATGTAAATGTTGACTATTACTATTATTATTATTAAAGTATGACTTTTTTCTTTCTTTCTTAGAGGATTGTTATGCTTCAAAGCCACTCACAGAAGATGAGTTGAATTGTATCTTCCGTCAGGTGCTTCAAGGCTTGAATCACATGCATGAAATATCCGTCATCCATGGGGCAGTTCATCCACGGAATGTTCTCTTAACGAGCCGCAACTCTGCCGTCCTAGCCGAGTGTGACTACTCCAAGACGCCTGTAAGTTCAAATTTCCAGTTCTGACGTTTTTTTTAATCCGCAACTTTGGCAAATTTACTTTCTGACATTTAAGTTGAGAACGGCTGTGGGCGAGTCATATCTTTGCTGAACTTGTTCTTTAAAAAAATGTTAAAGGAAAATAATTTTGTAAGTGTGTTCAACCTCCCGTGACTGACAGAACATTATTTCAGTCTTTTTCAATTTTTTTTTAGAATTTCATCCCTGGTTTAGACGCTGTAAATTCAAATTTTCTCATAATGGTGTGTTGTGGCCAAGCGATTCAGTGCAGCGGACTCAAATTCTGATGACTGGGTCATCGGAGTTTGTGATTCGGGTCACGACTCTTATTTCCTTGAGCAAGACAATAACTATAATTGCTTCTCTTCACCATAGGGTGAATGATACATGTGAGAGCAGAGATGGTTCTTGTGGTTGACTTAGCTAAGTGCGCTACATAATTTGGTAGCGCAGGCTGAATACTCCCAAGGGAGCTGAGATGGTTTAGGGAATTAATTAAATGGCCCATTGACCAGGGGTATTAATGTTGCGGCGTCGTGTTGTGTACTCTCTAGAGAGCTGAGATGAGAGCTGAGATGGTTTAAAGGCAGTGGACAATTTTGGTAATTGTCAAAGACCAGTCTTCTCACTTGGTGTATCTCGACATATGCATAAAATAACAAACCTGTGATAATTTGAGCTCAATCCCTCATCGAACTTGCGAGATAATAATGAAAGAAAAAAACACCCTTGTCACACGAAGTTGTGCGCGTTTTGGTTGATTTCGAGACCTCAAGTTCTAAATCTGAGGTCTCAAAATCAAATTCTCGAAAACTATAACACTTCAGAGGGAGGCGTTTCTCACAATGTTTTATACCATCAACCTCTCCCCATTACTCGTAATCAAGTAAGGTTTTATGCTAACAATTATTTTGAGTAATTACCAACAGTGTCCACTGCCTTTAAAGACAATGAAAATAATACTCGAATACTGTCAGCATGTCCTGACACTTGGTGTCCACTGCCTTTAAGGAATTAAATAATATGGTCCAGTGACCAGGGGTAACAATTTTGGAGCACTGAGTTGGGAAATAAATTATTTTGTGAAAATAACATGCATGATATTCATACTACTTCAGTCTGATTTCCGATTTGTTTTGCCCCTCTCGGAATTTAGAAAAAAATTATAGAATAAAATAGAATTTTATTGGTTTGAAGGATTGTGTCACTGATGTCTGATTGTGTTTCGTATAGTAAATTTTGTTTTCGAACATAGTCGTGATTGATCGACACAACTGGTCCACCAAACAGGTAGTCGCAACTTTTTTGTAGTAGTAGTCATGGCGGAATGATCAACCGAGAAGTTGAATAACAGTAGTCATGACTCAACTAAGCAATCCATTAGTCGTGTCAACGTCACTAGATGCATTTGTCATAGATGTCAATTCTACTTCCAACTCAAATCAACTCCATCATCCAGTCTGTTCTTACTTGAAATGACGATTCTTACCCTTTATAATTACATCAGACTCAGCGAGCTCAACAAGGGTACATGTCTAGAAACGGACTCGCCTTCACAGCGCCTGAGATCAGCAATGGTGTTGAGGCTTCTATGGAGTCCGATATGTACTCATTTGGAATTCTACTTCTGTGGGTAAGTCCGCAATCGGTCAATTCAGTGTGGCTCTGGGGCGTGCTTTGGCGGCTGTAACCAATAGTTGTTTTGGTCACTTGCCAGTGATTAACCAACAGCCAATTTAACCGAAACAGTGATTGGTTACGATCGTTGAAACTCGCCCCTGAACTCAACTGATGTCACTCACTCACTCACCACTCACTCATACGCAAAGATGACCTGGGTCTGTCATGCTGACTGCAAATGCCCACATCTTAAAGGCATTGGACACGTTTGGTAATTGTCAAAAACAAGTATTCTCACTTGGTGTATCTCTCTCAACATATATATGCTCAAAATAACAAATCATTATCATAGATGTGAAACAAATGTTGGAATGAGAGAGACTAGCTGTTGCCAGCTCGGCCTTTATATCCCTTTGTGGGACAGGAAGGTCATCTTAACATACAAACCAAAAGACTGGCATACAACATGGCAGATAATAGTGTGGAGGCCATTGTGATGATATCAGTTTAATAAATTTCACCTAACCAGTAAAAACATACTGACACTCATTCACCATGTTTTATTGCAGAAAATTATTTGTCTTACTACCAAGATTTAAAATGTCTTTATTTTGATCATAGGCACACTATCCTGACACTAAGTTCTCCAGCCTCCTGAATGGTACGCCTGATCTTTCAGTCGTCGACATAAGACCATCCGTCAAGGAAAGTGTGACATCTCTTCTGAAGTCTACTCCAGCGACGCGCCCATCTTCGGACGTACTCCGATCTAAGTACTACTTCCAGTATGCAACCTCTGACGAAGGAAGTGATTCTGCATCACAAGAGGACCACGTGGAGGAGGAACAGGGGAAGGAGGTTCACGCGGAGGATCGGCAAGAGGTGGATCAGGGGGAGGAGGTTGAACTAAAGGATGGGCCCAAGGAAGAAGCTGCCGTTGAAGAGAAAGATGAGCCTGAAGTTGTAGCGGAAATCCAGGAGGAAGATGTTGCGAAGGAAGAGCCGAAAGAAGACGAGGAGGTTCAACTTCAGCTTGCTGATGAGGACAGAGTTGAGATAAATGACGTGGAGAGAAATGGCGTCCAAGAAGAAACTGTGGAGATAAAAACGGTCGTTGACGAAGCGGTGGATGGTGAGAAGACAGCGGTAGAGAAAGAACCCGATAGCGAGGAGCGAACCCAACAAGTGACGACTGAAGGTAAATATTGAATTTCTGTCCTCTAATCCCGACTTTTAATTTGCCTTCTAATTTTTGGTTTCTTTTTCTGAGACCCATCTGCGTCGCCAATGTTGTGTTGTCCACTTTTAGCAAATCCAATCACTGTAGTGTTCAATTAAGTGTCAAGCCTGGAATTACACGATGGCCTCGCTTGCCCTTGTATAACGATATTCATCTGAGCTTCCTCTGGTTTATTCAGCAAGCCCTTCATCGGGATCCATCCTCTTAAAGAAGATGGCCATCGCCATGGCAAACAGTGAAGAGAATGCATCTCCAAAGAAGCCAGATGGATCTGAGATATGACCACACCCTATCATCTTGGACTCAGTGGTTGGCCACACCTGAACATCTTGGACTCAGTGGTTGGCCACACCCGATCATCTTGAACTCAGTGGTTGGCCACACCCGATCATCTTGGACCTGCACTCAGTGGTTGGCCATCTTGGACTCCCTGGTTGGGTTTAGCATTCAGGTTTGATTAGGGGACGTTCACAATTATTACAATTTTCATAAGCATACAAACCATTTGCTGGGAGAGAGGGGGTTTATGCATACTGCCGTTCGCTTTTGTTTTCAAACGAAAAGGTTGAATTATTGAAACTTAATACATGTAGCTTCATGGCCTTTTTGTTTTTGCACCGTTAGATAAGACGCAGTGTTTTTGTTCCGTTTGACCTCGGATAAGTCGGATAAGCTGAAATTCGAGTAAGCTGGGTCTTGAAAGCAGGAAATTATGGTATTATGTATTTTGTTTAAGATGAACAGTCTCATATTATTTCTTATATCTGTGCTTGAAATAACAGGGTTTGCATGCAATGGACATTATCTCTATATTGAATTGTGTAAACAAAACTCTTCAAACACTTTTGGGGGAGGGAAGGTTTTTTTTTTTAAAGTGTATTGTTTGTACGCTTGAGAAAATATTGATAACTATGAGCGTCCCCTTAACAAAATGTATCCAAAGTCATTCATTTGTGTCTTTATCACCAAAATGTTTATTTCACATTTTTCTCAAAGCCAAAGATATTATTGCCAATTTCCAACAATTGTTTGAATAGAAATATTAGTGTGCCAATTTGAGCATTTTTGGGGTTGAAATTGTGCACCAATGACTTTTCTGACTATTAACAGTTCCACGTTGCAAAAACTATGCAGCTAAATTTCTAGTTACATTTTTTATATTTTAAGGGATGTGTTTTTTTGCAGGTTTTTTTTCTTTCATGTTTGTATTCCAAGTCGCCATTAGCAAGTTGCCGGGTGTATAATATTTTAATCACAGTTATTAAAAAAAGTATATGTATTTCAAAATGTTACCGGATTTTTAAAAAGTAGAAGTAGATCTTTGATGTTGTCTTTATTGAACAAAAACAAACAATAAAGGCCTGTTGTTTTTAAGGCTGGCCATGTTGGTGCTATTTTTTTCTAACCTTTTTGTTGTTCCATATGTATGTAATCTTAATGAAAGAATCAGGTTTTAAACCACAAGGGAAACTGACTGAGTAATTTTATAATAATTTGGGGTTGATCAGAGAAAAATGTATATAAAAGTCACATTCCGTTAAGGTGATCCCCTGGCTGCCTCTTCCCAGGTTGTATTTGGGTGTGATCCCTGGCTACGCGACAGTTAATTGTTGTATGGCTTCTGACTGGCACCCACGAACAAAGATAGGGAGATTGCCAACAAAGGACTAGATAGCTCAGTTTGTAGAGTGCTGGCACGTCAAAGCAGATGCCACTGGTTCAAGTGCTGCCGTAATGCTTTATATAAATAGAAGAAAACAAGGTCAAAGTATTGTACAGGATTGGTATGGTAGGGATGAAAAAGTCTTCGTTCAATTTTAATCTGAAAGCTTATATTAATGATTAATCAGCCTTTGAGAAAGACTCTGGAAGGGTCGAAGCGTCAGGACATTGACTCTGGAAGGGTCGAAGCGTCAAGACATTAACTTTTGTTTGCCTTTATACCTTTTGGTGGGTCAGCCTCTTGCAACAGCTTTCTCTGTTTTCTGATAAAGAAGTTCATACATTTTTTTCTGTGAAATATTCCCTTTTGATTTTTTTTTTTTTTTTTTTTTTTAGGAAACTATCTGAAATCCTTTAAAAATCACAAGACACAGCTGATTTCGGTTGCTACACAAACAAAGGACAACGTGTTAAAATGCTGAAAATTAAGCCGGGTTTCTCACTATTTTCTTACTCACGCATCGGTTAAGCCCAAAATTTCACAGGCTTATTATTTCATGTATTAGTAATGGTATTGGTTTATTTCCATTTCTGGTCACTGCCTATATTTAATAGCTGAAATGTTACAATGGTTTACAAAAACATTAAATGATACAAATGGTACAAAAGATACATACTAAACAATAAACAATGCAAACAATTACTAAATAGAGAAGGTAATTGATATACGGTTTATCACATAAAACATAAACACTCTCTCCCCACTTGTTATGTCAGCTCTACCAATCCTCTATAATACCTTTAGAGTAATTTGTAGATCAGTACTTCACATCTCCACCGTATTGCCCGGTATCCGCAAGCCCTGACAATCTTTTTGAAATCAAACATTTGACATTTGAATGTGTGTTTACGCCAAATATTTAAAGCAAAGTCCATGCAGTGCCAACAACACGCAACCTGGTTTTTGTATATTCACCTGGTCAGAAATGTGTTATTCTAGAGTGCGTTTTCTTTTAGCGAGATAACTGTCATCCAAACAGCTTGCTTCTGGTAAAGTCAACATAAATTCTTTGAAACGTATTCTATGCTTTGGTTCAACATTCAGATAGAATAGACAACAGTTTTGTGTTTTGTCTGTGCTGGGAAGTTATAATAATAAAGTCAATGTCATTACCACATGCCCAGTTGTTTGTGTACGCCCACAGAATAGCTTTTTAGTTTACATGAAACCAATGGGGTTTTTTTTTGAGACAAAACACATTTCAAGTTGTCGTATTCGTAAACTTTCTCCTCCATGATATTCAGTGAAGATTTCAGCTATTTTTGAACTGATGACATTTTGATGATAATACTACAGTGGCCCTGAAGGGACATTAAAACGCATAAATGTATGATGTGCTTTTATGCGACGGTCTTTCAGGGCCACCGTACACTACCAAACTTGCCACGAACGAAGTAGTTAACTTTTGATCAAATAATTTACGAGAAAGTAAAAGTGGAAAATAATATAATTTTGTTTTCAGCACCGATGAAGAAACAGTTGCCTTTAAATTTTTTATCTTTTACTAATTGTTACATTTTGTTTCGGGTATTTTGTTTTCTATTTATTTTGTACAAATAAAATGACTTCTTGTTGAGTTATAAAATTGCTTGAGTTGTTTTCTTGAAGTCTACGAAGTGTATTATAAATAATTAGATTAAAAGGCGCGAGGACAAGTTAAACACTTCACCAGACCACTGTCAACATGGTTCCCCGGTGAACGAGCGTCATTATTTGTTTTACTTAAAGGCACTTAGACACTGTAATATTACTCAAAATAATTGTTATATGAAGAAGAACAAAACGAGCAATGGAGATATGTTGCCAGTATTCAACATTGTGAGAAACGGCTCCCTCTGAAGTAGCTTAGTTTTTAAAAATGGGGTAATTTCTCACTTGAATAACCTAAGACTGCGGGCAATTTATTATGCATCTGACTGAAAGCACACAATTATTTTACAGTTAGTGTTGGTGTTTATTTTTCTTCTTGCAACTTCGCTGACCAATTGAGCAAAATTGTTCATAGGTTTGCTATTGTTGTTGGTAACACCAAGTGAGAATGCTTGTCTTTGGAATTTAAAAAGGTTGTCCAGTGCCTTTAAATACTTCCACCTCTGATTTGGTAAAGTATAATGGTTGCAATTGTTCCCTGTGGTTTTCAAGTGACCCAAGGTCAACTACCAGCCCATAAGAAATCACATAGCGGCAAACATGTACTTTGCCGCTTGTTTTGTGTGAGTGAGTCGTGTGTGAAGAATTAACATCGACAACGTATGCTCGCTCATCCTTGACTGTTGGGTTGCTATTATCGTATTTGAAGAACGACCGTTATAATAAATTGTTAGTATGCCTTTATGACGTCACTACACAATCCTTTGTGACGTCACTCGTGCAGCTCATTGGTGTTTTTGTTGTGGGGAAGAAATGTCGGTTCGTCTGCTGGAAAACCAACAAAACGGACGTAATAGGGAATTGTAACTGTTTCTGCAAGCTGTTGAACTAGAACTGCAGCTGAACAGGGTAGGCAAACAATCTTGTTGTTTTAAATGACTACATGAGGCTGGACATGTTTTATAGAGGTTAATGTATAGTCTTGCTTTCAAGTCGCATTGTTTTCAAATTTAAATATGTTGATGTAGTCGGGGCGAGTACATTACTTCGGTACTTGGTGCTCAGCTAGAAATACGATGAAGGATTCTGATTGGATAACTGAGTATTTAGATTGTCCATGCTTGATAATTTGTGCCAAGGGAACATCACTTGGCGACTTAATAGTTAAAGTTCAATTAGTCGAGTTCCAAACACATTATAGTCTACCCCACGCCACTTAGTACACATATCAGTTGATAATACCCGTCTCGTATACAGTCACAATAACGTCTCACTGCGTGGGATCGTGGGATGAGCTATAAGCCATGATTAAAGGAACACTGGCGTTGCCTTGGATGGGTCGAGTTGGTCTTTGAAAAGCGTTTGTTATATTATGCGTAGGGTAGAAAGATGCTGAAAAAGTAGAATACAATGATCCACATAAACATGCCTCGAAATTGTGCGGTTTTCCTTTTACCTCGTCGACTAACACGGTCGGCCATTTATGGGAGTCAAATTTTTGACTCCCATAAATGGCCGACCGTGTTAGTTCGCATAGTAAAAGGAAAACCACGCAATTTCGAGGCAAACTTGTGTGGATTATTGTATTCTACTTTTAAATTATCTTTCCAACCATATGCATTTTATAGCAAAAGGCTACAAACGCTTTTTTATAGACCAACTCGTCAGATACAAGGCAACGTGTTCCTTTAAGCCATAGAGCAAGATAGGCTTACAGCATAGAGGAAGGACTGACAGCCAAGTGCAGTGTAGTGAGCGGTTTACTGATGGTGTAATGAAATTAGGAGTTTAGCGCAATGCTTAACATCAGTGTTGAGCCGTAGTGTAAATTTACACACGCAACAGAGGTTGAAGTGTGACTTTTGAAATTGCGCCATCCAAGGGTGTCACACTCAGCCGGAGCTTTTGATGGAAATGGTACATCAGGTCACCTCGGGGGCTTGGACAACTATCTCCACACTGGGATATTACTAGGTGCAGTGAACACTTGTTGTCTTTTATATTCTCAGCACTGTGGGTATAAGATCATGGAGAAGGAAGAGGTGGAGGCAAATGGTGTTACCACCAAGGAGGAACCAGTTGCTGGTACCACCACGAAAGAGGAAGCAGTGAATGTGAGCCCTAAATACGTGAATGACAAAAATGAAGACGATGTCATGAACACTGGGGGACATATTATTACCACCGAGGAAGATGAGATCGGTGAGGAAGACATCAATGGTAATCATCAGACAGACGAGGAAGATCTTGGGTATATTGTAAGAAGTGAGAAGGAGTGGGCAAGACGACATCGTTTTATGTCAATTGACAGATTGAACATCTTCAGTGATGCTGTATTCGCTGCTATCACTACTTTCATGGTAAGCATTACGATTAGTTCAACCGGTTTGTTAACATTTTCCCTGCCATTTGTTGCAAAGAACAAGGACAAGATTTGATCTGTGGTTATTGTCCGTGGGGTGGGTATGGGCTGATAATAATACTCATATAAAACTGTAACCATTCACTTGTTGATTAAAAGGCACTGCCGGCGATTTCACAGAGAGATAGGACTCGTCTTATCTCGAGTAACTTAGGATTAACCTTAAGGTCAGCATGCTACATACAGTGCAGGGTTGGGACTCGTCCTAACTCATAAGATAAATCCCTTAAGTTAGGAAGAGTTTTGTGAAATCGACGGCTGGACACCTTTGATAATATTGTCAAAGTCTAGTAGTCTCAGCTCGTGTATCCTATCATATGCCACAACAAAACAAATCGGTGACGATTTGGACTCGTTGGTCATCGATGTTGCAAGAGAATAATGAAAGAAAACGCTACTTACAATTTGATGTGCTTTCAGATGCCTAAAGAAACATATTAAAAGGCGTCAGGCCTTAGGAGTCGGGCGAAAATAACGGGAAAACCCACCCTTGTTTCCACACGTTTCGCCGTGTCATGACATTGTGTTTAAAATAAATCCGTAATTCTCGATAGCGAGAATTGATATTGTTTTAATGTTTTCTCAAAAAGTAAAGCATTTCATGGAATCATATTTCAAGAGAAGTCTTTCACCACATTCTGCACACCCTGTAAGTTATATGTAAATCTGTGAACCTTTTTTTTTTTTTCTGTACCGAAATTGTCCAATGGCTTTAAACGATGAGTAATTGTTTTCATGGTGTTTTATAAAAGGTGGTGCCATTGAAAGAGGAAGTACGGGAATATGAACCAACTGAGGTACGTGGTCAAAACTAAAATCATGATTTTAAGACAATTTTAAGATTGTTAAATTCCAACAAAAAAGGGGTCCTGGGTGCCCCTTTCCCCCCCCCCCCCCCCCACACTTTTGAAAACTTTTAGACTTTTTGATAGAAAATAACCATATTTGTTTACGTAGTAAATTCAACGTTTTGCCAAGCAGGCTGTAGTTATTTTTACGTTGGACGTCAGACTGTAACTGTTAGGACTAATGAGTGGCTTAACAAGAGCGGTGAAAGGGGGCTTGTTGGAATGGAAAGAGGTTTTAAGTGCATCGTCAAAAATCCCCCCCCCCCTCCCTATTTCAAATTCGATGACCAATTACCGTTTCAGACAGGCGTTCCACAGTCGCGCCGAGTCAAATTATTGAGTTAAGTGCATGAAAAGTTCGACGTCTGAGGAGCGACTGGGCGCGCTAGAAGTCGAAAGATCGACTGAGTGGTCGTCGGTCTTGTCATGAGCCAAACCAAATGTAAACGCTATGTTAAGATCGCATGTCTAAAACCAACATTTAACTGGGTCGACCCAGAGTCGCTCCTTTCCTATTGAGCGCCTGTCTGAACCGTCTTTATGATTTGTTGGGATACGCAAAGTGAAGATGTGGTTTTGAAAAATTACCAAAAGTACTCAACTACACTTGCTGACGTAGAGAAGGAATTATTCATAACCAATGCCATGTGTTTTCTTGTTTAGAATTTATGGAGTAGTTTGCTCGCTGATTGGTACCGATTCTTAATATTCGTTATTTCGTTTTGGATAGTATCGGCTCTTTGGCAGGACCATGTTTGGTGAGTTTAGACAAACAAGCGATACTTGCGTTACTTTCGACTCTTTATAATTTCGACTCCTGGAGTCGGTTATTCTGAAATAGCTTTTATACTAAAATTAAACAACGAGTGTCACATCTTCTTTAAAGAAATCCCGTATTGGTGCCTTCAGTAATTAATAAGGGAATCAATGTGTGGTGAAGAGGGTTTAATCCCAACGAGGCCTGGTTCTTGATAATTTTACCGAGACGTCAACACAATACCCCTCCAGCTATGAAATGGTAGAGCCCTCCGCTGCCCTCGCGTAAACAACTCCTTATAAGGGAATGCTGTGCGCGTCGCGCGTATCGCGTGATGTGGCACAACTGTTTCAGCCGTTGCTCTCGACCAATAGGAATGAAGAAGCTGTCTTATAAGAACAGATGCAAGGTCGCGTGTCACGCTCATGAATTAACACTTTTTATGCACACCCTCGTGACGCGCTCTCCACCAATAGGAGTAGAGAAACTGTCTAGGGTATTGATGAATTTTGTATTACAGGAACAAGAAGTTTTTATAAACACATATCAATCCACACAAACATGCCTCGAAATTGCATGGGTTTCATTACATGTCGTGAACTAACACGGCACGCCACAAGTTTTTTGACATAAAATGGCCGACCGTGTCAGTTTGCAAAGTAAAAGGAAAACCACGCATATGTTTTGTGTGGGTCATTTTAAAGCCAGTGGACACTATTGGTAAATGTCAAAGACCAGTCTTCTCACTTGCTGTATCTCAACATATGCATAAAATAACAAACCTGTGGAAATTTGAGATCGATTGGTCGTTGGAGTTGCGAGATAACTATGAAAGAAAAAGCACTCTTGCCACTCGAAGCTGTGTGCTTTCAGATGATTGATTTCGAGACCTCAAATTCTAAACCTGAGGTCTCGAAATCAAATTCGTGGAAAATTACTTCTTTCTTGAAAACTACTCCACTTCAGAGGGAGCCGTTTCTCACAATGTTTTATAATACCAACCTCTCCCCATTACTCGTTACCAAGTAAGGTTTTATCCTAATAATTATTTTGAGTAATTACCAATAGTGTCCACTGCCTTTGTCAAAAGCTTTTCATGACCAACTCGCCCGATCCAAGGCAAAGTCTCCGTTTAATAACTGACTGTTATACCTTCCGTTTCACAGGATTTTACAGAACGTTGAACACGTTGGCGATATTGGACTCATATTGAATGTGGTGAGTAGGAAACTAAACATGCCAACAAGGTTTTCCCGCCCAATTTCAGTTTAACAAAATATTTGAAGAACACAGATTCATAAGAACATTAAACTGCATGGTGGGTCTTTTCTACTCATTGTTAGTAACCTTCTCTCATCTGTTATTTTTGTCCTCGGCAGATCTTTCTGATGATATGTTCACTTATTCCATTTTTGGTAAGTCTAACAGACTTGTGTTCAACCCTCTTTGCAACCATTTTGAGCGGCAGCTAAGGTAGTATTAATTCTGACTTTCACCTGAAGAATGACTTCGCCGTTGATATGGGTCACGTCTTGTGGTTTCTTGCGGGTACCAATCAAAACCTACGATTGTGTTTTTTAGTATAATGACATTAGATCTTACATAACATGTACCGGGTGAGTTAAAAAAACCTCCATCATTGGATTTGGAGCTATTTTTTAAGAACATTTTTAACAAATAAAAGTCTACCTTACTATAATGAAAGAATGGGGATGATTGATAAAGGCGTTCCAGAGATAATGCTTCTTTCAATCGGATGGCATAACAACATTTCTGTACAACTTCTTTGGGCAATGTGTGTTTCATTTAAAGGCAGTGGACACTATTTGTAAATTGTCAAAGACCAGTCTTCTCACTCGGTGTTGAGTTGAGTTTTGCTCTCAATTTTTTCACCAATTTATTGAAATTGGTGAAATATCTTTATACTGAGAAAAAAGTGCTATATCAGAAACCTTAATTCATATTAATATGTGTTTGTTTCCATTGAAACAGGCGGTCATCATGGGGAACTACTACCAATATGCTTTGTCAGCACAGCTATGCGGAAGCTGCGTTTTACTGCTGACCTTACTGCAAGTAAGTTGGATTTAACCATTTAGCCACTGGACCGCCCAGCCGCCTATCGATATACTGTAGTGGTAGGAGGAAACCTTGCTAGCTTGTGTTTGTAGAAAAAAAGGAACATCAAAAGAATCCTTGATAGTCATTATTAAGCTGATGGAGCTAATGATGGTGAAATAATTTAGCTCTTACCCCAACAAGACGCCCATTATAGTAAACACAAAGGAAACTGTATTTATTCATCATTCATGATAATATTGTCGAAAACTCACGCCTGCGCATTTAATCAGTAGAATCATTGAGTCAGATAAAAGCCTTGAAAAGCTATTGTGTCCATTTTATCCTTACAAACAAATATTCGCCATAAAAATTACCGTAGCCGTTTAACGAGAGACATGCATTGTTCTCATGCGAACTTGTAGTTTTATACAAATATCAAGGTTCGAATTGTGCATAAAATAAGCTGTGGCTATCTTTTAAAATTTGTACTACGATTCCAGTAGTTAACTGCAAGAATCTTGAAGTATTAGTTTTCAGCAAATTTGTGCGGTGCAGGGACTAGAGGGTTAAAGTAAATTTCCCAGATATAATTACATGTATATCAAAAAGTAACTCTGTTTTCACAGTTTTTTGTGTAGTTTTATTTTGTTACGCAAGTGTTGGACGCCAAGTGGGAATACTTGTCTTTGGTCTTTACCATAGGTGCCCAAACAGTGCCTTTAAAAGACACCCTTAACACGAACAGCAAGCAATTACAAGAAGTTGCTGTAACAAAAACAACTTTTACTAACTGCAGAAAGTGTACTGTTTCAGGTAGATGCTAAGGTAAAAAAAAAAATGATCATAAGCACTTCAGCTGCCCGTGGTGCATACAAACTTATTAAACAATTTCTTTCCACAATAGTTTCTGTCATAAAATCAAAACATTTATTATTTTATTTTTATATTTTTTTTTATCCACAGGGCCTCATGATTATTTTTGCATTCCGAGGGGAAAAAATGCTTTCAGGTGAATTTGTCGAAGGAGGGACAAAGGTCAGTGGAATAATTTCTTATTTTTTGTTGGTATTCCAAAAATTAAAACACATACAACTGTAAGTCGATTTTTGTGTATGTCTCGTTTCGTGGTTCTGGAAAGAGCTGTTGGTTTCGATTTGACGTTTCGATCAATATGCTCTGATCGTCTTCTTTGGAGAAAGATATTTTTAAAAGTGTTATTTTGTTGTTTTTTATTTTCCTTTACAGCTTCAGCTTCGTGACGAGCTTCTCATAATAACTGGCCTGAAGGTTCTTCTGTGTTTTTTGTCTATAGGGATAGCTGAGGTCAACGTTCCAGCGGTGAGTTACTAGCATCAAATCGCATAAATTCAAAGGCACCGCACACTATTGGTAATTACTCAAAATAATTATAAGCATACAAAAACTTACTTGGTAACGAGTAATGGAGAGAGGTTGATAATATAAAACATTGTGAGAAACGGCCCCCTCTGAAGTAACGTAGATTTCGAAAAAGAAGGAATTTTCCACTAAAATATTTTAATTTGATTTGTCCAGACCTCAGAATTAGATTTTGAGGTCCCGAAATCAAGCACCTGAAAGCACACAACCTCGTGTGACAAGGTTGATTTTACTTTCATTATTATCTGACTCGACCATTTGAGCTCAAATTCATTCACAGGTTTGTTTTTTATGCATATGTTGAGATACACCAAGTGAGAAAACTGGTCTTTGACAATTAACAAGTGTCCAGTGTCTTTAAAGCCATTATACACTTTCGGTAAACAGTATTGTCCAAGTCCCAAACTTCGTGTATCACAACTTCTATATACAATAACAAACCTGTGAAAATTTACGCTCAATCGGTCATTGGAGTCGGGAGAAAATAACGGGAAAACACACTCTTGTTTCCGCACGTTTTGCCGTGGCATGACATGTGTTTAAAATAAATCCGTAATTCTCGCTATCGAGAATTAATATTGTTTTAATGTTTTCTTAAGAAGTAAAGCATTTCATGGAACAATATTTCAAGAGAAGTCTTTCACCATTACCTAATCTGTAAACCCTGTAAATTATTTGTAAATCTGTGAGCTTTTTTTTGTTCTGTACCGAAAGTGTATAATGGCTTTAAGTGGTACTTTTTTCAATAAGCCATTTGCGAGTTAAATTTGAATAATGTCTGGTACAATGACTTGCTTAGTCACAATGTTCCGCTTACATTTGAATTCCTCAGACTATAGAGACAGTTGCAATGTCAAACGGTTTGGGGCAATATTGATAACTTGTTTACAGAAATGAGTTGCAAAAATGTGTGATTCTTGACAGATAGGGCACTTCGTGGTACGAGCGATTATGCTTAATCCCATACCTCGTTGGGCGGTTACGTTTATTTATTTTGTCTGTATATATTTGTTTCAGGCATTAGTGGTATTAGTACTTACCATGTTTGCAGATTGGGTGTGTATTATAGCCATTGGACTCTACAGAAAATGGAGAGGTGCGTGTTGAGTTTGTTTACTGGAATGTTTTTTAGAAAATAGAAGTAGCTTTTGCAAACTGTTTGCCACCCAAAAGGACTATGGTGTTAACGCAAAAGAGCCCAGTGTTTGTATGCCTGCAACCGTGGACCTCATATTGTCACCCTTTTGTTTGTACTCTAACTTTTTGCAAGAGCCCCCACTGGTTTTGTACACGTTTTCCAATATTGGACATTTCCCGAACCGTGGTCTCTAACCTTTTGTCATATTGTCCCTAGACTTGATTCAAGTCCCATTCTAGTGTGAGAGGTCCCTAAGCATATCACGCCAACTTACTATTGCACGCTCGCCGTCAAATGTGGTCCTGATAATGGAACTGGGGTGGATTTCACAATGGTAGTCCTAACTTAGGACTAGTCCTAGGCAATGCTAAGAGATAGGACTAGTCCTAAGTTAGGACCAGTAACTCATCCTAACTTAGGACTGGTCCTATCTCTTAAGCATTGCCTAGTACTAGTCCTAAGTTAGGACTACCTTTGTGAAATCCATCCCAGGTTGGGGAATGCAGAGCATCACAAAACAGTTTAGTTTTCTGGCGATGGCACGGGATTGGGACTTGAGTCAAGTCTATATTGTCCCCGGTGTGAAGTATACCTACTCGTGTGTACACATTGTTCACGGTGTCCATTTAATGAGCAGCAGTTTGAAAACCACTGATGCAGCAGTTATCTAAAATGTTGTTTATAAATATCAATTAGCAATCGCAAAGAATTACTCAACATTTTTTGTTTACAAATAGTGTACCCACGACGGTGGCTTTGCACCAACAAAAGTTCATGGCCGACATTTCTCGGCGGAAGATCAAAACAAGAGCCCAATTTCATAAAGCTTTTAAACAGAAAATACTGCTCAGCAACTTTCATGGCTACAGTCACGAAACAATGTACGCTTTATGGACTTTTGGCTCATTATCAGTTTCTGCTAAGCAATATTTGTCTGTGCATAGCAAGTATGTGTGCTTCCAGACTCATGAAGTTGGGCCAAGGTATACTGGTGTATCAGAATTAGCAGTCAAGTTAAGTGGAAAGATATGAACAGAGCGAGAGAGGCAAGCACACATTTAAGGCGGTTGGGGGGGTGGGTACCACAAGATGTTGGTTTATGATTTTTAGCTCAGGAAAATTTTCGGGACGTTGCAAACAAAATGGTTTGTTTTTGTTTTCTTGCAGACAGTTCATTCAACACAGATCTCAGCAGTCATTTATCCCGTCGACTCGTCTTGGAAAATATTGACATGGATCGAACACAGAGTAAGTTTTCTAAGCTGATGTCTCTTCTTTGTTTATTACATAATGGTCTCAATAATGTAGCTGAACGGTTAGCAATTTTGTTTGCAATTCTGTGTAGCAGAAAAAGATGCTTAAGCGTAAATCTATTTCACGAGCGGCACATTTTATATCGTTTGCAAAAAGAAGAAAGTGGTGACAAAATGGCGGGCGAAACAAATGCAGAGTATGATGATGAAAAACAAATCATCACCTTCTCTGTCTGATATGTACTATTTATAATCGTTCAAAGCGCCCCAAAGGTTGCACACTAACTTTAGAGTAAACAAGAAGTTTATAATGTACAACATTTCTGAAACATTTTAAGTTGCTAAGTTGCTCTATGATTATATAAGAACAATGGGAGACATTTGGGACGCTTGTTGGCAGCAGACTTTGTTCCATCGTTCTCGGTAACGTGCGCACGCTCAGAACTACATAAACAATGGAAATTTACCTGGTAAGCCTGCTGCCACCTAGCGTCCCAAAGTCTCCTATTAGTGTCATTGTTGGTTTGAATTTATGATTATTTGCTTTATTCCTCAGCTTTTACAGATGGAATTTTCATCATCGTGGCCACACTGATTATACTGGATATCACGTACGTAAAAACTTGGTCTGTTTTTGATTAGTTCAGCCAAAGAGCATTGACGTAGACTTGATTCAAGTCTGGTTCCCGTGTGAGAGGTCCCGAGGCGTATATCGCGCCAACTAGCGAACAACCGGTATAGCAGTGCGCGCTCACCGTCAAAATTTTTGTCACTCTCTGGCGATGGCATGCAAGGCACGGGATTGGAACTTGAGTCAAGTCTATCTAGCACGGACCGGGCTCATGGTTCAGCAAACTATGTCTATACATCACTTCAACATCACTGCACACATCACCACCGGGAAGCGCGGGAAAGCTTGAGTCAGGTTTTGGATACTGTTCATCCTGCAATAGGAAAAACGCATAGATGTTGAACAAAGAGCCAGATACCACCTCTGTGTCTCTTTGGAACTCCTTCAATTTCATCTCTTGAAGCCCAAGAGTGGCTTTTAGCTTCTGTGCCGAACTTGCATTTTTGCATTAATAAAATACTTTAATTGGGACAACAGGAGACTTCCCAACGCTAGGTGGCAGCAGGTACATACCGGGTAAATTTCCATTGTTTTCGTAGGTCTGAACAAGCGCATAATTCTGAGAACAATGGATTTACCCGGTAAGTCTGCTGCCCTCTATCGTCTCAGAAAGTCTCTCGTTGGCTGAATTGCTTTATTAATATTACTTCTTCTTCTTCTTTTTGCGATCTAGTACGGATTCCTTAATAGACGGCGAGGTCGATGTGGATGAGAATAGTTTATTGGAGACTCTTCAGAGAAACAAGGAACCCATCCTATCCTATCTCTCAACCTTTCTGACCGTTGGTAAGAAAAGGCTGTCAATGCCAGTGTCCTATATGATACGGAAACCCCACCCAAGTGACTTGGCAATCATTTCCCCTCAAGTCAAGTCAAGTCGCAATTCAGTGGTATTGGCAACTCTAGTAAACTTGGGATGGGGTGGGAAAGGAGTCCAACTCTATTTCTCTCGACCGCGGCTGTTTGATCGCTCTCGTGGTATCCGTGGAACTGACTTTTCACTTTTCCCGTTTCCCGCCACTTTCACTTTGTCCCTTACGGCCAAATATCTTATTCCCTTGTAAACATTTTCTTATTTGTTTATTTTCTATCTAGGTATGATCTGGTATATCAATTACTCAATATTTTACGTAAGTGAATTTGATCCTTTAGATATGATTTTACTAAAAGTAAACAAACAGTGCTTCTTTGTATTAATTTGTTGATACCTTTGGGTTTTTTAACCGTTCGTTTGTTTGTTTGTTTTAATACAATATTAATGAAGATGTGTACAATTAAACTAACATGCTATAGGTCTCCAAACTTATTTAAAAAAATGATTGGGTCTTTTTAGATATTGGGAAAAATAATCCGTAATTGTAATACCTAATAAGAGAAGCGTTACTTCAGTAACGCTTCTCAGATTTAAATTTGTTGGGATAAAAACTGCCCTCTTTTTGTATAAGCATTTTACTTCCAAGTGAATTGTTTATCAAAAGCTGCCGTGGGCTGCTGCAACTCAATAGTTTCACATTGTCATTAATAGTAAGTGATTACTAGACGTATATATTATTTTCTGTGAAATTATTCATATTTCAGTATTTACAAAGACTAAGTCGGCTTCTGCTTTTCCTGAACCGAATGGTAAGAAAGCTTTCTATGATTTCTCATGTTCTAATTTTCACTCTAAGAAGGTTATGCTATAAATACAACTACAACACATAAATGGCCTGACGTTTCTAGCCAAACAGCGTCATAAATACTTAGTGAAGGGATGTAAGAGAAATCAAATTATGTGGTTTGTTCTCGACCAATACAAACTCACAATATTATTACCGTCACGGCTGTTTAGTATAGCAATATCGACGTTAAGCTGCACGCTACGCGAGCAATACGTGAACGTCAACAATTGTGTTGTTTCTGATCGGTGACGTCGCCACTTAGGGCTTACTTCATGCTCACGTATGACGTCTGCACGTACGAACCATGACGTGGAAAATAGTAACTTCACGTATGCTAAAAACGTGAGATTTTAACGACATAATTTTCTGACGTTCACGTTCACGTTCACGTTCACGCGGAACGTGCAGCTAAATCTCCCTATTGACTGACAATTCCTTTGAACTCATTTATTGGTGTTAGGCCTTTATCAATTTGCAAAAACTATTTACATGTATTATTGTTGATTTTTACAGTCGCTTTTATTCGTCAGTGTCCTTCCTCTTGGTTTTCAGCTAATCTCAGTGTTTTCAGTTGATGTAAGTATGAAGACTATGTAACCATGGAAACAGACAATTCAACTAAAGTCACAGTAACTATCACTTAGATAATTTGTGGTGTCGTCCTCGGCGGTAAGATCACCACACACTCGAACCCCCGTGTTTCTAATCAGCAGAGTGTTGGTTTGAGTCCTGGTCGTGACACTCGTGTGCTTTATTTAGCAAGATACATAGTCATGATTGCTTCGTCCTTCGGATGGAGGCGTTAAGCCGTTGGTCCCGTGTGTTGTGTAACGCACGTAAAAAACGGCACTTATCGAGGGGTCAGATGTGTCAAACAAAATTACTACTACACGACAGACTCTTCAGGATTGTTTGTTGTACGAGTCAATGTGGGAATTCCCTTTGAGCAGCGGACCAGTCTCGTATGTAAAAAACTCCAGCGGTTGAACGACCATCATGCAATGGCCCGTTAATATTTTAACTATGTTTCGTGTATTTTCTTGGAAGCCGGGGAAGTTGGATTTCAACTTTGATACGCGTGTATATGCACTAAGGGTTAGGTTAACTTTGAGGTTATTCTGTTACTTTGTATACAGTGTCTTTTTTTAATGACAATCTTTAACAATGAATGTGTTTGTAGGAAGCTGACAGGAATGAGAACAATGCAGTTCGGTTTCACTGTGTTCTCATTTTCTTCGCAACTGCCTTCCAGGTCGTCTTTTGGTTAGTCGCACATTGGAGACGGTAAGATTCATTAACTTCTTAAAAATACTCTCATTTCATTTCCTTTTATAGTCTGGTTATGACGCCAAAAGGACTCTCAGAAAGGCGAACTAAATTAATTTATTAGCCCAGAACCCAAATGTATAGAAGACTGGGAACGAAGTTTCAGTTATAGATGTGGGAGGAAAACCCCACCAGACACTTGTGCTAGGGGAAATCATGAACCTAGACTGGTCCCCTGTCTTATATCCGCAAGGATAAAGACACGTGCTTGCTTGTCAGAACCAGGGAATCTGACTCTCTACGCACATTCACGAAGTGTATCAAAAATTATTTATGCCCAACTTGATGCGCTGCGTTCTTGACGTAGTGACGCTTTACCAATGTCTTATATTGTATTTCACTAGATACAACCATTTCATTGGATAAACGTGCAGTGACGTAAGCTTTCTAAGTCTGTTTTTTGTATTGGTCTGATGTGACGTTTGGCGCCACGGCAAATGCACTTGCTGTCGTCTGCATTTGAATCTAGGTGATATGTGAAGATGCCCGGGTCTAAGCCATGCTAAAGGCCACTCTCTGGCGTTATTTAACGAGCCTCGAAATGTGACGTCAGACGTCAGGCAAGGGGGAAACCCAGGCAGTAGGGACTGAACCTACGCAATCCGCATGAGGGCGACACTTTAACATGTTCTCTTCCATTAATTTTGACAGGGATAAACATTTTTCGTCGAAGTATCATGGAATGCATAAAATGCGAATGTTGTGTCTCTTGCTGATATATCCGTCAATGAGGTATGAACAAATTCATAAAATAAATTTGTTTTAATAATATAAACACGTGAATTAAAATTATAGGTTTTCTCGGTCATTTTAACAGAAATGCAATAACTTTAACACCAGCTCATTTAATTTCGTATGAAAATGAATGCTAACCATGCTGAGACACTAGAAAGACTGATCTGTATGCTTCGTGATTTAGTTTATTATCACTGATCAGCCATCTTGGATGGAATAGAAACTAAGTCATTATAATCAATAGAGGGCGGTACAACAACTCTTCAAGCAGAGCTGTGTCTACAAATAGTTTCAATTCACTTCAGTTTCACCAGTTAAGAGTTCAGAATCATTGATAAATTTCGTTAAAAGCAAGCAGCAACAGCTGGTCAACCATTTAATTTATTCAAGTGTAAAATATGAACAAAAAATAGTAGACATTCAACTTGACCATGGTTAAAGTGGAGTCGCATGCCTACAGATGAAACAGCTCAGTGGTAGAGCGACGACCATAAACACTCTGGATTGTTGGTTCAAACCTCGCTGTGGCCAATATTTTGCCTGTTTTTTTTTACTACATTATCATGGCTGCTTCGCATTGATTTTTTCAGCCTGATGCTGTTCTGTGCTTCTTTCATTGATAGAGTCTTCGAAGCAAATGTCATCCATTTGGTGAGTACAACATAGTATTATGTCCTTTTGAGAAGTCACAAGACCCCAACAGCGCCCTCACTTGTTTTAATGAAGACCTATCATTGGTTAAGAGTTGTACATAATTCTTGGTTGAACACTACATACATCTTTTGGAACTGAGAACAAAATGAGATCAACATATGAAACCACAATGTGGACTTACCTGTGTAACGTTCACACAGTGTTTTTACCGTGTTGATAAACAGCATTGTCACTAAGTTTCCAGGATGGATTTCACAATGAATAAAGACTAGTATTGGTGTTATCTTTTCCCCTTTCCCCTTTTTACCCTGTTGAGCAATAGCATTGTCACTAAGTTTCCAGGATGGATTTATATTTTTATCGTTGGCAGGGGTCTGGTTTTACACACCTTTTGATGACAGTTTTATACTTTTGTTTTAACCTTGACAGCCCCTGTACAACTTGTAACTATTGTGTATGTCTAAAGATTTAAAATTAAAATTAAATTAAATGAATAAAGACTAGTGTTAGTGTTATCTTTTCCCCTCTAACTTTGCCCTTTTTGTGTATGTATTTCTTCAGGCGGAATTACTGGTACCCGTTGCATTCATCTTACTAAAATTTGCATTCGAATTAACATTGGTAAGCATTCTTCATCTCCGTATCTCTACCTCTAGCCTTACTACTTTTATTGACTCTTTATTTTTGGTTAACAAAAAATGTTGAGCCGTTAATTAGTTAGTTAGTTATTTTGTTAGTAAGTAAGTGGTAGCCATCATCCCGAGCTTCATATTATCGTCGAGCCACCGTGGTGTCAGGGCCCAATTTCATAGAGCTGCTATAGAGCTGCTAAGCATGAAAATTTGCTTAGCATGAAACTTCTTCCTTGATAAAAACAGGATTACCAACCAAATTTCCATTTGTTGAATATTGCATGTTACTGGTATTCAGCTGAAATCCCGTGGATATTTGGCTGTTAATCCTGTTTTTATCAAGGAAGAAATTTCATTCTAAGCAAATTGTTATGCTTAGCCGCTCTATGAAACCTGAAATCCCGTGGATATTTGGCTATTAATCCTGTTTTTATCAACTTGGAAGAAATTTCATTATAAGCAAATTTGTATGCTTAGCCGCTCTATGAAATTGGCCCTAGGTCTACCTCTGAGTCTGCTTCCTGCAATGTGACATTGGTTGTCGGTCATTGCCCATTCATTTAACTTGACCACTATAATTAGAAGCTTGTTTGTGTCTTTATTTCTCAACAGCACTTTAGGCGGAGTCACCGTAAGCCAGGAGTTTCTAACTTGAGTATGGAACTAACGGAAACGCAAAATGACAAGAATAATTTAGGATTCAGTCACCCGGGCCCAATTTCCTAATACATGTAGGCCGCCGTTTTGTGCTTACGGGTTCTCCCTCAGCAGAATTTCTATTTCACCGTCAGCAAGGGTAAAATAATGCTGGCTAACCCGCGTTTAAGCACACCAGTGACGTAACAATACATTGTGAATGTTCCGCTATAACTTGGTGAAATGCGTTTATGCTTACGCATATTGTTTCTGCTACAATGATGAAATTTGGCCCATATGAATACCACAATAGGTGACCAGCAAGGTGATGACTGACAAGTCATAATTCAGATCTGCTCGAAACTTAATGGATTATACAGGGTATGTAGAGCTGATTAAACATTCGCAGACAATCTTTAGGTTTCGTGAATCCCAGGTTTAAAAAGAAAGATTATCCATAAAATCCATGAAATAATAAAGCTGTGTGTAAATTCAGGGTCAGGCTTACCCAGTGTGCGACTAAGGAGACAATACTTAAGAAAAATAATTGTTAGCATAAAAACTTACTTGGTAACAAGCAATGAGAGCTGTTGATAGGATAAACATGGTGAGAAACGGCTCCCTCTGAAGTATAACGTAGTTTTTGAGAAAAGGGCATTTTCTCACTCAATAATATAAGACCTCAGCAGCCGATTTCACGAAACTTTACGCAACTGCATAAGTCCACTTGCGCAACGTTTACGGAGCAACTTGCGCCATAAACGTTGCGCAAGTGGCAACTGCATAAGTCCACTTGCGCAACGTTTACGGAGCAAATTGCGCCATAAACGTTGCGCAAGTGGACTTACGCAGTTGCGTGTGCGTTAAGTTTCGTGAAATCGGCCGCATGCCTGTAGCTGGTTTAGGCATCTGAAAGCACAAACAAAATAGTGCAGCAAGTGTGTGTTTTCTTTCATTATTATTTCGCAACTTCGATGTCCATTGGGCTCAAATTTTCACAGATTTGTTATTTTATGTATATTGTTGAGATACACCAAGTGAGAAGACTGGTCTTTGACAATTACCAATAGTGTCCAGTGCCTTCAATCTTCTCGAGTGTTTTATATAATTATGTAAAAATCCAAAGTGCGCCCTCATTGTTGGATTTGTTCAAAGTTAACTTTTGGTACTGTCACGTGACAATCACCCTCTTTTTCGATAGCTTCGACTTGGCAGAGCAACTAATTTATTTGGGCTGTGATTCTCTCTATTTCTATAGGGAGCATGGCTCTGGCCATGCTCCAAAAACCTATTTATATGGGATCAATAGAGTTGTAGAGATATTTGTGAGTATTATTTTGTGTTTTTACCCTCATTAATGCCCAAATTATTGTGATTTTGTAGCTCTCTATTTGGATCGTTTTGTTTGTAAAACCATGTGTGTATGCCAGGCAGCACTGTCACACACGTGCGTCCGTTAGTCTCTGTGTATGCTGACCTTTTTGTGAACTTCTTGCACTGTGTTATGTAGGCTACATGTAGTGTATAGACGATGTGACCTCTGACGTCACTCACAAACCATAACATGATGCGCGCGCATACCGCCGGGCAAAACATCTGTGTGTGTGTACTTTTTTGCCAGTTCACACTATACAATGTACAGTGCTAGTTCAGTACATGTGAGTGTCATTCCGAATTCTATTTTGTGATTTATTCCTGTTTAAGTTTGGCATAATGATACCTAAACCTAACATAGTTCTGTCTATGACTGACGAGAATCGGAAACTGTATCTGAACCGTTTGGTTCTAAATTCGGGAGAACATTTACCAGATCCGTACAGCGTTGATCAGCTTGGATGGTTTGACAGCACCGACAAATGGCCACCGCTACAATTTGCAGACATCTACCATTATGTGATTCACACTCCAAGTGAGTTCACACATGAATCTCTGAAAGCATTTCGTTCACTAGAGGCTTACAACTACTTCGTGTCTGGTCATGTTCAGAAGTGTTTCTATCATAAGGTAGAAGGATCCAAGTACTGCTACATACGAAGTTTAGTCTTGCCAGGTCAACGCCAAAAACCACACACTGACGGAGATCTGTATGATGCCTGGATATGTTTGCATGACTTAGGAACGATTAATAATGGATCGTGTACATGTATGGCAGGGTTAGTACAAATCAAATTGTTCTGTTATATTTGCAAAGACAAGCCCTGTAACCATTGTGACAAACATTTATTTGATCGCTGACAGCCACAGGCGACGCTTCTCTTTCCTCAACGCAGTCGTTGCTCTTGGTATTTTGTAGAAGCTGAGCCCGTTTTCCTCTTCCTGTTTCCTTCGGTTTGTACATCCGATTGCGCAGCAGCTCTCTGGCATTGTGGTTAAGAGTTATTTATTAACAACTCGTGAAAAAACACAAATTTATCCCCGTAAATTTACTAATGAAATGGAAGAGCACAAATATCTGTCATTGAAGTACACGCAATTTTAACAGGAGTACGCGTCTTCTTGCCCGGCGGAAGTTACAGTCACGTGACTTGGACAGTGTTTTATCAACAGAGGGCGCTTTGAATGTAAACAGAGGTCACATCGTCTATACTGTAGTGTTATAACTTTTTGTATGTTTTCTATGGGTTGGAAGTATTAAAACCTGTATAGAAGAGATTTTCATATAAACGTCATTGGCTTACTGACTGTTCCATTTATTGACATGTATTTTGGCGAATGCTCGTCCTTTATTAAGTAGAGGACCAGCTCTCTCACCTTCCCGTCCCTTTACAATCTCTCTTTTTACAATATGGCGTCGTAGACAGGATTGAGTGTTCGCCATTTTACTATTTTCATTTAGATATTTTGTGTACTGTCTATGTCTCTCTTTACAATATGGCGTCGTAGACAGGATAGAGCATTCGCCAATTCGTTTTCGTCATTCATGTCTTTTGGATTTGTCTACGCCTTTCTCAAGTAGGAGTAGAACTTTTCGCTATATTTTATGATGTCGGTCAGTTACCGTGGATTATATAAACCCGGACTTTAGATTTTTCTCCGATCGGAATTGAGAACTGAGTTAATGTGAGCGATTTCACGTTTTCGTCGCGATCTATAGATGTGATGGTCGTCTAACAATTGCCCCCTGCATCGACAAGAGGACTTCTTTTATGAATATATTTTGTTTACATTTTATGATGTGCAACTTTCTTTGTATAAATTCGGTTTGTAGAATTGTTTGTAATTTGACAATTTAAGTCCAGGCTTTCTAGATCTGTTGTAGTTAAACGGCAGTTGTGTCCTTTGTGAGTCTTTTAAGATTCAACATGTTGAGAAACAGATGATTTTGGAGCCAGTTGTAGGCCAGTGCTTTGGATAAAGTGTGTTTTAGTCAAATAATGTTCTTGTTGCACACATAATATTGTAACTGTGAGTCTTCAGCTAACTGCATATTTCTTGTTGCACCTATGTGAATGGTGTATACTTATGACTACTTGTATCGACAAACTAATAACTGTTTAAGTCTTTGTAAGACTTTGTGTACTGTCAGTTGAGAATTTGTGAAAGGCAATAGTACTTTTTGTCTACCGTGTAGATGAGACATCTTTTGGACTTGTATTTTTGTCTGTGTAAGCAGACTGTTTTGAAGGTCGATGATTTAGGCCTCAGTGTATTTCAACAAGCCATAACTTTGTATGTACATTGCTTATAGAAATAAGAAGAAGAAGAAATAAGTAAAAAGAAAGAAGGAAATGAAGAAGAAGATAATAATAATAGTATTCAAACTATGTCTGTGCCAGAGGATGTTTCAAAGTCAAATAGTGCTTTAGCTGAAACCATTGTGAGTTCCTTCACTAGTTTTTTACGTGAAGACGAAGACGAAGATAAGTGTCCTATTAATACAAATGTGGTCGATAGCATCAAAGCTGCATTAGATGCTAGATTTTCTAATATTTTCAGGTGTTTTGAAAATTTGAATGCAGACACTGATAAATTGCAGTCACCTGACCCGATTAATTTTTCCCCTTCTATTTCTCATTTGGGAACCAGAGGAATTTCGGCGGTGTGCCGAAGACTCAGCTCAAGCTGCCTTGGTTACCAACTAAATTATGTGACTGCACTGGATAATAGTAAAAAATAAGTTATATTAGATAGTTTTTATATCCTATGTATAGATATGGGGACGAATGATTTATGTGACGTGGGTGGAACTCCCCAGGTAGTTGTAGATAACACAGTTAAGTTTCTTGAAAGCTTAAAAGCAAAGGGAGTCGAGCCTTTGTGTACTATTTTGACGTATAAAGGATTTAGAATCCATCTTATGTATAAAGGATTTAGAATCCATCTTAACAGGATGGATATTGTGTGTCTATTTATGGGATTGTTTTCAGATGATTATGGGTAATCTGCAATGACTGCAATGAACCAGTTGAGTTAAAATTTCACAGGTTTGTTAATTTTAGCATATGTTGGGGTACTGGTCTTTGACAATTACCAATAGTGTCCAGTGTCTTTAACTGTCTGGAAGCTGATTCCTCACTCTGCCATTTATTTGCCATTATTACATGTTTTAGTTTTAAAGTGCTGTCGTAATGCTTTACATAAACAGAAGAAAACAAGGTCAAAGTATTATACAGGATTGGTAAAGATGAACAAGTTTTTGTTTAATTTTAATCTGAAAGCTTATAAAAAGCAAATATTTAAAGCAAAGTCTATGCAGTGCCAACAACACGCAACCTGGTTTTTGTTTATTCACCTGGTCAGAAATGTGTTGAGAGTGCGTTTTCTTTTAGCGAGATAACTGTCATCCAAACAGCTTGCTTCTGGTAAAGTCAACATAAATTCTTTGAAACGTATTCTATGCTTTGGTTCTACATTCAGATAGAATAGACAACAGTTTTGTGTTTTGTCTATGCTGGGAAGTTAGAATAATAAAGTCAATGTCATTACCACATGCCCAGTTGTTTGTGTACGCCCACAGAATAGCTTTTTAGTTTACATGAAACCAATGGGTTTTTTTTTTAGACAAAACACATTTCAAGTTGTCGTATTCGTAAACTTTCTCCTCCATGATATTCAGTGAAGATTTCAGCTATTTTTTAACTGATGACATTTTGATGATAATACTACAGTGGCCCTGAAGGGACATTAAAACGCATAAAATGTATGATGTGCTATTATGCGACGGTCTTTCAGGGCCACCGTACACTACCAAACTTGCCACGAACGAGAAGTACATGTAGTTAACTTCTGATCAAATAATTTACGAGAAAGTAAAAGGGGAAAATAATATTATTTTGTTTTCAGCACCGATGAAGAAACAGTTGCCTTTAAATTTTTATCTTTTACTGATTGTTACATTTTGTTTCGGGTATTTTGTTTTCTAGTTATTTTGTACAAATAAAATGACTTCTTGTTGAGTTATAAATTGCTTGAGTTGTTTTCTTGAAGTCTACGAAGTGTATTAAAAATAATTAGATTAAAAGGCGCGAGGACAAGTTAAACAAACACTTCACCAGACCAGTGTCAACATGCTTCCCCGGTGAACGAGCGTCATTATTTACTTAAAGCCATTATACACTTTCGGTAAACAGTATTGTCTAAGTCCCACACTTCGTGTATCACAACTTATATATAAAATAACAATCCTGTGGAAATTTAGGATCAATCGGACATCGGATTCGGGAGAAAATAACGGGAAAATCCACTCCTGTTTTCGCGCGTTTCGCCGTGTCATGACATGTGTGTATAACAAATCCGTAATTCTCGCTAACGAGAATTTATATTGTTTACCGTTTTCTCAAAAAGTAAAGCATTTCATGGACTAATATTTCAAGAGAAGTCTTTCACCAATACCTTCTGTAAACCCTGTAAATTATTTGTAAATCTGTGTTTTTGGGGGGTTTTTTTCTGTACCGAAAGGGTCCAATGGCTTTAAACATGCCTCGAAATTGCGCGGTTTTCCTTTTACCTCGTCGACTAACACGGTCGGCCATTTTATGGGAGTCAAATTTTGGACTCCCATAAATTAATGGCCGACCGTGTTAGTTCGCATAGTAAAAGGAAAACCACGCAATTTCGAGGCAAACTTGTGTGGATTATTGTATTCTACCTTTAAATTATCTTTCCAACCATATGCATTTTATAGCAAAAGGCTACAAACGCTTTTTTATAGACCAACTCGTCAGATACAAGGCAACGTGTTCCTTTAAGACATAGAGCAAGATAGGCTTACATCATAGAGGATGGACTTTCAGCCAATTGCAGTGTAGTGAGCGGTTTACTGATGGTGTAATGAAATTAGGAGTTTAGCTCAATGGTTAACATCAGTGTTGAGCCGTAGTGTAAACTTACACACACAACAGAGGTTGAAGTGTGACTTTTGATATTGCGCCATCCAAGAAGGGTGTCACACTCAGCCGGAGCTTTTGAAGGAAATGGTACATCAGGTCACCTCGGGGGCTTGGACAACTATCTCCACACTGGGATATTACTAGGTGCAGTGAATTCTCAACACTTTGTCTTTTATATTCTCAGCACTGTGGGTATAAGATCATGGAGAAGGAAGAGGTGGAGGCAAATGGTGTTACCACCAAGGAGGAACCAGTTGCTGGTACCACCACGAAAGAGGAAGCAGTGAGTGTGAGCCCTAAATACGTGAATGACAAAAATGAAGACAAAGTCATGAAAACTGGGGGACACATTACCACCGAGGAAGATGAGATCGGCGAGACAGACATCAATGGTAATCATCAGACAGACGAGGAAGATCTTGGGTATATTGTAAGAAGTGAGAAGGAGTGGGCAAGACGACATCGTTTTATGTCAATTGATAGATTGAACATCTTCAGTGATGCTGTATTCGCTGCTATCACTACTTTCATGGTAAGTATGACGATTAGTTCAACCGGTTTGTTAACATTTTCCCTGCCATTTGTTGCAAAGAACAAGGACAAGATTTGATCTATGGTTATTGTCCGTGGGGTGGGTATGGGCTGATAATAATACTCATATAAAACTGTAACCATTCACTTGTTGATTAAAAGGCACTGGACACCTTTGATAATTATTGTCAAAGACTAGTAGTCTCACCTCTCGTGTCTCCTAACATATCATATGCACATCAAAACAAATCGGTGACAATTTGGATTCATTGGTCATCGAAGTTGCAAGAGAATAATGAAAGAAAACGCTACTTACAATTTGATGTGCCTTCAGATGCCTAAGAAGCATATTACAGAGCTTCAGGCCTGAAGCCCTGTAAGAAAACTACGCCACTACAGAGGGAGCCGTTTCTCACGTTGTTTTACTAACAATCTCTCCCCATTATTACTTGTTTATCAAGTAAGGTTTTATGCTAACAATATTGAGTAATTACCAATAGTGTTCCAGTGCCTTTAAATGAATAACTTAAAGTATATTCTTATATAATCTCAGAGATCATAATTGGGGTTCCAGATCTGACCGATTTCTGACAAAATGAACCATAAATGGTTCAAACTCACACATGATACGAGCTTATACCTGCATTTAAATAAATTGAGTCATTGCATGGTGAGATATTATTTGGTTTGCGGTATAATTTGTTCTTTAGAGAACTGTCTTGCTTTGTAATATTTTACTACCACGGAGCTATAGATGTTCGGATTTTTGGCAAGAGGAAACAGACACATACAAGGTTTTACCACAAACCAAATATAAACTAGCACCTATTTCCAACTATTTTAGGGTCAGCTTTACCCCTAAATGAGTCAAGTTTTGTGGGTATTCTGACCCAAGAGTTTCTGCTGAGTACTAATCTGTGTTGTGCATGAAGTTAAACGATGAGTAATTGTTTGAATGTTGTTTTATAAAAGGTGGTGCCGTTAAAGGAGGAAGTACATGGATATGAACCAACTGAGGTACGTGTTCAAAACTAAAATCATGATTTTAAGACAATTTTAAGATTGTTAAATTCCAACAGAAAAAGGTATCCCGGGTGCCCCTCCCCCCCCCCCTACTTTTGAAAACTAGACTTTTTGATAGAATATAGCCACATTTTTTTGCGTAATACTTTCAACGTCACTGCCAAGCAGGCTGTAGTTATTTTTACGTTGGACGTCAGACTGCAACTGTTAGGACTAATGAGTGGCTTAATAACAGCGGTTAAAGGGGGCTTGTTGGAATGGAAAGAGGTTTTAAGTGCATCGTCAAAGTCCCCCCCCCCCCTCCCTTTTTGCAAATTCGATGACCAATTACCGTTTCAGACAGGCGTTCCACAGTCGCGCCGAGTCAAATTATTGAGTTAAGTGCATGAAAAGTTCGACGTCTGAGGAGTGACTGGGCGCGCTAGAAGTCGAAAGATCGACTGAGTGGTCGTCGGTCTTGTCATCAACCGAACCTTCGCCTGTCTAAAACCAAAATTTAACTGGGTCGACCCAGAGTCGCTCCTAATCTATTGAGCGCCTGTCTGAACCGTCTTTATGATTTGTTGGGATATGTGAAGATGTGGTTTTGAAAAATTACCACAAGTACTCAAATACACTTTCTGACGTAGAGAAGGAATTATTCTTACCTAATGCCATGTGTTTTCTTGTTTAGAATTTATGGAGTAGTTTGCTCGCTGATTGGTACCGATTCTTAATATTCGTTATTTCGTTTTGGATAGTATCGGCTCTTTGGCAGGACCATGTTTGGTGAGTTTAGACAAACAAGCGATACTTGCGTTACTTTCGACTCTTTATAATTTCGACTCCTGGAGTCGGTTATTCTGAAATAGCTTTTATACTAAAATTAAACAACGAGTGTCACATCTTCTTTAAAGAAATCCCGTATTGGTGCCTTCAGTAATTAATAAGGGAATCAATGTGTGGTGAAGAGGGTTTAATCCCAACGAGGCCTGGTTCTTGATAATTTTACCGAGACGTCAACACAACACCCCTCCAGCTATGAAATGGTAGAGCCCTCCGCTGCCCTCGCGTAAACAACTCCTTATAAGGGAATGCTGTGCGCGTCGCGCGTATCGCGTGATGTGGCACAACTGTTTCGGCCGTTGCTCTCGACCAATAGGAATGAAGAAGCTGTCATATAAGAACAGGTGCAAGGTCGCGTGTCACGCTCATGAATTAACACTTTTTATGCACACCCTCGTGACGCGCTCTCCACCAATAGGAGTAGAGAAACTGTCTAGGGTATTGATGAATTTTGTATTACAGGAACAAGAAGTTTTTATAAACACATATCAATCCACACAAACATGCCTCGAAATTGCATGGGTTTCATTACATGTCGTGAACTAACACGGCACGCCACAAGTTTTTTGACATAAAATGGCCGACCGTGTTAGTTTGCAAAGTAAAAGGAAAACCACGCATATGTTTTGTGTGGGTCATTTTAAAGCCAATGGACACTACTGGTAAATGTCAAAGACCAGTCTTCTCACTTGCTGTATCTCAACATAATTTTATGCATAAAATAACAAACCTGTAAAAATTGAGATCGATTGGTCGTCGGAGTTGCGAGATAACTATGAAAGAAAAAAACACTCTTGCCACTCGAAGCTGTGTGCTTGATTTCGAGACCTCAATTCTAAACTTGAGGTCTCGAAATCAAATTCGTGGAAAATAACTTCTTTCTCGAAAACTACTCCACTCCAGAGGGAGCCGTTTCTCACAATGTTTTATAATACCAACCTCTCCCCATTACTCGTTACTAAGTAAGGTTTTATGCTAATAATTATTTTGAGTCATTACCAATAGTGTCCACTGCCTTTGTCAAAAGCTTTTCATAGACCAACTCGCCCGATCCAAGTCAAAGTCTCCGTTTAATAACTGACTGTTATACCTTCCGTTTCACAGGATTTTACAGAACGTTGAACACGTTGGCGATATTGGACTCATATTGAATGTGGTGAGTAGGAAACTAAACATGCCAACAAGGTTTTCCCGCCCAATTTCAGCTAAACAAAATATGTGTTGTCATCTCTTTTTCTTTTCTTCTTTCTTTAAGAGAAACTGTGTAAAGTAACTTTTTGTGTTTAATGCTTGCTCAGTACTTTCCAGAGTTCTGTGAAGAAGAAAAAAAAAAACAGGCATATTACTCTGGTGGGATAGCCAAATAACAAAATTACCTATGTGGTCATCTTGGCCAATCAACTGGGCCAAATTTCATAGAGCTGTTTAAGCACAACAATTTGCTTAGCATGAAATTTTTGCCTCGATAAAAACAGGATTACCAACCGAATGTCCACGTGATTTTCAGGATATTAGCAAACAACACCTGAATCAGTAACGAGCAATATGCAGCACATTTTTTATTGGTTATCCTGTTTACAAGAAAGACATTTCATGCTAAGGAAGTTTTTGTGCTTAGGAGCTAGCTCTATGAAATTGGCCCTTGCATGGTGCATTGCTGCTTATACAGAGCAAGACATTTTCAAAATGTAAACTATTATGCAAAGATAGGCCTACAAATTGAAAAACTATGCACGGGTTAAAGCCAGTGGACACTATTGGTAATTGTCAAAGACTAGCATTCACAGTTGGTATACCTCAACATATGCATAAAATAACAAACCTGTGAAAATTTGAGCTCAATCGGTCATCGAACTTGCGAGATAATAATGAAAGAAAGAAAAACACCCTTGTCACACGAAGTTGTGTGTGTTTAGATGGTTGATATCGAGACCTCAAGTTCTAAATCTGAGGTCTCGAAATCAAATTCGTGGAAAATTACCTCTATCTCGAAAACTATGGCACTTCAGAGGGAGCTGTTTCTCACAATGTTTTAAACCACCAACCTCTCCCCATTACTCATCACCAAGTGAGGTTTTGTGCTAATAATTATTTTGAGTAATTACCAATAGTGTCCACTACCTTTAAACAATTGGTTCAAATGAGTTTCCCTTTATTCACTCGAGGCGGGTGTTGAAGGGAATGGATTGTGTTTTTTAATTGGTCATGAAAACCTTTCTAATAAAATTCAAGAACATGGATTCATAAGAATCCACTGCATGGTGGGTCTTTTCTACTCATTGTTAGTAACCTTCTCTCATCTGTTATTTTTGTCCTCGGCAGATCTTTCTGATGATATGTTCACTTATTCCATTTTTGGTAAGTCTAACAGACTTGTGTTCAACCCTCTTTGCAACCATTTTGAGCGGCAGCTAAGGTAGTATTCATTCTGACTTTCACCTGAAGAATGACTTCGCCGTTGATATGGGTCACGTCTTGTGGTTTCTTGCGGGTACCAATCAAAACCTACGATTGTGTTTTTTAGTATAATGACATGAGATCTTACATAACATGTACCGGGTGAGTTAAAAAAAAACTCCATCATTGGATTTGGAGCTATTTTTTAAGAACATTTTGAACAAATAAAAGTCCACCTTACTATAATGAAAGAATGGGGATGATTGATAAAGGCGTTCCAGAGATATGCTTCTTTCAATCGAATGGCATAATTCTGTACAACTTCTTTGGGCAATGTGTGTTTCGAGTGGACACTATTGGTAAATTGTCAAAGACTAGCCACTATTTGTAAATTGTCAAAGACTAGCCTTCTCACTCGGTGTATCTCATCATGTGCATAAAAAAACCAACTTGAGAAAATTTGAACTCAATCGGTCGTCGAGGTTGCGAGATAATAATGAAAGAAAAAAACACCCTTGTCACACGAAGTCGTGTGCATTTAGCTGGTTGATTTCGAGACCTCAATTTCTAAACTTGAGGTCTCCAAACCAAATTCGTGGACAATTATCTCTTACTCGAAAACTACGTCACTTCAGAGGGAGCCGTTTCCCACAATGTTTTATTCTATCAACCTCTCCCCATTACTTCTAAACATGTGAAGTTTTATGCTAATAATTATTTTGAGTAATTACCAATAGTGTCCACTGCCTTTAAGGAGAGAAGGTGATTATGTCCTTTTTTAACTCCTAAATGATGAAACACATGACCCAAAAAGTAGTTTGACAGAAACGTTTTATGCCATCCGATTTAAAAGCTATTATCTCTTGAATGCCTTTATCAACCAACCCCATCCTTTCACCATTGTATTGTAAAGGTAAATCCATGGCCTACTTTAGAAATGGACTTTTATTTGTTCCAGAGTTTTCGTGTTCTTGAAAAATAGCTCCCATCCAATGATTTTGTTGTGTTCACTCACCCGGTATTCTATAGGTTAATGACGGTCATAAAACTGACAAACGCACAGAAAATGTACACAGGAGATAGGCCATGGCGGCCCCCATGCAAGAACCCGCGTATGTACGCGCGGCCGATCTAGTTGTTCTATTCTTGATTCTTGAATGGTTATTATGTGACGGATTTGCGCGCTCAAATTCATGCATAGATTCATTGGGAACCCGATTTAAAATTTGTTCATTTTACCAATCCCCAAAATATACGCGTGAAAATTTGAGAACAAACTCAGCCACTATAGTGTCACTGGAAAATTTGTTGAGTTTTGCTCTCAATTTTTTCACCAATTTATTGAAATTGGTAAAATATCTTTATACGAGAAAAAAGTGCTATATCACAAAACCGTAATTCATATTAATATGTGTTTGTTTCCATTGAAACAGGCGGTCATCATGGGGAACTACTACCAATATGCTTTGTCAGCACAGCTATGCGGAAGCTGCGTTTTACTGCTGACCTTACTGCAAGTAAGTTGGATTTAACCATTTAGCCACTGGACCGCCCAGCCGCCTATCGATATACTGTAGTGGTAGGAGGAAACCTTGCTAGCTTGTGTTTGTACGAAAAAAAGGAACATCAAAAGAATCCTCGATAGTCATTATTAAGCTAATGGAGCTAATGATGGTGAAATAATTTAGCTCTTACCCCAATAATTAGACGCTCATTAGTAAACACAAAGGAAACTGTATTTATTCATCATTCATGATAATATTGTCGAAAACTCACGCCTTCGCATTTAATCAGTATAATCATTGAGTCAGATAAAAGCCTTGAAAAGCTATTGTGTCCATTTTATCCTTACAAACAAATATTCGCCATAAAAATTACCGTAGCCGTTTAACGAGAGACATGTATTGTTCTCATGCGAACTTGTACTTTTATACAAATATCAAGGTTCAAATTGTGCATAAAAAATAAGCTGTGACTATCTTTTAAAATTTGAACTACGATTCCAGTAATTAACTGCAAGAATCTTGAAGTATTAGTTTTCAGCAAATTTGAGCGGTGCAGGGACTAGAGGGTTAAAGTAGGTTTCCCAGAGATAATTTTATCAAAAAGTAACTCAGTTCCATTTTCAAATTTAGACATAATTCCCTGTTTTCACAGTTTTTTGTGTAGTTTTATTTTTTTACGTAAGTGTTGGACGCCAAGTGGTAATACTTGTCTTTGGTATTTAGCATAGGTGTCCATGCAGTGCCTTTAAAAGACACCCTTAACACGAACAGCAAGCAATTACAAGAAGTTGCTGTAACAAACTTATTAAACAATTTGTTTCCACAATCAACCATAGCAATGCTGAATTAGTTTCTGTCATAAAATCAAAACATTGATTATTTTATTTTATATTTTTTTTATCCACAGGGCCTCATGATTATTTTTGCATTCCGAGGGAAAAAAATGCTTTCAGGTGAATTTGTCGAAGGAGGGACAAAGGTCAGTGGAATAATTTCTTGTTTTTTGTTGGTATTCCAAAAATTTAAACACATACCACTGTTAGTCGATTTGTGTGTATGTCTCGTTTCGTGGTTCTGGAAAGAGCCGTTGGTTTCGATTTGACGTTTCGATCAATATGCTCTGATCGTCTTCTTTGGAGAAAGATATTTTGAAGAGTGTTATTTTGTTGTTTTTATTTTCCTTTACAGCTTCGTGACGAGCTTCTCATAATAACTGGCCTGAAGGTTCTTCTGTGTGTTTTGTCTATAGGGATAGCTGAGGTCAACGTTCCAGCGGTGAGTTACTAGCATCAAATCGCATAGATTCAAAGGCACCGCACACTATTGGTAATTACTCAAAATAATTATAAGCATAAAAAAAACTTACTTGGTAACGAGTAATGGAGAGAGGTTGATGATATAAAACATTGTGAGAAACGGCCCCCTCCGAAGTAACGTAGATTTCGAAAAAGAAGGAATTTTCCACTAAAATATTTGAATTTGATTTGTCCAGACCTCAGAATTAGATTTTGAGGTCCCGAAATCAAGCACCTGAAAGCACACAACCTCGTGTGACAAGGTTGATTTTACTTTCATTATTATCTGACTCGCAACTTCGACGACCATTTGAGCTCAAATTCATTCACAGGTTTGTTTTTTATGCATATATGTTGAGATACACCAAGTGAGAAAACTGGTCTTTGACAATTAACAAGTGTCCAGTGTCTTTAAAGCCATTATACACTTTCGGTAAACAGTATTGTCCAAGTCCCAAACTTCGTGTATCACAACTTATATATACAATAACAAACCTGTGAAAATTTACGCTCAATCGGTCATCGGAGTCGGGAGAAAATAACGGGAAAACACACTTGTTTCCGCACGTTTTGCCGTTGCATGACATGTGTTTAAAATAAATCCGTAATTCTCGCTATCGAGAATTAACAAGTAAAGCATTTCATGGAACAATATTTTAAGAGAAGTCTTTCACCATTACCTAATCTGTAAACCCTGTAAATTATTTGTAAATCTGTGAACTTTTTTTGTTCTGTACCGAAAGTGTATAATGGCTTTAAGTGGTACTTTTTTCAATAAGCCATTTGCGAGTTAAATTTGAATAATGTCTGGTACATTGACTTGCTTAGTCACAATGTTCCGCTTACATTTGAATTCCTCAGACTATAGAGACAGTTGCAATGTCAAACGGTTTGGGGCAATATTGATAACTTGTTTACAGAAATGAGTTGCAAAAATTTCTAATTCTTGACAGATAGGGCACTTCGTGGTACGAGCGATTATGCTAAATTTAACCTCGTTGGGTGACTACATGTGTTTATTGTGTCTGTATTTGTTTCAGGCATTAGTGCTACTAGTACTAGTACTTACCATGTTTGCAGATTGGGTGTGTATTACAGCCATTGGACTCTACAGAAAATGGAGAGGTGCGTGTTGAGTTTGTTTACGGGAATATTTTTAGAAAATAGAAGCAGCTTTTGCAAACTGTTGCAAACTGTTGCAAAAGGACTATACTGCAACCGTGGACCTCATATTGTCACTCTTTTGTTTGTACTTTTTGCAAGAGCCCCCACTGGTTTTGTACACGGTTTCCAATTTTGGACATTTCCCGAACGGTGGTCTCTAACCTTTTGTCATATTGTCCCTAGACTTGATTCAAGTCCCATTCTAGTGTGAGAGGTCCCTAAGCATATCACGCCAACTTACTATTGCACGCTCGCCGTCAAAAATGTGGTCCCGATAATGGAACTGGGGTGGATTTCACAATGGTAGTCCTAACTTAGGACTAGTCCTAGGCAATGCTCAGAGATAGGACTAGTCCTAAGTTAGGACCAGTAACTCATCCTAACTTAGGACTGGTCCTATCTCTTAAGCATTGCCTAGGACTAGTCCTAAGTTAGGACTACCTTTGTGAAATCCATCCCAGGTTGGGGAATGCAGAGCATCACAAAACAGTTTAGTTTTCTGGCGATGGCACGGGATTGGGACTTGAGTCAAGTCTATATTGTCCCCGGTGTGAAGTATACCTACTCGTGTGTACACATTGTTCACGGTGTCCATTTAATGAGCAGCAGTTTGAAAACCACTGATGCAGCAGTTATCTAAAATGTTGTTTATAAATATCAATTAGCAATCGCAAAGAATTACTCAATATTTTTTGTTTACAAATAGTGTACCCACGACGGTGGCTTTGCACCAACAAAAGTTCATGACCGACATTTCTTGGCGGAAGATCAAAACAAGAGCCCAATTTCATAAAGCTTTTAAGCAGAAAATACTGCTCAGCAACTTTCATGGCTACAGTCACGAAACAATGTACGCTTTATGGACTTTTTGCTCATTATCAGTTTCTGCTAAGCAATATTTGTCTGTGCTTAGCAAGTATGTGTGCTTCCAGACTTATGAAGTTGGGCCAAGGTATACTGGTGTATCAGAATTAGCAGTCAAGTTAAGTGGAAAGATATGAACAGAGCGAGAGAGGCAAGCACACATTTAAGGCGGTTGGGGGGGGGGTACCACAAGATGTTGGTTTATGATTTTTAGCTCAGAAAACTTTTTGGGACGTTGCAAACAAAATGGTTTGTTTTTGTTTTCTTGCAGACAGTTCATTCAACACAGATCTCAGCAGTCATTTATCCCGTCGACTCGTCTTAGAAAATATTGACATGGGTCGAACACAGAGTAAGTTTTCTAAGCTGATGTCTCTTCTTTGTTTATTACATAATGGTCCCAATAATGTAGCTGAACGGTTAGCAATTTTGTTTGCAATTCTGTGTAGCAGAAAAAGATGCTTAAGCGTAAATCTATTTCACGAGCGGCACATTTTATATCGTTTGCAAAAAGAAGAAAGTGGTGACAAAATGGCGGGCGAAACAAATGCAGAGTATGACGATGAAAAACAAATCATCACTTTCTCTGTCTGATATGTACTATTTATAATCGTTCAAAGCGCCCCTTGAAAGGTTGCACACTAACTTTAGAGTAAACAAGAAGTTTATAATGTACAACATTTCTGAAACATTTTAAGTTGCTAAGTTGCTCTATGATTATATAAGAACAATGGGAGACTTTTGGGACGCTTGGTGGCAGCAGACTTTGTTCCATCGTTCTCGGTAACGTGCGCACGCTCAGAACTACATAAACAATGGAAATTTACCTGGTAAGCCTGCTGCCACCTAGCGTCCCAAAGTATCTTATTAGTGTCATTGTTGGTTTAAATTTATGATTATTTGCTTTATTGCTCAGCTTTTACAGATGGAGTTTTCATCATCGTGGCCACACTGATTATACTGGATATCACGTACGTAAAAAATTAATGGTCTGTTTTTGATTAGTTCAGCCAAAGAGCATTGACCTAGACTTGATTCAAGTCTGGTTCCCGTGTGAGAGGTCCCGAGGCGTATATCGTGCCAACTAGCGAACAACCGGTATAGCAGTGCGCGCTCAACGTCAAAATTGTGGTCACTCTCTGGCGATGGCATGCAAGGCACGGGATTGGAACTTGAGTCAAGTCTATCTAGCACGGACCGGGCTCATGGTTCAAACTATGTCTATATATCACTTCAACATCACTGCATACATCACCTCCAGGAAGCGCGGGAAAGCTTGAGTCAGGTTTTGGATACTGTTCGTCCTGCAATAGGAAAAACGCATAGATGTTGAACAAAGAGCCAGATACCACCTCTGTGTCTCTTTGGAACTCCTTGTCTGTTTCACCTCCATCCTTCAATCTAGACTGATTCAAATGTAAGAGAAAGATCAATACCTTCAGTGCCCCAAGTCATTTTCATTTCAATTTCATCTCTTCAAGCCCAAGAGTGGCTTTTAGCTTCTGTGCCGAACTTGCATTTTTGCATTAATAAAATACTTTAATTGGGACAACAGGAGACTTCCCAACGCTAGGTGGCAGCAGACATACCGGGTAAATTTCCATTGTTTTCGTAGTTCTGAACAAGCGCATAATTCTGAGAACAATGGATTTACCCGGTACTGCTGCCCTCTATCGTCTCAGAAAGTCTCTCGTTGGCTGAATTGCTTTATTAATAATATTACTTCTTCTTCTTTTTGCGATCTAGTACGGAATCCTTAAGGGACGGCGAGGTCGATGTGGATGAGAATAGTTTATTGGAGACTCTTCAGAGGAACAAGGAACCCATCCTATCCTATCTCTCAACCTTTCTGACCGTTGGTAAGAAAAGGCTGTCAATGCCAGTGTCCTATATGATACGGAAACCCCACCCAAGTGACTTGGCAATCATTTCCCCTCAAGTCAAGTCAAGTCACAAGTCAGTTTCCCCCAAGTCAAGTCAAGTCGCAATTCAGTGGTATTGGCAACTCTAGTAAACTTGGGATGGGGTGGGGAAGGAGTCCAATTCTATTTCTCTCGACCGCGGCAGTTTGATCGCTCTCGTGGTATCCGTGGAACTGACTTTTCACTTTTCCCGTTTCCCGCCACTTTCACTTTGTCCCTTACGGCCAAATATCTTATTCCCTTGTAAACATTTTCTTATTTGCCTTTTTCTGTCTAGGTATGATCTGGTATATCAATTACTCAATATTTTACGTAAGTGAATTTGATCCTTTAGATATGATGTTACTAAACGTAAACAAACAGTGCTTCTTTGTATTAATTTGTTGATACCTTTGGGTTTTTTAACCGTTCGTTTGTTTGTTTGTTTTAATACAATATTAATGAAGATGTGTACAATTAAACTAACATGCTATAGGTCTCCAAACTTATTTAAAAAAATGATTGGGTCTTTTTAGATATTGGGAAAAATAATCCGTAATTGTAATACCTAATAAGAGAAGCGTTACTTCAGTAACGCTTCTCAGATTTAAATTTGTTGGGATAAAAACTGCCCTCTTTTTGTATAAGCATTTTACTTCCAAGTGAATTGTTTATCAAAAGCTGCCGTGGGCTGCTGCAACCCAATAGTTTCACATTGTCATTAATAGTAAGTGATTACTAGACGTATATATTATTTTCTGTGAAATTATTCATATTTCAGTATTTACAAAGACTAAGTCGGCTTCTGCTTTTCCTGAACCGAATGGTAAGAAAGCTTTCTATGATTTCTCATGTTCTAATTGTCACTCTAAGAAGGTTATGCTATAATACAACTACAACACATAAGTGGCCTGACGTTTCTAGCCAAACAGCGTCATAAATACTTAGTGAAGGGATGTAAGAGAAATCAAATTATGTGGTTTGTTCTCGACCAATACAAACTCACAATATTATTACCGTCACGGCTGTTTAGTATAGCAATATCGACGTTAAGCTGCACGCTACGCGAGCAATACGTGAACGTCAACAATTGTGTTGTTTCTGATCGGTGACGTCGCCACTTAGGGCTTACTTCATGCTCACGTATGACGTCTGCACGTACGAACCATGACGTGGAAAATAGTAACTTCACGTATGCTAAAAACGTGAGATTTTAACGACATAATTTTCTGACGTTCACGTTCACGTTCACGTTCACGCGGAACGTGCAGCAATTCCTTTGAACTACTTTATTGGTGTTAGGCCTTTATCAATTTGCAAAAACTATTTACATGTATTATTGTTGATTTTTACAGTCGCTTTTATTCGTCAGTGTCCTTCCTCTTGGTTTTCAGCTTATCTCAGTGTTTTCAGTTAATGTAAGTATGAAGACTATGTAACCATGGAAACAGACAATTCAACTAAAGTCACAGTAACTATCACTTAGATAATTTGTGGTGTCGTCCTCGGCGGTAAGATCACCACACACTCGAACCCCCGTGTTTCTAATCAGCAGAGTGTTGGTTTGAGTCCTGGTCGTGACACTCGTGTGCTTTATTTAGCAAGATACATAGCCATGATTGCTTCGTCCTTCGGATGGAGGCGTTAAGCCGTTGGTCCCGTGTGTTGTGTAACGCACGTAAAAAAAACTGCACTTATCGAGGGGTCAGATGTGTCAAACAAAATTACTACTACACGACAGACTCTTCAGGATTGTTTGTTGTACGAGTCAATGTGGGAATTCCCTTTGAGCAGCGGACCAGTCTCGTATGTAAAAAACTCCAGCGGGTGAACGACCATCATGCAATGGCCCGTTAATATTTTAATTATGTTTCGTGTATTCTCTTGGAAGTCGGGGAAGTTGGATTTCAACTTTGATACGCGTGTATATGCACTAAGGGTTAGGTTAACTTTGTGGTTGTTCTGTTACTTTGTATACAGTGTATTTTTTTTTAATGCCAATCTTTAACAATGAATCTGTTTGTAGGAAGCTGACAGGAATGAGAACAATGCAGTTCGGTTTCACTGTGTTCTCATTTTCTTCGCAACTGCCTTCCAGGTCGTCTTTTGGTTAGTCGCACATTGGAGACGGTAAGATTCATTAACTTCTTAAAAATACTCTCATTTCATTTCATTTTATAGTCTGGTTATGACGCCAAAAGGACTCTCAGAAAAGCGAACTAAATGAATGTATTAGCCCAGAACCCAAATGTATAGAAGACTGGGAACGAAGTTTCAGTTACAGATGTGGGAGGAAAACCCCACCAGACACTTGTTCTAGGGGAAATCATGAACCTAGACTGGTCCCCTGTCTTATATCCGCAAGGATAAAGACACGTGCTTGCTTGTCAGAACCAGGGAATCTGACTCTCTACGCACATTCACGAAGTGTATCAAAAATTATTTCTGTATTGGTCTGATGTGACGTTTGGCGCCACGGCAAATGCACTTGCTGTCGTCTGCATTTGAATCTAGGTGATATGTGAAGATGCCCGGGTCTAAGCCATGCTAAAGGCCACTCTCTGGCGTTATTTAACGAGCCTCGAAATGTGACGTCAGACGTCAGGCAAGGGGGAAACCCAGGCAGTAGGGACTGAACCTACGCAATCCGCATGAGGGCGACATTTTAACATGTTCTCTTCCATTAATTTTGACAGGGATAAACATTTTTCGTCGAAGTATCATGGAATGCATAAAATGCGAATGTTGTGTCTCTTGCTGATATATCCGTCCATGAGGTATGAACAAATTCGTTAAATAAATTTGTTTAAATATTTTAAAATTATAAGGCTTTCTCGGTCATTTTGTAACAAAAATCCAAATTTTTTAACACCAGCTCATGTTAATTTCATATGAAATTGAATGCTTACCACTGAAACACTAGATATACTTATTTGCATGTTTCATGATTGTTTATTGTCACTGATCAGCCATCTTGGATTGGAACAGAAACCCTTCGCTCGTCCCCAGCGCCTTGCGTTAACCAAAGCCGCTGGGATGGGCAAACGTATCATGCACTGTCATTGGTTTAATAATGCGCAGTCCCATCATGCATCACACTCACACTGCACCATATTTCTATGCACTGTACGCATGACGTACTTCCTGAACAAGAATCTGTGCAAGCGATTAGCCCATCCCAGCGGTCCTGGATAGACTGGCCGCTGGGGCCGAGCGAACAGAATCCCAAGCAGTTAAAATCAATAGAGGGCGGTACAACATCTACAAACAGAGCTCTGTCTACAAGTAGTTTCTATTCAATTCAGTTTCACCAGTTTAGCATTCACTTGTGAAATAAGATCATTCACTTGTCAAATAAGATCATTCAGTTTAGATACGCTGCAATAATCAGTGATAAATTTCGTACAAAACCCAGCAGCATCAGCTGGTCAACCATTTAATTTAATCAAGTGTAAAATATGAACAAAAAATAGAAGAAATTCAACTTAACCATGGTTAAAGTGGAGTCGCATGCCTACAGATGAAACAGCATAGTGGTAGAGCGACGTCCATAAACACTCTGGGTTGTTGGTTCAAACCTCGCTGTGGCCAATATTTTGTCTGGTTTTTTTTACTACTACATCATCATGGCTGCTTCGCATTGATTTTTTCAGCTTGATGCTGTTCTGTGCTTCTTTCATTGATAGAGTCTTCAAAGCAAATGTCATCCATTTGGTGAGTACAACATAGTATTATGTCCTTTTGAGAAGTCACAAGACCCCTACAGCGCCCTCACTTGTTTTAATGAAGACCTATCATTGGTTAAGAGTTGTACATCCGCTTGGTTGAACACTACATACATCTTTTGGAACTGAGAACAAAATGAGATCAACATATGAAACCACAATGTGGTTCACACAGTGTTTTTACCGTGTTGATAAACAACTAAGTTTCTAGGATGGATTTCACAATGATTAAAGACTAGTGTTAGTGTTATCTTTTCCCCACTAACTTTGCCCATTTTGTGTATGTATTTCTTCAGGCGGAATTACTGGTACCCGTTGCATTCATCTTAATGAAATTTGCATTCGAATTAACATTGGTAAGCATTCTTCATCTCCGTATCTCTACCTCTAGCCTTACTACTTTTATTGACTCTTTATTTTTGGTTAACAAAAATGTTGAGCCGCTATTGTTGATGATTAGCTGGTTAAATCATTACGCTGTTAGGCATAGTTAGTTAGTTAGTTAGTTATTTAATTAGTTAGTTAGTTATTTTGTTAGTAATTAAGTGGTAGCCATCATCCCGAGCTTCATATTATCGTCGAGCCACCGTGGTGTCAGGGCCCAATTTCATAGAGCTGCTATAGAGCTGCTAAGCATGAAAATTTGCTTAGCATGAAACTTCTTCCTTGATAAAAACAGGATTACCAACCAAATTTCCATTCGTTGAATATTGCATGTTACTGGTATTCAGCTGTTGTTTGCTTATCCTGAAATCCCGTGGATAGCTGTTAATCCTGTTTTTATCAAGGAAGAAATTTCATTCTAAGCAAATTTTTATGCTTAGCCGCTCTATGAAACCTGAAATCCCGTGGATATTTGGCTGTTAATCCTGTTTTTATCAAGGAAGAAATTTCATTATAAGCAAATGTTTATGCTTAGCCGCTCTATGAAATTGGCCCCAGGTCTACCTCTGAGTCTGCTTCCTGCAATGTGACATTCAAGAAGAATTCGGGTTGTCGGTCATTGCCCATTCATTTAACTTGACCACTATAATTAGAAGCTTGTTTGTGTCTTTATTTCTCAACAGCACTTTAGGCGGAGTCACCGTAAGCCAGGAGTTTCTAACTTGAGTATGGAACGAACGGAAACGCAAAATGGCAAGAATAATTTAGGATTCAGTCACCCGGGCCCAAATTCCTAATACATGTAGGCCGCCGTTTTGTGCTTACGGGTTCTCCCTCAGCAGAATTTCTATTTCACCGTCAGCAAGGGTAAAATGATGCTGGCTAACCCGCGTTTAAGCACACCAGTGACGTAACAATACATTGTGAATGTTCCGCTATAACTTGGTGAAATGCGTTTATGCTTACGCATATTATTTCTGCTACAATAATGAAATTTGGCCCATATGAATACCACAATAGGTGACCAGCAAGGTGATGACTGACAAGTCATAATTCAGATCTGCTCGAAACTTAATGGACTATACAGGGTATGTAGAGCTGATTAAACAGTCGCAGACCATCTTTAGGTTTCGTGAATCCCAGGTTAAAAAAAAAAAGATTATCCATAAAATCCATGAAATAATAAAGCTGTGTAAATTCAGGGTCAGGCTTATCCAGTGTGCGACTAAGGAGACAATACTTAAGAAAAATAATTGTTAGCATAAAAACTTACTTGGTAACAAGCAATGAGAGCTGTTGATAGGATAAACATGGTGAGAAACGGCTCCCTCTGAAGTATAACGTAGTTTTTGAGAAAAGGGCATTTTCTCACTCAATATAAGACCTCAGCAGCCGATTTCACGAAACTTTACGCAACTGCATAAGTCCACTTGCGCAACGTTTACGGAGCAACTTGCGCCATAAACGTTGCACAAGTGGCAACTGCATAAGTCCACTTGCGCAACGTTTACGGAGCAACTTGCGCCATAAACGTTGCACAAGTGGCAACTGCATAAGTCCACTTGCGCAACGTTTACGGAGCAACTTGCGCCATAAACGTTGCGCAAGTGGCAACTGCATAAGTCCACTTGCGCAACGTTTACGGAGCAACTTGCGCCATAAACGTTGCACAAGTGGCAACTGCATAAGTCCACTTGCGCAACGTTTACGGAGCAACTTGCGCCATAAACGTTGCGCAAGTGGCAACTGCATAAGTCCACTTGCGCAACGTTTACGGAGCAACTTGCGCCATAAACGTTGCACAAGTGGCAACTGCATAAGTCCACTTGCGCAACGTTTACGGAGCAACTTGCGCCATAAACGTTGCGCAAGTGGCAACTGCATAAGTCCACTTGCGCAACGTTTACGGAGCAACTTGCGCCATAAACGTTGCACAAGTGGCAACTGCATAAGTCCACTTGCGCAACGTTTACGGAGCAACTTGCGCCATAAACGTTGCGCAAGTGGACTTACGCAGTTGCGTTAAGTTTCGTGAAATCGGCTGCATGTGCCTGTAGCTGCATGGTTTAGGCATCTGAAAGCACAAAAAAAAAATAGTGCAGCAAGTGTGTGTTTTCTTTCACAGATTTGTTATTTTATGTATATTGTTGAGATACACCAAGTGAGAAGACTGGTCTTTGACAATTACCAATAGTGTCCAGTGCCTTCAATCTTCTCGAGTGTTTTATATATAACACTTGGACCTTAATCTTGACCTTGGCCTCACCTCTTATACTCTTTTTCCCAGTCATAAACACACTTCAAGCGTTTTTTTTTACAATGTGGTTTTGTAAGTATCTCTGTTCGTTTAAAGTCAGTATATTTGGTAGAATAAACAATTTTGTATATCTATTTTCAACAGAGTTCATTATACTGCACTGAAGTAAATCATTACTCATGTTTTATAGGATCATAACAAAAAAAATGGTCGGGACAATATTCATCGTTTAACTCAAAAAGTGGCATATAAATAGTTGCATTATTATTCCGACGGCACCATTGGTAGGTCAAGTTAATTTAGAAGTTTTTGCTGCAATTTAAAAAAAAAAGTAAAATAGCCCTATTTGGTCTATGGTAGTTGTCGGAGTGAATTTAAAAGTTCTGGAAAGGGGGGGCACAAAGAAAACGAAAGCTCGCTGGGAAAAAAGTCAATATTTCTGCCAGCCTTAGAAAGAAATTGACGCCATATTGGATACCTTCATCTATAGGCTGGGTCTTACAGTTAAAGTTCGCCAGGTAGCGTCTTAAAAATGGAAGTGGTGATAGATTTTGGTGGTGTAGCAAACAACACACGGACAGAGGAGCAGAGGCAAGCCAAACAAGACATACATCAACCAACTATGTAAGGAATCGAACATGGCACAATTTTTATAAAGCCTGTAAGCACAGAAACTTACTAAGCACAGATCAAATAAAATATTGCTTCAGAAATAGGTTCCAATCCAACATTCCATCAAATTATACTGTTGCCAGTGGCCCACTCATTTCTTGCTCACCAAATAATATTTTCTCAGCAGCATTTTCTGTTAAACAGCTTTATGAAATTGAACCCTGACCTATGAGGACGTATTATGAACATTTTTGGAAAGCCAATGGGCAAAAATGTCCGATTGATTTAACTTTTGGAACGCAGGTGGCAAGCAAGAGTAGTTTAAACATAGGCCCTATTGGACAGTGTGAACCAAAGAGGTCAAAAGTTACATGTAATAATTGAAATAGCATGCTGTACTCGAGACAAACATCAGCCATGTATCTTTTGAAATACAAGGATTGTTATGCATATTTTTTTTTATATCTTGCCCGATTTGGGGGCAAAGGTCACCCCCCCCCCATAAAAATAAAAACAAATAATAATAATAATCCATAATGTTACACATTAGGGTTTCCTCTTAAATAGGCCACCCCCCCCTCCCCTAAAATCCTCTAAAGAATGTATGACATTCCTTCAACACAATGCATTCGAATATGCAATAGGGGTACACAGACTCAGACTTTCTATCAGTCAGAATGCTTGTAAGTTGTAGGTCTACACACTCAAATTGGCAGCATGCTCAGCCGGAATTCGGCAAGCGGGGAATCATTCAGAGTTTGCTCATTTTACAGTAAGTTCACTCTGCCCCAGCGCCTGAACCAAAGGACGGGGGATGTGACGAGACCGGTCTTGGCTGAGGGACATGGGGCTGAGTCCCGGTTTGAAGACCTGTATGAGGTCTAATTTCATAGAGCTGCTAAGCAGAAAATATAGCTTAGGGTTCGAATCCCCACCCGAGTAACATGCATGTGATATGTTTTCACAGGTCTCTGGAAAGCGGTGTATGGGTAAAAACCAAAACTAATATTCTTTATCCCCGATGCAAATTTAACATCTCTTAACTCTCTGCTAAGCAGAAATGAGCAGGGTACCAGCCACAAATTGTACATGTGATATTGAGTTTGGCCGGTAACCTTATTCTGGTAAGCATAATATCGTTGTGCTCAGCATCCTTTTGTGCTTAAGTAGCTCTATGGAATTGGGCCCTGAGGGGCGAGGCCGGTGGGTGAGGTGCGAGCACCTGCTTCAGGTGGAGAAACAAACATTCAATATGTCCTCCATATCCATAAAAAAATCATGTTGTTTATCCTTAAAGATGAACAGTCGTTGATGAAACTTATACACTTAATGGCATTAATCTACAAACGGCTCACAAAAGGAAACCCAGTCATGTTGATCTGTTAAATGACATCGGTACGTACTTCCAGCCTTGGGGTTTGGAATATTGCTCCCGGCCACACATAGACGTATTGATAACTCGCTCAGCTGTTTTTAATGAGATCCCGAAGAAAACGTTAACATAATTGGCGCTCTACCAATTAAACAGGTCTTTTGTATAAAGACCAAGGCTAGAATGAGAATGTTCGTTATTATATCGACTGTGGTTAATATGGCGAATAAGGAACCAATTCTGTTTTCAAAAGAACCACTCAATTACAACCGACTTCACTGACGGCGTGACCTCCACTTTAAATGGCCGGCTTTTCAAGGCATTTTTCAAGTGAGAGTTGTCAATGATTTAACCATGGTTTAACACGTTCCGTTGCTTGTGACTTGAACCATGCCTTGAAAATGTATGTACCGCAATCAGCAAAACCACCTGGAGCCCAATTTCATAAAGCAGTTAAGCAGAAAAAGACAAATTTCCGCTTAGCAGAAATGAGTAGGATACTAGTCAGAAGTTGTGCATGTGACATGGTATTTTGGCTAGTAACCCTGTTCTGGTAGCATAATTTTGTTGTCATCAGCCACTTTTGTGCTTTAGCAGCTCTATGAAAATGGCCATGGGCCCAACTTTATAAAGCTCTTAAGCAGAAAATACTGCTTGACAAATTCTTTGCTATGCAAAAACTAAAAGCCAGGCACCAGCCACTTTAATGCAAACTTAGTGTATTTTGCGCTAGCTACCTTTTTTTTTTTTTATCAGCGGGTGTTCTGTGCTAAGAAAGTGTTTATGCTTACAGGCTTTTTGCAAGTTTTGCTTCACAATGTTCTGCTTGGTCAAAAGGAGCAGCATATCAGTCACATTGTAGGCCAATCCATGTGACATGATTCTTTGCTGGTGACCCTTATGTCATTGAGCAAGGCATTTTACAAAAATTGCTTCTCTCCACTCAGGAGTACAAATGGGTACCGGCGAGAGCTTGGGAGTAACCTAAGATGGACTGGCATCCCTGTGCAGGGGAAAATATTATCAGTCAATAATTTTGAATGCAAAGGAAACTATATATAAACACCGGCATGGTGAGCCATATGGGCTCAGTGCAGCCTTTACGTTTTACTGATCAATGCAAACATCGAACTCGCAAGGCAACGTGTATCCATCTCTGACAAAATTGCCGCCATTTATTGTACTCGTAAAACACCAACAGCAAGTTCAGCCACATTCCTAAAAAAGTAACCGATCAATCAATGAGTTTTAAAGGTCTCTAAAACGAGGGTAGAGGTTGACAAGAAAAAACCTTTGGAGCTCTACGGGTTGTCCTATGTTGTCTACTCCCAGGGAGCTGAGTAAGATTAAAAGGATTATTGGCCCAATGACCAGGGCACTTACATGTAAAGTGCATTGGAACTGTTATTGTGAAATGCGTTATAAAAAAAAAAATGGGTATTATTATTTATATTATTATAAATGCGATCGGGTCATACTTTAGTATAATAATAATAATAATAATAATAACCGTATTTATAACGCGCCTTTTGCCAAAGGATACAAAGCGCCAGGTATTATTACTGCAAGGAGTGGGGGCGATTTTTGAGATAATATAAGACCTAATCCTTAAGCACAATGTAATGGTTTACAAGGTGCTGTGGCGCAATATGCTGCCAATCCAGCCAGGAACACCGGGGCGAACCCCTTCTCTTTTCGACAAGTGCACTGGGTTCTTTTACATGCGTTTAAACAACACATGGGACCAACGGCTTTACGTCCCATCCGAAGGACGAAGCAATGGTAATGTGTCTTGCTTAAGGACACAGGTGTCACGGCTAGTATCACCCCCCCCCCCTTCTCTTCCCCTCACGGAACTTTTTGAACAGAAAGCTTACTTTTGTTGTAAAGAATTGGTATCCCGGGAAATGATTTCGGCTGATGTGCCCTCGGTGGTAAGAAATCAATCAAAAGTTATGTCGAGGAAGTTTAATCTCCAAAGATTGCTTAAAGGGCGAAATTGGGGAGATTTTAAAAGTCCGTGGTGTCCGTTGGTGAATGCTGCTGCCAGAGGGTTGCAGTTGGTACCCGCCGTCATCTTGCCAGCCAAACATGGATGGATTCGAAGTTCAACACAGTGACAGTTTTTTTATTTTTTGTTTTTGTTTAATGGTGTAGTTTGAAAATCTCATAATTATTTCAGAAGACAATATTGTCAACACAGTGACAGTTTTTTCATTTTTTGTTTTTGTTTAATGGTGTAGTTTGAAAATCTCATCATTATTTCAGAAGACAATATTGTATGGCACTATTTTGATCACTGATGTGTTATCGGGTTTCACTATTTTCTGTGTCCCAGATGCTTGATCGATGTCAAACTTCAGAGGTTGGTCAGTTTATGTAATTTATTCCTCCATGGTTTATGTATATGGCGGATTACTTTAAGTGCTTACACTTCCACCAACTGTTTTGTTAGCAAAAACAAGTTCCGTGAAATGTTCCTTTAAAAAATTTCCAACATTCAATAGTGACAATGACAAGAACATCAGGAAGGCAGAAGCAGTTGTTATAAACACTGGTTCCCCCACGCCCAGCGAAGCGTGGATGTTCTTTGTTGATGTCTAAACCATAATACAACCACAGCCCATCAACCCACGCACCATCACCCACAGACGGACCCCGGACAGTACATGTACAGTTAGAATACAGGGCAAATAGCTCATCATTCATGCACGAATTGCTTTCGTGGTTCGGGGTGGTTTTTGCAAACCTTTCGCTTCTTGTTGTGTTGTTGGTGGACCATGTGAACGGCTGGGCCTACGCTAGACGGGATAGCAACTTTCTCCATGGTGGCTGCTCAGCCAGGAGGTTAGCCACAATAGTCTGGTGAGTGAACAGTATTTTATTGTAGTTTCTATTGTCATAAAACCTTCTTTCTTCCTCCATGCTTACACTGAGTGGGTATTTGATTTTGTGAGTGTAATGGCCTGAAGTTTCGACTATGGGCCGCGACCATGAAGGCGTCTTTCTCGAGGGCTATACACAACATATAATCAGCACAACAACACATTCATCCTAAGTACATAGTATTTATTTCATAAACCCTTCTATCTCTCTCTGCATGGAGGTAGAATTGGACCTCCCCAAGTCTGGTGCGCTGGCTATAATATTAATAGCTGTATTTGTTTAGCAGTGCATTTAATGTAGTGTTCATAACGGGTTCTTTGGCTTCTGTTCATTTCCCTCACGATGCAACACCAACATGGGAATTAATACAATTACCCTTTAAACTGTTTTTTAATCAAAGAATTGGTGTAAATGCACAAAGTATAGTTATTGTTGCCCTGACGTTTCGACCATCATTGCAGCAGATGAGTCGTTCTCGAGGGCTACACATAACTGTGTTGTAATACAACAACCGCGTACAAAGGGGGTCTACTTCCATTGGTTCAAAAATGACCCCATACTCGAGGTGTAACAAAAGCGCAAGATACCATGCAGAATGGAAATTAGCCCTTGCTGAACTACACAATATTGTCTTTTTACAATTAATTAATACGAACAACTTTCACTTCTTGCGTGACAATAATCTCTGTTCGTGTTGAAAGTGTTTCCTGTCTTGGCACACACATGTGACTTGTTGGATATGGTATCGTATGTTAATTGGGTAGGATCTGGTGCAGTACATGGTTCATGTATATGCATGATGAAAGGTAACCAACATACTCTTTCTAACGCAGGTCCACAAATAAGGATAGCATTGCTCTACCTTTCTAGCAAGATTCTCCAGACAATTGTTACCTACTTGTATACATCTTTACAGGTGGCACATAGCCCTGTCACACTTCAAGGCTTGCTCCTATTTCTCAGTAAATCACTTAATTATTCATCCATTGCTGGTCCACTCTTGATCACTAATCCCCTTGTTACTGGAAAAAGTAAATATCGTACTTTGATTGCAAAAGTAAAAGTGCTTAGGAATAGTCCCAAGCTAGGAGGACTAACTTTGTCAAATCGATCCATGGGCCAGCACCTATAAGTAGCAATTTATTGATAGAGTCCTCAGTTGTATCAAACAAAATTCAAATTTAATCAATTTGTTATCATTTTTTTGTGCACTCATGCCTGCAGCTTTTTTTCTCTTTTTTAAGTCAGAGGTTTTTTTGGTTTTTTGTTGTTGTTGTAATTTTTAACAATAATGAATCTTAACTCGCCAAGTCTTTTTAACTTCTGTCGTGTAATTTGGGATATTTTTTTAATAAACCTTAATGAATTGAAATTGAATTGAAAGTCACCTGATAATAGAACATATGATCAGACTACGTGTATACGGTAACGGGACACTTCGTACCTTTGCCACTTCGTACCTTTTCAAGGTACGAAGTGACTTTGGACACTTCGTACCTTCCTACAAGACACTTCGTACCTTCTCACGAGTCACTTCGTACCTTCTCACGAGTCACTTCGTACCTTCTCACGAGTCACTTCGTACCTTCTCACGAGACACTTCATACCTTCGTACTAATTTGGGATTTCTGCATCGTACATTTTAATGAAGGTACGAAGTGACTCGGCTGAAGGTACGAAGTAACTCGGCTGAAACGGCTGAAGAAAATCACGCTGTTTCGAGTGGATTTTCTTCAGGCGTTTCTTTACCTTTGAACACTCCCACTCGCTCATGCCCACAACTAGATTAAAGTAGCAATTGTAAAAGAGATAAGTTGTTTTCAAGTGAGGACCTCATGCATGTTTTGATTCGATGCCGTTTGAGTGCGTTCTCTTTCTATTGATAAAAAGGGGGTTCGTTCTTGTGGAGGAGGGGCGTCACAGAAGCCTCCCCACAATCAAGCTATAGGGAGACTGCGGTAGTACGAAAGGCTTATGATGCTATTGGTAATCACTCAAAATACATGTAGCGTAAACACTTTCTTGGTAACGAGCAATGGCGAGCTGTTAATCGTACGAAACATTGTGAGAAACGGATCCCTCTGAAGTAACGTAGTTTTTGATAGGGGGGTAATTTCTCGCTCAAATATTTAGAGACTTCTTGTATTGAATCCTTTTTAAGGTATCTGAAAGCACAAACGCATTTTGTGCAACTGGGTGTGTTTTTTCTTCTGTCATTATTCTCTTGCAGCTTCGATGATCAACAGACCTTTATCACGGTGCGGCCGTCTTGAATTTCTCCCATTGGTATCATTGTTACCAAACCGAGGGTGGAAGAACAAAATAGTCACGTTCCTAATTGCAAAATAATTATTAACATTCATTATTGTTATCCGATACGAGGGACATGAAAACGATGGAGGCATTATGATAAGGAAATTGGGTCCTTTCGCAGCTTTGTTATTGTATGCATACAAATATGTCGGGAAACACCACAGGAAACGATTTCATCCAGCAAAAACCATTTTGACTGCCTTTTTTGTGCCCCGGATTTTTGAGTAGTTAGTGATACACTTTGTGCAGTAGTTTGCTCTCCTGCATGCTATTACAAGGGAAATCGTTCCATAAACGCAAGAAATACTTGTATTTCATCGAACACGAAAGCCTTAATTTAGTTAACCCAATTTTATCCATCTCATATAGTTGTAACCTTATCAGTTGGTTCGATCCTCTCCTGACGTCACGTGGCATGAATATTCATAATTTATTCATTTATATCCAGCCACGTGGTTCTTTGCAGACAGCACACTGCTGACTGTAACCATTGAGGTAGGAAAAGTAACCACTTAAAAACCGGGAAGTACTTTGCGTTCATCGAATGTCTCAATTTAGTTAACCCAATTTTATTCACTTCATATAGATGTAACCTTATCAGTTGTTTTGTCCTCGTCTGCCGTAACGTGTCATGAATATTCATGATTTATTCATCCATATCCAGTCACATGGTTCTTTGCATACAGCATGCACTGCTGTCTATACCAATTCAAAAACGAGAAGTACTTTTCATTCATCGAACACGAGCGTCTTAATTTAGTTAACCCAATTTTATCCATTTCATAAAGTGTAACCCTATCGCTCGGTTTGTTCGCGTTATAGATATGGATGTTTTTCAGTGTGGATCAGGTTGCGTCTTATTTCTAAAGAGTGTTGGAGATCTCACCCCTCCTTGTTACTGTCCTGCCCCCCTTCAATTACACTTCTCTCTGGACACCCATCCTGCCTCATTGTTGCTCACTGAAAGGACTCAAAGCTTTCTTGTCCCGAAGATAAGGCCAGATGAAAAAGAAATACATGTTTAGCGTTCCCAACCGCTTCCTTTTTAGAGGCCGCCTCCTCGTTATTTTCTCCTCTTCGCATGTTTGTAATTTTTGTTTTTATATAACTAAAGAAAAGCAGCCGTTGGTCTTTAATTTAATTGAATCCAAAATCATCAATAGGCAATTACATCCCTTGGCAAGCTCCATATAAAACAATAACAGTTGGGATTTGAAATAAACAATATACAATACTTAAATAAAGAAAGATTATTGGACAAAATGACAATAAACAGAAATGACAAAGTGGTCGAACCTACAGCAATTGTATACATGTAAATACATACAAATACAATAATTAATAAATGTGTCGTGCGGCCATTTTAATTTGGAAAAAGAAAAAGGGCCATTCTTCCCTTTTTTCCAAGAAGGCAGGACGTTTAACATGTTTTTTTTCTTTCATTTGGCCTAAGTTCTGCAGCAAGGATCATCTTTCCCAAGGGTTTGAATGGGAGGGAAAAAAAGCTGACGCAGGTTCTGAGCTATTTTTATTTGAGCAGATGTAACATAGGTTTTCCTTGTCGTAGCTCTATAACCTTTACAATCTGGTTTTTGTGTTAGCTTTGGGAGCACTTGTCTGTCACTTTATGTAGAAGGTACAGACCGTGTGGGAGGTTTTGAAAATTTGATATAAAATATTATGCTGCTTGAATTGTTGCTTTGTAGTCATTCCAAGGTGAAGGAAAACTAAACTTGCGAATGAATTGGTAGTGCAAGTAGAACAATAATCTGAATTTGTTGTTAGAGTCTAAAAGGTACATGACACTATTGGTAAATGATTACGCAAAATAATTGTTAGCATAAGTTTTGTTTACTTGGTAACGAGCAAAGGAGAACAAAAAATACACAGTGAACAATAGTTGCCGATTCACGTAACAATAAAACCATCACTTGTCCACAACTGACATATCTTATAATGGCGTCTTTTTTTTCCAGTTGCTTTTTTCAATTTTTTAGTCATTGACCCGTGAACGGATATGGGCAATGGTACAATTGAATCATTGAATTGATCGTACACGGCCTCCCTTTAAAACGTATTGACCGTTCATATAAACCCGCGTACACTATTATCCAATGTTCATGTACAACTACATGCATGTGCAGTTAATAGAAAGCGGTTGACTTCAAAATAAGTTTAGCTGTCACGGTGGATCATGAAACTATAGCTTGGATTTGATTTTGAGTACAAAATGTCGAGTATATGAGAAGTATCGACTATTAATAGGTATGTGACTTACATGATTATAGCAACAAAATGGAGTCTTCTTTAAAGGCACCGGACAACTTTGGTAATTGTCAAAGACCAGTATTCTCACATGATGTATCGCAACTATGCATAAAATAACAAACCTGTGAAAATATTTACTCAATTGGCCATCGAGGTTGTAAGAGAATAATGGAAGAGAAAACAAACTTGTTGCATAAATGTGTGTGCTTTCAGATGCCTAATACGTGTACAATATACTTCATGCCTGGTCTTTTAATATTTTAGTGAGAAAATTACTTCTTTCTCAAAAACTATGTTAGTTCAGAGGGAGCCGTTTCTCACAATGTTTTATACTACCAGCAACTCTCCATTGCTGGTGCCAAGTAAGTTTTGTATATGCTTTTAATAATTTTAATAGTGTCCAGTAGCTTTCAATGAGAGAGAAACAGCCATCCGTTTTTGACTCTATAGAGTCTTTCTCGAAGGATTGTAACGACATCACAACACCCATGGGAATACATGTACCCGTGTGATTGTGCTGTCATTTTAGCCTTCGATTTTCCGACACTTGGGTTGAAACGCCATGCCATAAAACAACTGTTTACACGTATTATCTCATAGGTCCTTTTAGTTGGCAAGCGTTTTGCTTTTCTCCTGAAGACGATCAGAGCATACTGATCGAAACGTCGAGTTGAAACCGCCGTTTTTTCAGAACCACCCAAACTCATTTTAGAGATAGTCACTACATGGTGTTACCGCCAACCTTTCCATAATATCGTATTTGCACCATGCAAAGTTTCAAATCCTACAATTTTGCGTAAGGCAAATTCTATTTTCTTTTATGAACGTATACTGTATACAAAACTAAGATTCGACACAGGTGGAACAACAAGTTGAAATTAAAAGTGTTTTAAATGTGGAAAATAAAAGTGATTTTTTTTTAGACGATGCATACCACTGGAAAAGTAGGCCTGTATGTCCATGCTTCGTTTTTGAAAGGGCATGGGCACACGGGCGTAGGCGTAGAGAAGGGGCCCGTGGGTCCTTTCTTTATGGTAAAGGGCACCCTATGAGGGCATAACATTTCTACTGGGGCATTTCAAGGGCATCAAGGCAATACATGTTCACGGAGGCAATCGCCTTCGTTGTCTACGTGAAGTACCAGGTCAGAAATGCTAAAATATCAGTGTATTGTTTTGATGTATATACTATTAGGTCGACGGAAGTTCCCATAATATAAACAAACAGCAAATGTGTATAAAACCACACAAAGATTATAATCAACTATTTATAGGAGGAAAATGCGATAGTATTTCCAGCCAAGAATTGATCAGTGTTATGCCAAGTGAGAAAAAAATACCAGTTGATAGTCCGGGTTTTTCCAAAAAGGGGAGGATGAGGGCTTCTATTTTACATTTTATTTTATTTCTTTCAGTGGCTACCAGGCATTTTAATTTAAACTGACCACCGTTTCTTCAGTTTAAAGTAGCCACTTACTTTATGTATAGTTACTTGTTCTTAAAAGATTCGTAAGTTTATGAGAAATACACATAAATGTCTTCCTTAAAAAATAAAAAAATAAAAAAAATGTTAGAAATAAAAAAATAAAAAAGGATAAGGGAGGGGACGATCAACTGGTATTTGTTTTTATTTGGCCTTATGCATCATTGCCTTCGGTCAGGGACATTACCATTGTCGCCAAACACAGGATGTATGTCTAGCAGTAAAACTATATCATTATCTATCATTAGTAATTAACGCGGGGCATCAAAATGTATGTATTATAACCAATGATATCTTTATCACCACCCGTAATATTTATGCATCATTGGTATTCATAATTCCTTCGGAGGCCATTTTGGTATTCAAATAGCTATGGTTCTCATCTCAAGGAAACCCCAAGGGAGGTGTGGATGGGACGTTCAGTGGAAAATTATGCATTGCTCTATACATTATTATACTAAGTGATAGTCAGGAAGTGAAATATGGTGAAGACTTGTTGTGCATTTTATGGGACAAGTACGACTTGGCACACAGCAAGACAGCACGCCGAGATAAGGATTGATGGCTGCTGGAACATCGCAAGTTCACAAAAATGGTGGAACCCTTTTTTTCAGAAGTGTCGTTATAATGTCCCATTACACTATTGAAGATCTCACATAACAATGCGGAAGAAGCAGTTTAAGTTTTGTATGATATTTGTATGAAGTATGATATTTGGCCCGCAACCATACGAGGAAAGAATTTATAGCCGCCGTCGCGAGTTTGCCCTTTCACACATTTAATGGTGGCAATTTGTCAAAAGGTATCATTATGATGTCCCATTACAACAATAAGTACGTCACACATTACAATACGCAAGAGGAAGTTCAAGACTTTATTTCTGGCCCTCAGCCATACGAGCTAGGGATTTATGGCGGTCATCGCGAATTTGCCCTTTCACACAAAATGGTGGACATTCTTCAGAAGTTTCATTATGCTGTCTTATTACAAAAATGAAGACGTCATGTAACCATACGGAAGAAGAAATCTCATTACAAAATTAAAGACGATTTTGCCCTTTTCGATACAAAGTTGATATTTGGCCAACAGCCATACGAGATAAGGATTTATGGCGGCCATCGCAAATTTTCCCTTACACAAAACATGGTGGCAATTTTGTGAGGTGGCATGTAAATGTCCCATTACAATAATGAAGACCTCACGTCACAATACGGAAGAAGAAATCTCCGCGTTACAATATTAAAGACTTGTGCCTTTTTTCTGATGCAAGCATGGTTCGCCGAGATAAGGATTAGTAGGATTTGAAACTTTGCATGGTGGAAATACGATATAGAAAGGTTTGCGGTAACACCATGTAATGGCTATCTCTAAATGAGTTGGGGTGGTTCTGAAAAAAAAACCCTTGGTTTCAACTCGACGTTTCGACCAGTATACACTGATCTCCAGAAGACGATCAGAGCCTTCTGATCGAAACGTCGAGTTGAAACCAACGGTTCTTTTCAGAACCACCCAACTCATTAGAGAGTGTCATTACATGGTGTTACCGCAAACCTTTCTATATCGAAATTCTGCGAACATGAGTACAAACTCAACATGAAGGAAATGAATGCACATTGTTTTAATACTGTATTCGTTTAAACAGTCAGAGCGAATGACGTTGTACTACTGTAAGCACTGGCTGATTTAAAGGCAGTGGACACTATTGGTAATTACTCAATATAACTATTAGCATAAAACCTCAATTGGTAACGAGTCAAGGGGAGAGGTTGATGGTATAAAACATTGTGAGAAACGGCTCCCTCTGAAGTGCCATAGTATTTGGGAAAGAAGCAATTTTCCACGAATTTGATTGGAGACCTCAGATTTAGAACTTGAGGTCTCGAAATCAACCATCTAAACGCACGCAACTTCGTGTGACAAGGGTGTTTTTTTTCTTTCATTATTATCTTGCAACTTCGATGACCGATTGAGCTCAAATTTTCACAGGATAGTTATTTTATGCATATGTTGAGATACACCAACTGTGAAGGCTTGTCTATGACAATTACCAATAGTGTCCACTGCCTTTAATACCATCAAGGTCCCGTGCGAGATCGATAGATCACGTATTCTATTCCTTTCAAAAAAAAATGGAGGTTAAAAAAACAGTTTTGGTTTTGCTACCTTTATGTATTCTGTTCGTTTGAATGAATGTGTATGGAGCTGGAAACGTCCTTTTATACGAAGTGTGCCTGCAATAACATTATTAGTACGTCACACCCTTTACTACGTCACCAATAACAATTTCATTCAGCACTTTTGTTTAGCACAACATTGTGACTGAACAGATTTTGTGCACACTGAATGGTAATACTATTGAGTACCGAATGATGCATTTCTTTTATACTTGACTGTAGCAACTCTTGTATCGTTGCGTTACCCGCTGCCAAAACATAGGATTCGAACTGCCTCTAACTGCCGGGCAACCTCGGTAGTCCAGTTGGTAAGACACTGCTCTAGAATTGCAAGGGTCGTGGGTTCGAATTCCAACCGAGTAACATGCCTGTGATATTTGTTCACATGACTCGGGAAAGTACGGAGTATGCAGTGTTATAACACACATCGGTGTATGGGTAAAAAAACCAAAATTTCATGCTCATACGCATGAAAAACAGTTTCACTTTATTGTAGGACACACAATAAACACACCTTGAAAACATTATTTAGTTTCAGAGTTTATTAAAGCATGGGAGTGGGCCGTTGTTAAACTGCATATGAATATGGGTAAACAACCAAAATTAATATGCTACATTTTGCGTAGCGTGTTGCTCTGCTTTAGGGCCTACAGTGGAAATCCCTCGCTGGTACTCATATAGGTTGGAACGCATTGTTCAACCTGAAGTGAGTATGTGAAAGTAATCACTTATGCATGTTATTAGCTTGTAGTTAATGTTAGTCAACCTAGACTATGTTTGCACAGTGAAGCCATCTTAATCAAAATAACGTCCAGGTGTTTCTGTGTTGAAATTAGCAAGGATACTTCCTCGTTGAAGTAGGCCTATGTAGTTTTACCAATTTCATTTGTTTAGTTTGGTTTCAATAACTAAGCCAATCGAATAGAAACAACAGTCAAAACTGTAGTTTGAAACTATTGGCTAAAAACTAAGCCAATTGAATAGAAACATTAAGTTTTGAGTCAAAACTGCATGTACTAGTATTGAAGTGCGAGACGCAGTGCAGCTTTTTGGCCAAAGAATCCAAAAGCTTATAAATAATGCAAATTTCAGATCAGAAAAACGGGCCAATAGCATTCGGTGTAGCTCTCAGCACGCACAGCTGAGTGTCCGCTCGACTGTCCATACGCTAAACATCCATACTCCATTGATCTCTCGATGGTCTTTCTCTATGGGTATACAGATGCCTGATGATGTTGTGAGTCGAGTACGACCAGTCAACCACCAACGAATCAATAAGAGCACACGGAAACCCAAGGCCAGTCTCGACACATGCAGAAAACTCATCGTTACACGCTCAGCCAACTCGTCCACCTAACTCGTCCCACCCTCTTCCTCTCTGGTGTGAGAGTGCAAAGGCGTCGATTTTGTAAGGTAAGATGAATTATCAAACATCAAACTTTGAAGAACGTATGCACTTATCAAGAAAAGAGAAGGGGTTTGCACCGGTGTTCCTGGCTGTGGCTGCTGTATGCGCCGTATAGCACAGGTTGTAAATCGTTGTAAGGTGCTAACTAATTGTTCTCAGAATTCATCACTGCAATAACTTATCTTTCTGGCAGTTTGTACATGTATATACTCAGCGCCTTGAGTACCTTGTTTGGTAGATACGTTCGCTATATAACACTTCGATATCATTATTATTAACGTTGAATTGGGTATGAAATATACAGAAGCTCTACAAGCAAATTTGATCCATCACCTGTTGCTATGCTTAGCCCAGACTTGATAGCCACTGCATAGTCAGTGCACTGACATGCAAGTTGTGTTATTGTATACGGTTTAAACGGGGTATATTCGCCGCGGACCGAAATTTGTAATCATCCCCACTCCCAGCTCTGCTGCGTTGAACAAAAATTGATGGTTTTATTCATGCTTTGTGACAACCATCACACATGCAAACCATGCAATTTTAATCTTAAACTCATCACCGGAATTATCACCATAGTAACTGTCGTTATTATAGATAGTGGAGACTTTCTTTTATTAGACGGGACTTCCCATGAGAGAAGTGTAAGGAGATAATTTGCGAGTCTATTGGTTTTGACAGGGTTTTTTTTTGTATGCGGTTTAAAGGTACCGGACACTACTGGTGATAAGTCAAAAATAAATGTAAGCATAACAAACTTACTTGGTAACGAGTAACGGAGGCCTGTTGATGGTATAAAACGTTGTGAGAAACGGCTCCCTCTAAAGTAACGTAGTTTCTGAGAAGGAGGTAATTTCTGACTAAAATATTTGAATCTGATAAAAGACTTCAAACCTGAAGTCTTTTTAGGCATCTGAAAGCACACAACCGTTTAGTTAAATGTTTTCAGAACCACCCCAACTCTTTAGAGATAATCATTACATGGTGTTACCAAAAACCTTTCCATAATGCACACAAATTTGTAGTTGCTCGAAATAATCGTTAGCATAACAACTTACTTGGTAACGAGCAATGGAGACCTGTCGATAGGCTTAATCCTAGTAAAACGGCTTCCTCTGAAGTAACGTAGTTTTTGAGAAGGAGGTAATTTCTCACTTAATTATTTGGGTTGAATAAGAGACCTCAGCTGAGGTCTCAAATGAGACCTCAAGTTATCTGAAGGAACACAATACTTATGCAACAAGGGTATATTTCTTGCATTTTCCACGACCACATTTTTTCAGGTTTGTTATTTTGTGCATTCTATGTTGAGATACACCAAGTGAGAATACTGGTCTTTGACAACCAAAGGTGTCCAGAGCTTTTAATGAAACCTCCCATGGTCATCTGTCATTCGCTTTACCAATATGCTCAAAACATATTGTATACCCTTGATAGCGTTTTTGACAGCTTCTTTTTTAATCAGAATAAATAACCTCGATGTGGTCGCCTTATTCTTGATTTGTCCAGGCAATAATTGTAACTTTGCGCTTCTCACTGAATTTAAATGGACCCGTCTGATTTGTATATACATAAATTCTGTAGTTTATTGCTAACTTGGAGCAATTTGATAAAATCAGCGCGCCGTGGCTGCTGATGACGTTAATGACACTTTCATTTTAAAGGCCCTGGACACTATTGGTAATTACACAAACTAATTATTAGCATAGCGAGCAATGGAGAGCTGTTGATAGTAAACTTTGTGAGAAACGTCTCCCTCTGAAGTAACGTAGTTTTTTTTTGCAAAAGAGTTAATTTCTCACTCAAACTTTAAAAGGCCGCTGACTAGCGGTCTTTTATTATGCCTCGGAAAGCACACACATTTGTGCAACAAGGGTGTTTTTCGTTCACCATTCTCTCACATCGAGTATGCCAATCGAGTCCAAATCAAACAACATGCTTTAAAATACATACAATAACACAGGCTATACAATCAGTTACTTGTTTATTCTGGGTCTGCATTTGACTCCACGTAGTTTGAATGTGTTTTTTTTATAGAGAAGTTGGAAAACATTTGTTTTAAAGCCGCTTTTAACGAGATATAATATGTCAAGTATTGCAAAACAAAGCAATCAGTAAATGCGTAGAGGAAAATGACTGTCTGAATTTTTGTAATAAAATTAACAACAATTAGTAGCGGTACGCGGGTTTACTGTACGTTTTTCTTCTTGTTTTCTGACTGATGCATCTTTATGCGTATACATGTACGACTTTTGTATCAATTGATTCACCATGGCAACAAAACCAGGCAATTGTAGTTGTCATAGAAACGAGCTTACACGAAGGGGTACAACCGTGTTTTTTTTTATCAGACTTGGGCAAAAACTGTTTGTTATTTAAGGTAGTGCCTGTGGAGCCAAAAAAGTATATAAAAAACGCACTGATCTGGACACGTAGCGAGCGGGTTTTGTTTTCATTATACAGTCGCTTTTTATTTACAGTGATTTACGTTCAGCTGTTTTTATTAGATCTTAAATGTTTATTGTTCGATCGATCTTTGGTACAACACACACCTGTTGAAAACACCGGTTAAAATCATCACATCACAAGAAACACATTAATTGTCAAAAATGCAGACATCACTTAAACTTCAGACAAGTTCATTCGTTGCAGCTGCCTGCAGCGTTTCAAATTCAGATCGTCATCCGTGTTGAAATACCCTTGGTTGAAGCATACGGGCCTGATTTAAAACGAGAACTAACCTTGGTGCCCTTGCCCTTTCAAAAACGAAGCATAACAGGCCTCCGACTTGTATGGGTATCGCACTTTATGAATTCGTTATACCAACTTTAAGTTTAACCGGATAGAGAAGGTTCTCAATATATGAACTTCTTTCTTGGCATCAAGGAGCAGATAGCCTCTTGAAAGTGATGTAGTTATCTTCATTTACCAAGCGTAGATTAGTCAAGAAGACATGACCCGGAGCATGAATTCTTTGGCTCAGAATCACCATACCGTTAAGCTCACCTGTAGGGGACCTGAGCGTCTGGAACTTCTTGCGAGTATACTCTTCTCGACTAATTCTGAAAACTAAAGAAAACGAAGCTTGTGTTTGTTATATCCTCAGCAGCAAATTTACTTCACATGGGGATAATGTTTGTCGTCATTGCTTTAAAGCAGGACCCAATTTCATCTGCTTAGCGCGTAAACTGGGTGCTTATCATACGACACATCCGCCTAATAGAGGCCGTAAGCACGGAAGCCACATCACAATCGGCTGATTTATTTTACATGGGGATATTATGTTGGACGTCATTGTTTGAAAGCAGGACCCAATTTCATATGCTTATCACATAATTTGGTTCGCACGAAATGTCACGGTAAGCAGGGACATATAAGAACAAGCCTGAGGTCTTGATGATGGTAGAAGATCGTAAACACTGAAGAAATGAACATGTAAATAAGAAAAACATCAGTATTGTTTGCCATGTATATTTGGTTTGCGGTAACACCGTGTGTGTATCTACTTGCCGGGCAGATTTTGCTCTTTCGAGAAGTTGTTTTCCAGTCAAGTTGTTGAAAATCTGTTGGTGAACTTGCAGGAAAGTTACTGACTGCTATTATACTGAAGAGAGGTAACTCATGAATACATGAGTACATGGTCTAGATGAAATGGCGCTATATAAAAACCCATTGTATTGTATTGTAGTATAGCCTTGTTTTCCAGTCGGAGTCAGATGGTTGAAAACCCGATGGTAACCATGCAGTTTTACATATTATGGAATTGAAATTATTCAATCATGGAGGAATATCCAAACCAAATGTAAAGGTGGATATTGTGCCGTGCGTCCTGTCCAGTCTTTATGGTGGCGAGACGTGGCCTGCCACCAAACGTCTTGAGAAAAGACTAAGGAAGACAGAGATTGCTAACGAATAATGATAGGAGTTACAAAGGGTGACGAACGAGGACCTAATAAAGGATCAAGAGTTCATGATATTATTGAGATTGTCAAATAATAAAAACAGACACTTTGTAAAAATTATCATATAGTTTCGGCTGACCTGGGAGGGTGATATCAGATACCGCGTACTTTCACAGTTTTTTTTTCTTTTTTTTTAACCTCAAACACGCCTTTGGTCCTTTTCGAAACCACGGTATCGGCTTTGGATTCGGCTCAGGCTAGCTTGGCCTTGCGGTTGTTTCGACAATAATTGCGCATGCCTTGTGTATACGCGCTTAGGGCTTCAGACAAGAGGACAGAGCCTGAAGCCGAATCCAAAGCCGAACTCGTGGTTTCGAAGAGGGCCACATAGATGACGAAAGTACATGTAAGGTCTACTAAAACACTTTCAATTCAAAAACTCAGGCTGTGCCCACAGCTACCTCCAGCCAAGCAACATCAAATTATGCTTTCAGTAGGGAAAATTACACGGGGAAAAGCGGCAAACAGGTATAGCGCGATAATTCGAACTGACTTGGGTGTTTAAATCCTTAGGCGCTTTATACTAAGTGAAGCGGCCATTTTCCACTAAAGGTTGAGCATCTTCACGGCATACCTTTTAAGGTGTATCATTTTTCCCCGCTCTTTTTTGCGAGAGCCGTTTGCTGATGTTTTCACTACTCAAGCGCACCTTCACTTTTGGTTTAAATCTTACCATTAATGTACTGATGAGATTTGAGGTTGAACTTAAGTATGACCACCAACACTCGCCCTCCCCCCCCCCATGATTTTATTTGCAGAGGAAAAAAACAAATAATCTGCCAAAGCGATCGATTGGCATTATACGAGATCGAAATTTGTGAAGCCACACTTGGATGTCCTTCTGAAACCCATTACGGTGAACCACGTTTGGTTAATCAAGCGCTGTGTGACTGCTAAAATCTTATCATTGACTAATCATAATTTATCAATTCCAACTAAGCGAGATGTTGATTAAAGGCACTGGACACCTTTGGTAATTGTCAAAGACCAGTATTCTCACTTGGTGTATCTCAACATATCGATAAAATAAGTTGTGTAAAGCCATTGGACCCTTTCGGTAAACAGTATTGTCAAAGGCCCACATTTCGTGTACCACAACTTATAATCAAATAACAAACCTGTAAATTTAGGCTCAATCGGTCATCGGAGTCGGGAGAAAATAACGGGAAACCCACCCTTGTATCCGCGCGTTTCGCCGTGTCATGACATATGTTTAAAATAATCCGTAATTCTCGCTATCGAGAATTGCTATTGTTTTACTGTTTTCTCAAAAGTAAAGCATTTCATTGAACAATATTTCAAGAGAAGTCTTTCACCGCTACCTTCTGTAAACCCTGTAAGTTATTTGTAAATCTGTGAACTTTTATTTTTTTTCTGTACCGAAAGGGTCCAATGGCTTTAAGCGATGGCTGTATTCTCTCTGATAATAGGCATTACTAGGATTAAGCCTAAATTGCACAGGTTTGTTTCATGTATTCAAATGTATTCAAATGACTATGTGATGGTGGCAGCTCATACAACCAATAAAAATGTACGTAATCCAAGTTTTGACGATTCTCAAACAAAGCGATTGCTGTATTTTCTCTGAAATGGGCATGAGTAAAGTCTGTGCGTGTGGACAAAACACTAACTTGTCAACATAGGAGTGCATCAACAATAACTGAATCCCGATCCCTAATAATCAGCGTAGTGGCCGGGGGAAAAAAGTGCAAAGGTTTACAATTTCAAAGGAGTATGTTAAAAATTGCCGCTAGAAAACCCCCAGAGGACTTACTTCTTCTATTTTGACTGTTCCCAATCTACTGAACTGTAATCAATTTGCACATACACAAAACTATCATGTGTCACTAGATTGTCTAACACACTTGTTTTATTTTTCGTATTTTTTTTTTTTTTCTTTTTTGCAAAGCTGAAGAAAAAATATTCTTAAATTCGATTTAAAAAAATGTCAAAAAATTCAATCCATTCCATCATCCTTCTTACTTCACAAAAAAAAACCAGTAAAGATATTTTGTGGAGCGGCTTCACTGTCGATGTAACAAAAGCTTCCCCATCTTAACTTCTCAACTTCCAAAGCTATCTTTAAAGTAGCGTCAGAGACTGGCGACTCACAAAAATAAATTACCATAGAAAATTGATTTAAAGAGAAGTATTGCAGTTGGTGGTTGTTTAAACTGAAAATATTACATTATATTCTACTTCTGAATTATCTAATCTAACCATATGCATTTTATAACAAACGTTTTCAAACGATTTTCAAAGACCAAGCCGACCGATCCAATGCAACGTGTGCCTTCCAGTCACCTGGAAATAGAATTGTTTTCTTTCAAACATAAGAGTATATGCTTACGAACAATAAAACTATTTTTTTAGTAATTGTTTTTCACGATTTATATGTTTAAAAAATATATAAGTTGTTTGGGGGGCTGACTCCGCCTACCCACAACTCACGACTTGGTCCGTACATGTACTTTGCAGTTATGTTTACTCAAGTCTGCCTCGATTGACGTCACGAACAGCGCCCTCTCGGGTCGGGGTCTACTCTTAAATTTGTAAATAACATAAGAACTGATTTTTTTAAACCTTAAATAACTGTTTATTTTGAAAAAAATGCCACTTCCAGGTGACTTTAAAGAAAAAATTGCAGCAGATATGGGCTTCATCGTTGGGTATTGAGCACCGGCGATCCCCGTAAGTTCTAAACTCTACAAGAGTTCATGTTGAATGCCATGCATGCTCTGTTTGCCTCAGAACTGACTGATTTAATTCCCGGGGATGAAAAGTGACAATTATTTACTGCCTTGACACTTGGCGGAGAGTTAGAAAATCAAATTGAACACCCGAAGCTTAGAGAACCTTTATCAGAAAAGACGTTTCCCTATCAACGTCTCACTCACAAGAAGAAGAAGGAGAGTAAAAAAAGCACTCAACTTGGCAGTTTCCCGCCCGAATGAAGAATATTGTTAGAGAGTTAGAAATCAAATTGACAACCCGAAGCTAAGAACTTTTATCAGGACAGACGTTTCCCTCTATCAACGTCTCACTAAACTTTGTATTTTCCCGCCTAAAATTAAGAATATTTTTACGGACAAGGCAACTTTCGTCAGCCGTAGAAATGGCTAAAGTGAGATTGTCCTGACATACGTGGATAATTCTCTCTTAAAGCTGCTATCAATGAATCACTCTAAAGCTGAAAAGACACAATTTGGTAATATTTTCCCGCCTTAAAAGAAGTACATTGCTACGAACTAGGCTTAACTCCTCTGCCGTAGAAATTGTTAAAGTGAGATTGTCCTGACCATTACGTGGACGTCTCATAAAGCCCTGTACCTTGTTTGTGCAATGATATTGAGTAGGATACAAGGAGTGACAGACTTTGATTAGACATTGACAGGGTGTAAAGCTGGCAAAGCTTCTTGAATCACCGAAGGACATCTCTTGATTATCGTTTCAGGGTATAATCACCTTCACACGTAAAGGATGTTCTACCGTTTTGTGTTGGACCAATAATAATGAGAGAACTCAAATAATTGCCTTTATAAAAACCTGCTCATATCGTCACTAAAAACTACATGTATTTAGTAAAGAAAGGTTTGAGGTGACACATTGTAAGGTATTCCTTAAAGAAACTAGACTCTATTGGTAATTGTCAAAGACCAGTCGTATCACTTATAGTGTATCTCAACATATGCATTACATAACAAACCTGCGGAAATTTAAACTCGATTGGTCGTCGGTGCTTGATTTCGGAACCTCAAAATCTAATTCTGAGGTCTCGCAAAAAAACAAATCGTGGAAAATTACTTCCTTCTCGAAAACTGCTACGTTAAAGGAAAACCGTAAAATTTCGGGGCATGTTTGTGGGTTATTATAATTATTCTATTTTTAAATTATCACATATAACCATTTGCATTTCATAACAAACGGCCTCAAACGATTTTCAAATACCAACTCGACCGATCCAAGGCAACGTGTCTCTTTAAGTCTTGCCTTAATTAAACTAGTAATAAACGATTTGTCCCAATTCATATCTCCTGTTCACACGTACGCCCTCTCGTGGTGTCATTAACAATATTCTACAGACAGCCTTGGGGAATAATTGTGTCAATAACTCAATATGAGTTCTGTTTTCGCACTTATCCAAATATAGTTAGGCCTATGTTATTAAATCATGTGTCCAATTTGGTTGTCACATACCATGAGCCAGTCGTTATTAAATTAAAGTTTGTGATGGGGTTTATTTTTCATGTAAACACACCTGAGTCTTGTGTTAAAGGCAGTGGACACTATTGGTAATTACGCAAAATAATTATTCGCATAAAACCTTTCTTGATTACGAGTAATATTGAGAGGTTGGAAACGGCTCCCTCTGAAGTGACGTAGTTTTTGAGAAAGAAGTAATTTTCCACAAATTTGATTTCGAGACCTCAAGTTTAGAATTTGAGGTCTCGAAATCAAGCATCTGAAAGCACACATATTGGTGTGACAATGGTGTTTTTTCTTTCATAGTTATCTCGCAACTCCGACGACCAATCGAGCTCAAATTTTCACAGGTTTGTTATTGTATGCATATGTTGAGATAACACATTGTGGGAAACGACTCCCTTTTACGTTACGTAGTTTTTGAGAAAGAGGTAATTTCTCAATAAAATATTAAAAGACTTCTAGATAGAATGTCTGTTATTCCTATCTGAAAGCACACAAATTCGTCAACAAAGGTGTTTTTTCGCTCATCATTTTCCCGCAACTTTGCCAGTGACCAATTGAGCCTAAATTTTCACAGGTTTTTTATTGATGCACATGTTGAGATACACCAAGTGAGAAGACTGGACTTTGACAATTACCAATATTGTCCAGTGCCTTTAAATTTAGTTGTAACAACCGACATTAGGCTGTTTTTGGTTAAGTGTTTTCTGATACTGCACTTCCCGAATACGCTTCACTTCAGAGGGAAATACCTCACATCAGACAAAAAAAGGTTGTATAGCATGAACTTCGTAATCGGTAAGCTTTCAAACTAAAATAAAACATTTTTTTTTATTTTATCCTGACTAATCCAGTATAACTATTATATTTTGAGTTGACAATAATTTTGCAAGGTCAAAAACCTGTCCGAATTTTGATCTGAATACTGAATAACCCGCATCCATTGTTCGACGCAACACAGTATCATTCCTTTGAGGTATCGCCGACATGTCCACGCAATAAGAATAATTCCTGTTAGGTATGCACAGTCTGAGAAACGTATCTGACAGTAAAGTTTCGAAGTGAAATCATATTCAAATTTATGTTATAGGCCTACTTTCGAAAGCTGTTGTACGTCTTCTCAAGTAAGTTTTTACTGCCATTTATTTTGAGAGTGATGGGCTATGTTGTGAATTCAGCTACACTATTCCTATTGCTGTGAATGGTTTTCTTATTGTTTCGGTCACCTAACGTTCCAAGTGCCTTTGAAACTGTGTGTGTTTTGGGGGGATTCGAAAAGGTCCCTTCATCCCTACAGCTATCGCCAGAAAGTCAACCAAAAATACGGAATTGTTAACAAGCGACAGATTGTTTGCTTCCAGCGCTAGAATTCCAATTACCAAACCTGAACGCCACGTAGCATAATAATCATCGCGGTACTGTGTTTTTTTTTATCAAGAGGTAGATTTGAAATGGCTTCACTTTGTTGGCCTTGATTGTAATTTTCTTTTGACACCATTTTGAGCACGGATGAAAGTAGTTTGATTTGATGCTCTTGTATAGGCAGCCATCCCCCTTCCTTCTGAGACTAGAGTAACTACTACCGCTGTCTATAGCTATCCACGTCAAATACCCTTGCATCATACTTTTGGAGAGCTGACATCTCTTTCTCTACTGTTGGCGGAAGTTTTACTGAATATAAACCAATCTTTTCCTGTCCTCATGTCCATTGGGAGACTTTGGGACGCTATAGGTGGCAGCAGACTTACCAGGTAAATTTCCATTGTTTACGTAGTTCTGAGCGTGCGCACATGACCGAGAACAATGGATTTTACCTGGTAAGTCTGCTGCCACCTAGCGTCCCAAAAGTCTCCCATTATGAACAACAGTGTAAAACCAGTAGCACTTATCTCGATATTAATAACAATCGCTGTGTCAATTGTGAATAAAAGTCGCTTGAATTCGGTGATCGACTCGACCGATCCGGGCAACTAAACATGTTTCTTTAATGTTTTCTGTCACAAATTTGTTGCCTGTATGTTTATACATTTGATTTTTTTTTTTTTTTTTTTTTTTTTTTTTTTTTTTTTTTTATTATAATAGTGATGATTTTAATGACTATTTTGTAAACTGTACATTTCGGCTTTTAGCCGCTGTATTGCAGTGTTTTAATAAATAAACCATGAATAATTGAATTTGTCAAAGTGCAAGAGCAGCAAAGAGTTACTTATTATTAGCTGTTGTTCTGATCATGCAGTGGGTGTCTTTATAAACAAACAAAAAGTGTACCCATGATTGTTGCATGTGCACGTCGTATACTCAAACTCCCTTATTACAAGATGTAAAAATGCTAGTAGTACGATGAACACTCTGCTCAGCAAAACAAATGTGTCTGGGGTCGACTTCACAAAGATTTATGACTAGTCCTAACTATAGGACTAGTCCTAAGAGATAACACAAACGTACATCTAGTCCTAAGTTAGGACAAGTAACACGTCCTAACTCGAGATAAGACTAGTCCTAACTCTTTGTGAAATCCACCACAGGTCTGCCATCACCCTAGTCTTGGTGCAAGACGTTACTCGTTTCCTTTTTACGCACACCGCGGCCAATTCACCGACAGCGCGCGCGCCGACTCACCTGACTTTAGTTCACTCACCGCCCCGGTTTCTCCGGGACGGTGAGTGGACTATAAGTCAGGTGAGTCGGTGCGCGCGCTGTCGGTGAATTGGCCGCGGTGTGCGTGAAAAGGAAACGAGACACGTCTAGCAGCAAGACTACCATCACCCCTAAGTATGTATTTGCAATCCATGCACAACATAAGCCCTCGTTAGAAATACGATGCATTAATGGTGTTCCTATGGGACCTACTTCGTTCCTTAAAGGTAAAACAAAAAACACGTTCGAATCCATCATGGATTTTAGGGGGGAAAATATCCAATTACCGTAGTGATTGGTTTTCACGCGTTCCCTTATGTCCCTCTGAAACATGTTGCGTATAAACTTCCCCGTTGGTACAAGCTTTTCAAAGATTAAATTGAACTCTTTTTCCCCTCTCCCTTGTTTTCCTTCTTCAAAAATTACATTACAAAACCGCGCTTTGGAGCAGCGGGTCTGACGTCACTGGGGTATCAACTGACGCCTTGTGAAAGACGTCTTTGATTGGCACAAGCCCCCCCCCCCTCGTGACGTAGGGGGGGGTGAATGACATTCAAAATGGCTCCCCGGGTACTTCAGAATGCATTATGGGATGAAGGGACAGGATTTCTCCGGCCGTTAGATCTGTTAATATCACCCATGAAGTCTGAAGGGATTCCGCTCTTTGTTTCCCGTACTTTGTTTGATAATGTCTGACATCCCAACTGAATAGTTGGAACATGATTTTCTTACTGCTTACTTACTCATCCTAAGTACGTCAAATTACAAACTTGGACTACTCCCCAGGTGGCGAGACTTTAAAGACATGATGTTTGCAAAAAAAAAGTATTAATTTTAATACAATTATTATAGGCCTAACCATCAAATGGTCTGAGTTGATTAGAGATTTTGATAATGTTGGCAGACAACCACTTTTCATCAATCAATCAATCATCATGCATTGATACGATGCCAGAAAATTTAATCTCGAAATGATGGTGCTTAGTAGTCAAATCAAAAGTACATTGAGTTTTGAAATGACGTGCTAAAAGTTTAAGCAAAATTTTGTTCGCAAAAAATAATCTATTTTGATGGAAAGAAATGCTCTAATGGGCAAAAACTAACTATTCATTTGAAGAAGTATGAATATTGATCAACGAGGAGCACACATTACCGAATTTGGACACTATTGGTAATTAATCAAAATACTGGTTAGCATAAAAACTTACTTAGTAACGAGCAATGGAGAGCTGTTGATAGTATAAAACATTGTGAGAAACGGCTCCCTCTGGAGTGCTTTTAAAAATGTCAGGGAAACAGTAAGCTCATACGGTACTATATAATAATAGACTAAAAACGGGCGTTTATTTAAACACGAATTAAAAAAAATCGGGTTTTTTTTAAGCTCAATATCTTGACAATTTTGCCTCGCACTCTAAACCGTTTCAGCTCAAGAAACTGTCCAGCAATGAAACAGTTCCTTAAAGACCGAATAACGATACCATCAAGATAACCTTCCTCGTTGTCTTAAACCGTAAGATCTCTTTTCCCTTTAAAGGCACAGAACACCTTTGGTAATTGTCAAAAGCCAGTCTTCTCACTTGGTGTATTACCTACCACATGCATAACATAACAAACCTTGGATAACTTGGGCTCAATTATTGATCATCAAATTTGCAACAGAAAAAATGAAAGAGAAAACACCCTTTATTACTTTGAGTGCGTTCAGATGCATATTACAATAAAAGGCTTCAGCTGAAGTATTTTAGTATTTGAGTAAGACATTACCTCTTTCTAAAAAGTTACGTTACTTCAGAGGGAGTCGTTTCTCACAATGTGTTATACTGCTCTCAACACTGCTCTCCATTGCTCGTTACAATTAAGTTCTCATGCTAACAACTATTTTGAGTAATTACCAATAGTGTCCAGTGCCTTTAAAGACTGGATAACGATTACACCAAGATAACCTTCATATAGTTGTCTTAGAGACACTGGACACTATAAGTAATTGTCAAAGACCAGTCTTCTCACTTGGTGTATCTCAACATGTGCATAAAATAACAATCCTGTTAATATTTAAACTCAACTGATCGTCGAAGTTGCGAGATAATAAATACTTCTTTCTCGAAAACTACGGTACTTCAGAGGGAGCCGTTTCTCACAATGTTTTATGTTGTCAACAGCTCCCCATTACTCGTTACCAAGTAAGTTTTCATGCTAGCAAAAATCAATAGAGTCCGGTGCCTTTAACTTGTACTAAAAGCGAAAGATATTTCTTCAGATGGCGAACTCTCCCCACAGGCCTCCTGCGACATGTTTAAAAGTGGGATGTTTCTTGTAAGACGTCTCATACCTGAGGCATCTTCTAAGACTCTTGAGATTTCACATCCACGTTCTACTTGATCATCCCATTGCTCCTCCTACATACGCACTTAAGATGTGATGTTGAAGCACTCTGAGATATCCCTCCCGTCTGGTCATGCCTATCGGACTCCCCATCTCATCTTCAACTCAACAACACCTCCTCGGTGTTCAACTTGTTTTGCCCTCTTCGTCTATATGCGTACATACTAACACTGTTAAAAAATATGTTTAGAGTTTTAAAGACACTGGACATATTTTTTGTAATCTCAAAATAATGTTTAGCATAACAACCTACTTGGTACATTAGCGAGCAATGGGGAGCTGTTTATAGTATAACCCATTGTGTGAAACGGCTCCCTCTGAAGTGACGTTTGAGAAAGCGCTAATTTCTCAATTTAATAAAGCACATACTTGTGGGACAAGGGTGTTTCTCTTTCATATCTCTCGCGCAACTTCGATGACCAATTGAGTCCAAATGTTCACATAGTTGTTATTTTATGTCTCTCTCAGAGATACAAAAAGTGAAATCCGTCTGGTGAAGTACTGGTCCAGCGCCTTTGAACAAAATAAATGTGCTGTACCCAGTTTTTAAACATGTTTAAATGACAAACAAGCATGCTTACATTTTGACTCCCGCTCAAATGGTTTGTAGCATTCAAACACAAACAAGAATCTAAACATTTCACAAATGCGAAACAAAATTTGGAACAAAACTTATAAGTATAAACTATTTCAATCATCAATATCATAGTATACGACAATAATTTCTATCCTTGTAGATAGCTTCAAGCAGTCAGTTTTCTGTACGCTTCGTTTTTGAAACGTCAAAGGCAGCGAGGCATTTTCTCCTTGGTAAAGGGCACTTTATGAGGAAAATTGTAAATTTCTACTGGAGCATTTCACGGGCACCAAAAAATGACCAGTGGGCATGGATACAATCGCCTTTGCTGTCAAGCTTGCTATATCCGAATACATGCACTGTTTAGTACGCAGTGAGAAAGGCATGGTGTTTAAGTGCAACATCAACGTGAACAGAAATATTTTTTTGAACAATACATTTCACATGTGATTCATAATAAATTTAATACAGATAGATCACTGTGCCATTCTTATTTCATAATAACGCATTCACACGCAGAGATGGCGTTCCAACTTGTACCGTTGAGAGCGCTATACTACTTGTCCGTCCTCAATAATCAGCAAGCAGAGGGCGCTATAACAGTTTATCATCCATGTCTAAAATCGTATACTGCATACAAACCAGTCACCAAGAATAATTATAAAGTGTAGATTCGTGGATAGAATCTCTATCCACGAATCTACACTTTCTCGTCCATTTTCTTTAACGTAAAGTCAAGAACCCGTAAATTGCCACGAACGAACTGCCAATTTTTTTCCCCATATTATTAGACCTAATGACGCTGGTTGGACTTTTGTCAAGAAACTGTCAAGAAGTGACACTAAAAAAAATTAAGCGCGCACTTAAAGGAACAAACACTCTGGTAGATAGAAACTGACAAAGGCAGTAGAATAATCCATCAATTGCAAATCAAGAATTACTTCAAATGTTTGTTCTCTTCCATTCAACATGTGTTCTACTGTGTGACTGTGTAGATTAAACTTGCTTTAAGTCCCGGGACACTACATGTCAAATTACTCAATAAAATTACTCAATAATAATACAAAATTAAACTCGAAATGGCACTGGCAGATAGACAGATGGTTGATGTTTATTATCCCATAAAGACACTTCGTACTCGACCACAAAGAAAATATATACCAGCGTAAAAATGTTGATATTTATGACAACGGCAATTGAACCATAGCTTGGTGGTTCACTAAGATTGACATAATAATACCAGCATCATTATAAACAAAAGTAGTTTATCCAAAATGAACAAACCCCGACGTAGGAAAATAACAAGCTTGGTGTTAAACAAACAAATATTAACTTTGCTTTGGTTTATAGGCCACATCTAAACATAACGGTGAGAAAGTCTTTTATGCGATTGCGCGATCTGTGTGTGGTGAAATAGGAAGATTCCTTGGAAGAAATACTCATCATGGGCGGGACCTCGCTTCTAGAACCAGAACCTCTCAGTTGTTAAAAATCAAGAAGTTACAGATTCTGCCAATCACACGAAAAACAAAGCTGCAATTTGACAAATATGTGGATTTTTGTTTTCATGTGTATGGCCACTTATTCCGTCCTTGTATTCTCTCAGTTTGGGTTCTTGGCTGGTAAAAAGTGATACCCCCTAAAATCCCTTGGCTTCACGACCGAAATAAGTGACATAAAATGAAAAGGTTCACCGTACTTCTTTCATGAACATTTGAACTCAATGAGAGATTCATAACATCGGGAAAATTCCGAGAAAAACATGCCTGTTTTGTATATGCTTAGTTTAGTTTATTACCTTTATTCTACATAACATCAAAATATATTGTGGTTCAAAAAGGGTATCCCCGAACAGGCATGCATTACCAATAAAAAATGGGGACCCTTGATCACAAATAAAAATAGAAGTTAGAACCATGTTAGAATATACAAAGAAAACAGCAAAAAATATGCCAAAATAATCTGTAAACATTGATCTATATCTATAGTAAAAAGGCTGACAAAATCACTTTCAAAATAATATATCATAATATTATTGTAATATTCATTCCCTTTTATCTTTATAATTATCGATATAAATACTTGGTAGGCTTTGGCTTCCAAGCAGCATAGACAATTATTGGATAAAAAATATCTGTTTATAAGTTTTTAATTTCGGTTTGTATGTTTCGGCTCGGCACCTCAGCACGATCACAGCACACGTCTTCGGTTTATCTTGACGCGACATATTAACTTTGAAAGGCAGTTCAATAATACTAGCCATTGGGTTTACTTGGTGGTGTACTTCTTGCCTGGTTTACTAATTAGGTTTCATTAATTAAGGATACAATATTTTACAGGAGCAGGTAAACTAAACGCATGCATAGCTGTAGGGTGTTGCTGACATTTTACGGGTTCGTTGCAATTTGAGGCTCCTTATCAGAACTGGTTAGAGGGGGGGGGGGGGGGGGAAGCGCGTCGATTCTCCCGGTTGTCCCTGGGCGAGACGTACCTCGGTTGATTAAAGTTTCCCGGTCAAGAGTGATTTGGCCTGAGAGGCAATATTCACGTCGGTCAATAATATTACCGAACAAACAATAATATTACGGATCCCAAATTTTTAAAATCAGGACTGTACGCTTAGTTTTGTTTTTGAAAGGGCAGGGCACCAAGGCACTTTCTACTCATGGTAAAGGAACATGAGGAAATTGACAATTTTCTACTGGAGCATTTCAAGGGCACCAAGGCAATGAATGGCCAGGGCGCATGTAGGCAATCGCCTTCGTTGCCTCCTTGAAGAATCAGGCATGTAAAATATTAAATAATATAAGTTATGGAAATAATATTATTAGTAGGATATTAAACTGTGCATGTGGAAATGTAACTAAAAAAGGTTTGCGGTAACACCATGTAAACATCTCTTTTCAGGTGAGTGGTGGTGTTTCTAAAAAAAAAAAGAAAAAAAAAAAAGAACCAAAAAACAAGATAACCAGAGCATACTGATCAAAACGTTGAGTCGTAAACCACCGGTTTTTTTCAGAACCAACACTATACTCAACAAGGAGATTTTCACTGGGTGTTACCGCAAACCTCTCTTTTTGTTTGAAATAAAATCAGGGGAATATGAAATAAAATAGCGCTAAAGTCAAATACGTCTCATGGTGTTACCGCAAACCATTCTTGCTTAGTCAGAAATAATTAAAGACAGTGGACACTATTGGTAATTACTCAAAATGATCATGATCATAAAACCTTTCTTGATTAATAGAAATAGGGAGATGTTGATAGTATAAAACATTGTGAGAGACAGCTCCCTCTGAAGTGACGTAGTCTTCGAGAAAGAAGTAATTTTCCATGAATTTGATGTTGAGACCTCAGATTTAGCATGTGAGGTCTCGAAATCAAGCATCCGAAAGATCACAACTTCGTGTGACCGCGGTGTTTTTTCTTTCATCTCGCAACTTCCATGTCCGAATGAGCAAAACATTTTCACAGGTTTGTTATTTTATGCATTATTATGTTGAGATACAGCAAGTGGGAAGACTGGTCTTTGACAATTAAAAATAGTGTCCAGTGTCTTTAAAGGGAAGTATGAAATAAAATAGGTTAATTTCAAAGCAGGCCCATTTCTAACAATGTATATTCATGTATAGAGTCAACACACCGTGCAAATACTGAGCGTTATTAGCTGTATATACTGAGCTGTATGTTGACTATTTTTTGTCGCCTCGAATCATGTGATGTGTGAAGTTGTTTACACGGTTATTTATAACTCCGATTGTCTGATAAGTCTATTGGATTTTGATGGAAAAACTAACAATTGCGACCTCCCTTTATTGATTCTGTAAATCTCGTTATACATCATTCTTTATGCATGACAGATCTTTCATTATTCATGACAGAATCATTCATTATTCATGACGCCTAGATCATGCATCATTTATAACTCCTTATGCTATTCATAATTCATGACCATTCAACATTTATAACTTTCTACAGAGGCCACGAAAGCGTTTGCCTCCGTGCTGGTCATTGCCATCGTGCCCCCTGGCCCCCTGGTCATTGCCATCGTGCCCCTGTTCATTGCCATCGTGCCCCCTGGTCATTGCCATCGTGCCCCTGTCCATTGCAATCGTGCCCCTGGTCATTGCCATCGTGCCCCCTGGCCCCCTGTTCATTGCCATCGTGCCCCTGTTCATTGCCATCGTGCCCCTGTTCATTGCAATCGTGCCCCTGGTCATTGCCATCGTGCCCCCTGGCCATTGCCATCGTGCCCTTGAAATGCTCCAGTAGAAATGTTCATTTTTCCTAATAGGGTGCCCTTCACCAAGGAGAACATGCCTTTGTGCCCTTTCCCTTTCAAAAACGAAGCATACATGCCTGAAGACAGATCAGACATTATGCAAGACTTCTATCATTTTTTAAAGTATTATTTATTATTTGTTTATTTTAAATCTTTAGACATACACAATAGTTACAAGTTGTACAGGGGCTGTCAAGGTTAAAACACAAGTATAAAAACTGTCATCAAAAGATGTGTAAAACCAGACCCCTGCCAACGAGAAAAATATAATTATACAATATAAAAAGGTGATTGCACTGAAACATTTAAAAAAAAAAAAAAAAAAAAAAAACACAAGCAAAACCAGTCTATTGTCATTCATATAGTCAAAACTCATATTTATAACTAATCATGCACGGGCCACCATCGTTGAGGCCCACTCCACAAGTTGATTCGATTGTTGTCTGACTACCATCAACATTATAATGGACTCTCTACGAACTCGCATGAACAAGCAATTAGTCGAACTCGGGAAAATATACAGTGATTATTATCTGTGGTAAAAAACTAACTTGTTTACTTATCCCCGATGCAAAAGTAATTACCAACTCATTGGACCCTTGCAAACTATTATTCTTACTGGTACAGTAACAAGGGAATCAATGTGTGGTGAAGAGGTTTTCAACTAGTGGTTTAATCCCAACTAGGCCTGGTTCTTGATAGTTTTACCGAGACGAAGTCGAGGTAAATTATCAAGAACCAGGCCTTGATTACTCGATTTTCTAGCAGAATGTCTTCTACAGTTGCCACACATTCCCACTTTAAAGAATTGTTTGACAGAAAATTCTGCTTAGCATATTTCTTGGCAAAGCTAGAAATGGCCGCGGTTACCATCAGTTACAGCCACGGAAATTGTATGTATTCTGGGGTCAATTTCATAGAGTTGTTAAGCACAAAATCTTGCCTTTTAGTCAGTGGACACTATTGGTTATTACTCAAAATAGTTATTAGCATTATGCCTTACTTGGTAACGAGATAATGGGGAGAGGTTGGTAGTATAAAACATTGTGAGAAACGGCTCCCTCTGAAATTGAGTAGTTTTCGAGAAAGAAGTAATTTTTCACGAATATGATTTCGAGACCTCAGATTTAGAACTTGAGGTCTCGAAATCAAGCATCTGAAAGCACACAACTCCGTCTGACAAGGGTGTTTTTTCTTTCATTATTATCTCGCAACCTCGACGACCAATTGAGCTCAATTTTCACATGTTTGTTATTTTATGCATATGTTGAGATACAGCAAGTGGGCAGACTGGTCTTTGACAATTACCAATTGTGTCTACTGTCTTTAAATGCAATGGACGTGAGGTTCTATGCTGACAATTATTTGGAGTAATTAACAATTGTATTAAAGTGTACTGGTCCAGTGCCTTTAACTAAATTGTTTTAAAGGCACTGTGCACGTTTGGTAATTTTCAAAGACCAGTGTTCTCATTTGGTGTATCCCATCATAAGCATAAAATAACAAGCCTGTGAAAATTTGGGCTCAATTGGTCTTCGAAGTTGCGAGAAAATGATGAAAGAAAAAACACCCTTGTTGGACGAATTTGTGTGCTTTCAGATCAGAATAAAAGACTTATTATTTTAGTGAGAAATTACCTTTTTCTCAAAAACTACATTACTTCAGAGGGAGTCATTTCCCACAATGTTTTATATTAACAACAGCTCTCCAATGCTCGTTACCAAGTCAGTTAACATTTGTTTTGAGTAATTACCAAACGTGTACCTTCCCTTCAATTAAACAATTTGTATTTGTTCCGTTTTTATACAGGGAGCGAAGTTGGATCGAACAGGTGGCTGTGCAAACTGACAACAAACACAGCAGTATTTAAACCAGCACCGGGACAACGCGAGTGCCCATGCATGATTCTGACACTTGACACTCGGCTGGAGTTCTCTCAGAAATTGCTTCCGAGCGTGGAGTCGAACACCACACACTGCAAATGCTTGAATCAAATGATACATATCTAATAAACTAAACAAACAAAAACTGTATCTTTATTCCAAAATTTAAACAAATATTTATACTACGTAGTGTTGAATATACCCGTCGGCAAGCAACATTCAATTGATCAACTTTATGATTTTCGTGATTACAATACAAGGTCAGAGTATTATTTGATTCAATTGATGATAAAAAAAAAGTCAGTCAAGCGCAACCTCCTTTATACACAAACCCCCAATCCAGTGCTGTGCATACCTTATCTGACGTTTGTGATTACTAATTATTCATTATTCATGTCGCCACCAAGCGACACGAAAGGTAGTGGGAAGAAAGCTGCCGCATTAGGCACGGGGCTTGCCAGCAGCACGCCGGGCAGCGGAGCTCACAGCAAATTTGTCGTCACCAAAACGATGGGTAATGGGGCCGGATCGCAATCGCGGTCCCATGCACCCAACTCGCAGAATGGTAAGAGTGAGGACTCGGACCTGGCCAAACTGAAAGCCAGAGTGGCTCGACTGGCTCTGGATTTACGGGAAAAGGACACCGAACTGCAGAACATCAAAGAGCAGATTAAATCTCGCGATGGTGTCATCTCGGAACGGGACAGCGAGATCGGGAAACTTCGAGAGGAGGTGCACAAACTGCGTTCTGTGTTGCAGCAGAGGACACTTCAAGATGTGGTCCGGCCGGATATCATGTCTACGATCTCAGAGGAACACGGAATGGCCGGAGGAAATAAGGAACGAAACAAGAAACAAGGAGTTTCCGGAGAAAGTGGTATTCACAATAACGTGACGTCGACATCTGCAGACAACTTACAGAGATACGAAAAGGATTCAAGGTAAATAACAACACAATTTTTTCAGTTACATTTTCTCTGTAAATTATTTTGAATATTAATATTTTGTGGGATGAGCATCCTCCCGCGATGCAATGGCATTGTAATCATACCAAGGCCTATTGGCCTATTGTCTTGAATTGAGTTGTTTTAATTTGGATGTAATTGTAATTTATTTATTTGTATCAACAATCCACGTTGTACAACCATGCATGTACGATTACAGTATTTATTATTTCCCCACGACAAAATCTGTAACTTTAAAATCAAAATATTGATTGAAACGAAACAGATTATTATTGACAAAAATATTATCCAATACTAATAATATTACATGATGATTAAGAATCACACACAACACACACATGGTGTTTATCCTATCGGTTATAGCTACACACAACACACACAACACACACACACACATCGCGTTGTTAAGCAGCGCATCTTCGAACCGTTCCTCTATTGACTTGTTTCCATGGTAACCTTTCAGCGCTATGATAATTCAGAGTTTTTTATATAACGAATCATTCACAACGGTGGGGAAACCTTTTCAAAGATGCATTCACAAACATGTTCGCGTCATCATCTTAAAGGAAGTGGACACTATTGGTAATAACACTCCAAATAATTATCAGCATAAAAACTTACATGGTAACTAGCAATGTAGAGGTGTTGATAATGTAAAATAGTGTAAGAACCGTTTCTCTGAAGTAGTGTAGTTTTTGAGAAAGAAGCATTTTTCCACGAACTTGATTTCGAGACATCAGAATTAGATTTTGAGGTCCCGAAATCAAGCATCTGATAGCACACAACTTCGTGTGACAAGGGTGTATTTTCTTCCATTATTAGCTCGCAGCTTCGACGACCAATTGAGTTCAAATTTTCACAGGTTTGTTTATTTTGTGCCTAATGTTTAGATACATCAAGTGAGAAGACTGGTCTTTGACAATTATTACCAAAAGTGTCCAGTGTCTTTAAAAAAATATATACTAAACTCATACAATTTTTTACTCCAGTTCCACTCGAATCATGAAATAAGAAACATATAAAATGCTCGACGATTTACAGCAAATAAATAAAAGCATGTATAGGATGTATCGTCCAATTTGCCGATATTTAGTTCACGAACTGTTCGAGAAATAAGCTGCCACAGAAGATAATAGTTCCAGCCCAGCTTATTTTGAAAAACTCGCGACATGTAGGGGCCTATACATGGCTAATACCATTTTTAGAATAAGACACTTTCGTTGATGTTCAGGGAAAATAACAAAAGCAGGTGTAAGATGCCGAAGTTTGCCGAAGTTCACGAACTGTTCGAGAAATAAGCTGCCACGGAAGATAGTGTGTCAAGCCTAGATTATTTTGAAATATTAACGACATGTACATGGCTGGAAAAGTCTTTCTTTGTGGAATATTAAACATTCCAACGTTTTCCCCGTCGTTGTGTTTCTTTGCTCGTCTATAACGCCTTTCTCGATGTCACCATGCTCATTAATTCGTTATGGCTTCATATGTTGTCCGGTTCGACTCATGCTTTGAATTACGAACTTATGATAGAATCTATTTATATAAGAGTACACTAACAACGGCTACCGACAGCAGCTCAAGGTTTTTCTTTACGCATAATCACGAACCATTTTTTTAATTTTGTATAAAAGGTATGTCAGTGTATAATACTATATCGTCATATATTTATTATTTACATGGTTTCTTTAAAATACTACGAGATGGTTCTGAACAAACGAGGGGCAGTCTTGATTAATAATGACTTTTGATTGATGGAAGGGAAGTCAACTTATGAAATAGTTACAAAAATATAAGTCACGAGAAACGTATCTAATAAGGTTATGATGTCTGTGGGTTTTTGATTTAATTTGGATATAATCCAAATATAAAACGACGCGCTGTTTCGATTTCGCAATTTGACAAATAATGCTTTGACATAGTGGGGTTTCATGGGATAGACATCTTGGACAGGGTTCGAACCAACGACCACTCACTTTCTTTAAGTTGGTATAAAAATGACAAAGATAAATGACAAAGATAAACTCCTATGCGCATAAAATGAAAGTGGCCCGTTACAGGCCTGTATGTTGTTTTGTTTTTGAAAGGGCAAGGGCACCGAGGCATTTTTTCCTCGGTACGGAAGGGCACCAAGGCAAAGGCCCCGGGGCATGGAGGCAATCGCCTTCCTTGCCTCCGTTGCCTCTGTGAAGTAAAATGACCTGTCATGGTTCGTTTTTGAAAGGAAAGGGCACCGAGGCATTTTCTCCTGGTTAAAAGGGCACCCTATGAAAACATTTCTACTGGGGCATTTCAATGGCACCAATGCAATGAACACAGGGCAGGGGCAATCGCCTTCGTTGCCTCCGTGAAGTATCGGGCCTGTATGATTAGTTTTTGAAAGGGCAAGGGCACCCGTTGGCGACATTTCTACCGGGGCATTTCAATGGCACCAATGCAATGACCACAGGGCAGGGGCAATCACTTTCGTTGCCTCCGTGAAGTATCAGGCCTGTATGATTAGTTTATGAAAGGGTAAGGGCAACAAGGCAATTCTCTTCATAGATAAAGGGCACCCTTTGACGATATTTTTTATTGAGGTACTGCAATGGCAACAAGGCAATGCCCACGGGGCATGGTGGCAATCGCCTGCTGTATTTAGTTGATAGAAAATGACAGATACAAAATCTCCGAGCGTATAAAATAAACCAGCCCGTTAATGCGTTTCGGGAATCAATTTTAACGAGGTTCAAAAACCCTGTAATATACAGGTAGCCTCTAGATGCATAAATGGATGCAAAAACTAACTAATTGAGAATGGAACCAATGGCGTGATTGTGAGTTGAAGGACTTTGACACACGACACGCGGGAGAAGACTGTTGTAATTCGATTTGATATAAATCTTTGTTGTACCATGATGATTCACAGCCAACCACGCGGATTCGGGTCATCCCATGTATCAAGCCACTGAGGGTTTAAGACTCTTTTATTACGAACAGAAAACGGATACACTGTATAGCATGTTTACAGGGCAAGGGCACCAAGACATTTTCCATTGGTAAAGGGCACCCTATGATAAAATTTTAAATCGCTGCTTTGGCATTTCAAGGGCACCAAGGCAATGACCAGGGGGCATGGGGATAAACGCCGTCGTTGCCTCCATGAAGTATCATCCTGCTGTGTAGGAATCGACCTAACACTGTGTTGTCTTCTAATATTCACACGATTTGATGATGACACATTTATAAATTAATCTAGATATCGTGACACATGACTTTTGCGAGTATGAAAATTCCTCAAAATGGCATAAAGCACAATGTGTAAAATTTGTCAAAAAATACCAGTCTTGTCCACATTTAAATGTGACATCATATACGCCTACATGAAGTAAGCCAGTGGAAGTTTTAAAAGCTCAATCGTTATTGGATTTGTACCATGACAATTCACAATCAACCACGGGTATTCGGGTCAGGCATTTAATAGGCCTTTGTCAGCTCTCAGCTATAATAGGGCTAAGACTTTCGCTCCACCGTGCGTTGATCTATTTAGGAGGTCCTTGAAGGAACGTTACAGAATTGGTAAGAAACAAAAATCGTGAAGATCACAGATTTAAGTAAAACTTACACGGTCTAACGATGATAATAGAAGAAAACATCCCTTGAAATATTTCTGTCTGAATTGTCATAGGCCTATTTGCTGATAAATAAATAATTTAATTTCTCGTTTGGAGGTTGTCGCTCAGTGAGCGTTTTATTAATTTTTTTTTTGCATCGATGCAATGCAAAATTTGTCATTGGTTTGTCACTATTCTCTCGTGACCCAGATGGCCGATTGATCTGAAACTTCTACAGGTGTGTCAGTTTATGTATAATATGATAAATTTCCTACACTGCCAACAACTGTTTTGTTAGCAAAAAACAATTCTGTATTGTTCCTTTAGCAACACCCGTTGCCGTAGCTTTAGTCACAAATTCGCTTACGGCCTTATTAGACTCTTTACTACGAAGCTCTGAAAGTGCCATTTCTTTACGGATAGACGACGGGTATTTTTTATTAATTCAATCGTGTTCAAGGTTAGTGTCTAATCGACCCCCAAAACCTTTCCCGGGTCGATTCGTTTGTGGTTCGTCAAGGTCGTACAATCAATACATCAATACATCAATGGGTGATGGCTGAATACGCCCCAAGTGGATTGAATGTTATTCTACCAGCACGTTTGGTAGTCACTCAAAATAACTGCATAAAAACTTATTTGGTAACGACCAATGGAGAGCTGTTGATAATATAAAAAGTTGTGATAAACGGCTCATCTTAGGTACAGTTTTTGAGAAAGAGGTAATTTCTCATTCAAATAATAAAAGACTTCATGTCTGACTCTTTAGGCATTGAAAGCACACAAGTTAGTGCAAAAGGGGTGTTGTTCTTTCTTTTCTTTTTTTTTGCAATTTCGATGACCAATAAAGTACATTATTATTACTTTTAACAGATTTGTTATTGCATGAGAAACGACTCTCATATTGAAATGTATGATTGTTTGAAAACTTACCTCTTAAACTAAAACTACTTTAAAGGGGTGGCTTTTCTAAGGGAGTTGTATAACATCAACAGCTCTGCAGTGCCTCTCATTAAGGGTGCGTTCGTTTAGCTTCCCTGGGTCTACCCCGCCGCGGTGCTCACTCCGGTGAGCCCCCTGACAAGAGCTAAACGAACGACCACTCACCGCTCTCGTAGTGATGTCGTTTACCTGGGGCCAGCCACCAAATGACCCACTCCACAAGCAGGGCACTTGGGGCTGACCTGGGTGAGCCCCTGGAATGACGTCAAAAGCTATTCGAACGCACCGGGGATGACCCAGGGAAGCTAAACGAACGCACCCTAAGTAAGTTTTACGGACATTAACCATTGAGTAGTTACCAGAGAAGTACACCCCACCTTTAACCCATCTATTCTTACTAAACACTGTTGCTCATCCACACTATGTTTGTAAGGAGTTGGCAAAATTGTCCACCTCTACAGTTAAACGGACTCACTCTGGATACCTTTAGTAATTGTCAAAGACCAGTCTTCTCACTTGGTGTAACTCAACATACGCATAAAATAAAAAATATGTAAACGGTTGAACCAAGCTGTGGTCTCGAATTCAATTTAAATATTTTAGTGAGAAATTCCCTTTTCTCTCAAAATCTACGTTACTTCAGAGGGAGCCGTTACTCGCATTGTTTTATACTATAAAACGCTTTACATTGCTTGTTACCAAGTAAGTTTTTATGATAACAATTATCGTGAGTAATTACTAACAGTGTCCAGTGCCTTTAAAAGAAAGTATACTGTACTTTATTAAAAATAAAAAAAGTACACAAAATTTTCATTATCTTTTAATAACTCGGCGTTTCAAAACTCCGCAAATGCACTTCCTCAGTGCGACGTTAAAACCTTGCACGGTGCACTCGTGCTTCAACCCCCATGACGTCTTCAATCGATCTAGCCATTTTAGTAATTGCTTCTCGTACTTTCGTTACCCGCTGGACCATTTTTAGGATTCTGTAACCCCACTGATTGATTGGCCGTGTTGAAGTAAAGGTCACTATTCGTCTTCATTTGTAGGAGTTTCCTTTTGAGAAATTGATATTTTAAGACGTATACATCAGGACATTTTGTTTGACAACCGAAGACAAAAGAGGCAAACAGTAAACTCAAATTCACCGCCATCGTTTTTTTCTTCTTCTTCATTTTTTCCCATAATTCTCTTTTCGACATAAAGCACGCCCACGAAAGACTACAAAGGTATGGAGAATTAGAACAAGTACGGCAAATGCCTGACACAATAATAATTAATTTATGACCGGACTTACAGAGGGTGTTAAAGACATGGACACTTTTGGTAATTGTCAAAGACCAGTCTTCTCACTTGTTGTATCTCAACATTATGTATAAGTTAACAAACCTGTGAAAATTTGAGCTCAATCGGTCATCAAAGTTGGGAGATAATAATGAAAGAAAAACCGCCCTTGTCACATGGAGTTGTGTGCGTTTAGATGGTTGATTTCGAGACCTCAAATTCTAAATCTGAGGTCTCGAAATCAAATTCGATGAAAATTAATTCTTTCTCGAAAACTATGCCACTTCAGAGGGAGCCGTTTCTCGCATTGTTTTATACTATCAACCTCTCCCCATTACTCGTTACCAAGTAAGGTTTTGTGCTAATAATTATTTTGGGTAATTACCGACAGTGTCCACTGCCTTTAAGAAGAGGTTGTTGTCAGATTTAGCAGAGGTTGACAGAAGACAGCCTGTAGATGGGGGACAAGCTATAAACAATACACGACAAACAGATGAGCGCAGGCCTTGAATGTCACCTTTGAGAGGGCAAGTCCGTTTTTCATTTCATTTTGCAAAGGGCACTTCCACTTGGAAACTTTCAAGTCCGTAGACGCAAAACAAAACTTCATTCAAAAAAATAATAACAATCCAACCATTGAGCAAGCTCTTGTCCTCGCTCTATGCCCCAACCTTGTCTTGTCTGATGATATTATAAAAGAAATCTTCAGTTTTTGGATCTCGGGAAAAACTAGTCCAGATTCAGTTCCGTAAACGTGGTCCAATGTATGAGAAATCAACAGTGAAAACAAGCATTCTCCGTCATCAACACGGGTTACGAATTCCTCCCGCCGTATAGCGTAATCTTCGAACGGGAAATTCTGCACGTACAACTATAGAGTACGTGTGAAACATGACTTTACTTTTGCCACCGAAGGAATATTTTCAAACAGGCCATCACCGTCGCGAATGACCGTGAGAGGGGGGCATGTAGGCCATCCGGTCCCCCATCAAAGAACGATCGTGACTGCCCTGAAAATATCCTTTGTTTAGAAAGTAGATCGAGGAACAATAAAGCCTGGATTACACAATAAGTTATGATTCTCTATATATAAACCAACAAAGAGCTCTGGGCCCAATTTCATAGAGCTGCTTCAGAACTTGTCTTTAACAGATGTTAATTTTGCATGGGGGGAAGAACATATCTATGAAGAGTTGTCTGTTACACGGAAATGAGCAGTATACCAGTCTCAAATTTAACATGTGACATGGCAGTTTGGCTGGTAACCAACGGTTTTACGTCCCACCCGAATGGCGCAGCATCTTGCTTAAAAGGTGTCACGACTGGGACTCGAACCCACACTCTGCTGTGACCAGAAACACCAGAGCTTGAACCGGTCTTAACCGCTAGGTCATGGCACGCATGTGTTTCTTCTTTTGGTTACTGCTTCATCAATACTTTCAAGACACTGTCTGTGGGTTGAGACCAACCCTGAAGTCAGGAGAAACAACATAGTTGTAGTTCCGGATGATTTCCTATGCCCAGGCCGATGATGGTAGTAGAAAACTTCCCTTGAACTATTTCTGTCTGAAATGTCATAATTATTATTTGATGAAAAATAAATAAATTCATTTTTTTTTTGCCTCGATGTCAGGCAAAACAATTATTTTTCTCGTGACCCAAATGACCGATCGATCTAAAACTTCTATAAGTTGTCAGTTGATGTATATGGTGAATTACATAATGTGCTTTGCCAGCAACTTTTTTGTTAGCAAAACATAATTATGAGCATTTCAACAATAGTTAACTAATAATTACAAATCCGCTCTCTAAACGTATAGACTACCCAGCCCTCTCGTATAAACACTTCGATAGTAATACATTAGTGAGACCTACTGATGTAAGACACTGCAAATATGATGTGACTGCGTCCGAGACGCAATGACGTCATGAATAATTAAAGGCACCGACCGGACACTATTGGTAATCACTCAAAATAATTGTTAGCATACTTGGTAACGAGCAATGGAGAGCTGTTGATAGTAGGCCTATACAAGTTAAACATTGTGAGAAACGGCTCCCTCTGAAGTAACGTAGTTTTTTAGAAAGAAGTAATTTCTCACTAAAATATTTGAATTGAATTCGAGACCTCAGCTGAGGTATCGAATTCAGGGCATCTGAAGAAAGCACACAACTTTTGCGACAAAGGTGTTTTTCTTCCATTATTCTCTCGCAACTTCGACGACCAATTGGGTTCAAATTTTCACAGGTTTGTTATTTTATGCATATGTTACGATACACCAAGTGAGAAGACTGGTCTTTGACAATTACTGGTGTCCAGTGTCTTTAAACGGAAGACGTTGAAAGATGAAGATCTCTTAAGAAATATCTAGAATCGAACCCCAATGTCATCGTGATGAATGATGTGTGAAGACAATACTATACAAGAGTGCAGTCTGTCAACAAAGCGAATTGCTTTTGAAGATAATCTTCACTTCTCCCTTTTTTTATTCTCCATAAGACTATAAATTCTATCTGGGGAGATATTGGAAACTCCTTGAGCCGTACGGTGACAATAATCAGTTCTTCATAGAGTGTAAACACGTAAATACAATCTCGCAGTTTAACGAGAATTTTGTTTACTAACTGAGATCCAAGAATTGAAAGTAAATACATTCAAGGAAACAATTCAACATAGTATTTATAGCAAAACTTTCGAAATGGAATCTTAAATACACACTTATTTCTTGTCGAAAGTGTGGGTGGGTGGGTCCAAAGAAATAATTGAAAATCGAAATTCAGTTTGTATATATTATAAAGAATACAGATGATTTTTATTATCATCATTTCTGGCTAAACAGCAAAGTTGTTTGTTTAATCCAGAGGAAAATGTTGAAAACAACCGATATGGGAGCCTTTGATCTAAACTATCTGGTTCAATTGACGCATTACTTCGTTCTTCGGTGTTTTGATTATATTATGAAGTCATTCAATATTTTTAATTCGAAATTTGGGAGGGGGGGGGGGGCAAAATAATTTTGAGGGAAAAAAAAAAAGAGAAAACAAATATTCTCAATAAACGAACCTTTATAAAGGCTCCATCAAACATAATTATCTCTGGTCGTAAGATTTAAAATTCTTCCTGTAGCAAAATCAAACATTTGTTCAGGAAAAAAAAGTAAATTTGATCACGCCAAGAAAATTAAATTGCATGACCTGAATCGTATCGACGCACGTTGTGGTTAAATTGTAACACCCACACACAAAGGGTGAGTTGACATAAACATCCCCAGAACCATTCAAATAGTTATTCATTTTTATTTGTCACTGCACTTTAAAGAGAGTGGACACTATTGGTAATTACTCAAAATACATGTTAGCATAACTTACTTGGTAAAGAGCAATGGAGAGCTGTTAATAGTATAAACCATTGTGAGAAACGGCTCCCTCTGAAGTTGCGTAGTTTTTGAGAAAAAAGTAACTTCTCACTAAAAAATATCCAAAGACCTCAGCTGAAGCCTTTTATAATGAATCTGAAAGCACACAAAATAATACAACAAGGGTGTTTTTTCTCTCATTATTCTCTTTTGCGTAAGGCCACCAGGGCTATATTCATCATTGACACCAGACACATCGACCCGTTAATTGTATTTTTTTCTTCTAAACTTTGAGAAAACAGCTACATCGGTGGTTTCCAAACTGTTGTTTATTAAGCGGACACAAAAATAATACCCATGATTGTGACTGTGCTCGTTATCAACAGCTGTAATGCTTTTTACCAAGTAAGTTTTTGCGGTACTAATTTTTTGGGAGTAACCAAAAGGTATACCATCCCTTTGATTACCCTGTGTTGACCTTCTCTTTATTTTGCAGCTCTCGGCAGCTTATTAAAAATGCAGTTCTTGAGAATGACTTCACTAAGAACTTTGACACCGCCCAAGTCAAGGAGATTGTCGACTGCATGTACCCCATGCAATTTCAAGGAGGTCAGCTTGTCATCAGAGAGGGCGACGCTGGGGCACATTTCTATGTTGCAGCAGGTAAGGTCAATTAGTTGATGGGGCAGTTGGATGGGGTTGGGCAGATATATAGGGAGGGGCAGATAGATAGGGGCAGGTGGATGGGGAGGGGCAGTTGGTTACGGTGGGACAAATAGATAGGGCGGGGCAGGTGGGATACAGGGAGGGGCAGGTGGGATACAGGGAGGGGCAGGTGGGATACAGGGAGGCGCAGGTGGGATACAGGGAGGGGCAGGTGGGATACAGGGTGGGGCAGGTGGGATACAGGGAGGGGCAGGTGGCATACAGGGTGTGGCGGGTGGGATACAGGGAGGGGCAGGTGGGATACAGGGAGGGGCAGGTGGGATACAGGGTGGGGCAGGTGGGATACAGGGTGGGGCAGGTGGGATACAGGGAGGGGCAGGTGGCATACAGGGTGTGGCGGGTGGGATACAGGGAGGGGCGGGTGGGATACAGGGAGGGGCAGGTGGGATACAGGGAGGCGCAGGTGGGATACAGGGAGGGGCAGTAGGGATACAGGGAGGGGCAGTAGGGATACAGGGAGGCGCAGGTGGGATACAGGGAGGCGCAGGTGGGATACAGGGTGGGGCAGGTGGGATACAGGGAGGGGCATGCATGTGGTGGGTATCAAGGGCAGATGGACCACTGGGAAAGAAGTCTTTGGCAGGGTTGTAGGGCCTTGTGGATGTCGTGCTCTGCAGATCCAGAAGAGCCTAAGCAATTGTACCCAGACCTGACTCTTTTATTTGGTCACTTTTTTTCTCTCCCAAAAATGAATATTCATAGAGGGTGGTCTTGAGGTCAGCAAGGCTGGAAAGGTACTCGGCAAGATGGGACCAGGCAAAGTATTTGGAGAGTTAGCGATCCTCTACAACTGCACAAGAACGGCTACAGTCACAGGTCAGTTCAAATTAGCAACACAATTTCATTTAATCTCTCACTGCACATAATAAATTTCATTGTTTTTGACTCCCTCAAGATCTACAAATGTCTGTGCATTTAGAACATTGATGTCTACAATAAATTAAAGATTTTGATTAGATTAGATCAACTGATTTGTTCTTACTGTACAAATCTACCATTTTTACTGCTATGCTATGCACCCTTGAATGACTGGTCTTGGAGAAAGTAGAATAAATTCAATAATATATGTCATTCAGACATGCAACTTTCTACGACCTCCAGATTAATGTGCCGCCGTTTTACCAACTGAGATACCTAGCCCTATATTGGTGGTCTCCCTTGAATAATTGAATAAAATGATCACATTTTGTTCGGATATTTTTTTTTACAGCTGTAAATGACACCAAGATCTGGGCGATTGATCGTACCGTATTCCAAGTCATCATGATGAAAACATCAATGCAACGACACGAGGAACATCTCAAGTTCCTCAAAAGGTAAGAAGAAATTTCACCTTCTTACAATATGTGAACCCACCTTAGTAAACAAACCATTTCAAAACTTCACATGGGGTTAAATTGATTGATGTTAAAGGCACTGGACACTTTAGGTAATTTATCAAAACAATTGTTAGAATAAAAACTTAGTTGGTAACGAGCAGGAGAGCTGTTGATAGAATAACAAACATTGTGAGAAACAGCTCCCTCTGAAGTAACATAGTTTTTGAGAAAGAGGTAATATCTCACTCAAATGTTGAAAGACTTCAGGCCTGAAGCCTTTTATTAGGCATCTGTAAAAAAAAAGAAGAAAAAAATTTGTGCAACAATGGTGTTTTTTCTTTCATTGTTCTCTTGCAACTTCGATGACAAATTGAGTCCAAAATTTCTGCGCCATCTAGCCCTCAGTTTCCCTTGTGGTTTATCAATTGATACTTTTCTCTGATTACAGTGTTCAAATAATGAAGGGGCTGTCAGCATCGAACCACTTCAAGCTAGCCGAGAGCTTAGAGGTTGAATTCTTCATGGCTGGAGAGTACATTGTTAGAGAAGGAACTCGTGGCGATACCTTCTTCATCATAACCAAAGGATCGGTAGGTCTTTTTTTTCTTTCTTTTTTCCATGCATTGATGTACTCAAACAGACACATTCACACTAAATGACATAAACCAAATTTTAAAAGAATACAAAAGACAAGACTCAATCCAATTCTGCTATTAAAACCAAAAACGTTCAGTACCATAAACTATAACAGTGGATTAAGGGGAAAATGAACATCAGATGTTATTTTCGAAAACTAAATCAAACTTAAACGCTAAGCTGGCAACACTTAACAGAGTTTATAGCAAGAGGTGTGTTATGCCTCCCTAGTGGAAAGTATTTTTGTATTTTAGTCTTTGAATATCTTGTATTTTGTATTTGTACTTAAATAAATATTTTTATACTTTAATGGTTTTCTGTAATTTTAAAAATAGTATATATTTTCTTATGCTCTGTAATTTTAAACACAATTCAGCCTCTGGCTGCCAAGATTGGATGTTTTTAAATAAACCAATAATAATAATAACAATCTCTCTCATACAATCTCTCTCGCATTGGTTTAAACGTCTTCGATTCACTAACCAACTTTTCTCACACAATAGTCCCACTTTTTTCTCACTCGATAGTCCCGTTTTTTCTCACTCGATAGTCCCGTTTCAACTGGCAGAATCTCAAAAATGTGCCAGATCTATTTTATCTTTATTGAAAATCGTGCATAAGCCGAAGGAATGGCTCGACCTAAAAAGTCTCCATTATTGAATTTATACCACTGTGTATTCCAGATAAACCAATATAAAGCATTTTGTTGCCATGGAAATGCTTATGGGTAAAAGCCATGACCAACATGAATGTTGGATGGTACATATACACGAAGTTATGCTTCTCAGTTGCATACGAGTCATTGCAATAATTTGAGATATTTGGTAAAAAAATATTGTTAGAATGTATGGTATAAAACATAGTGAGAGATGGCTCCCTCAGAAGATAGCTTTTAAGAAAGCGGTAATTTCTCACCCAAATAGATAAGACCTAACGCCTGCAAAGCCTTTTATTATGCATCTGAAAGTACACAAAGTTGTGCAACAAGTGTTTTTTTTTATCTTTCATAATTCTCTTTCAATTTCTAGGACCATTTGATCCCAAATTTATGCAGGTTTCTGTTATTTTATGTATGTTGAGATACACCAAGTGAGAATACTGGTCTTCCACAATTACCGATAGTGTCCAGTATCTTCAACTTTTTTCTCCATCGCACGACACACTCGTAATTTTACTTTACAAAATCTTCCTGAAACTGAAGTCCCATTTTCCTTCATGAGGGAGGACGTTCTATTCACTAATTAGCATCACTAATTAGTTTTGCTCAAAACCATACCTTCTTAGTGAGCTTCAATTAAGTCCACCATCTGTCCCACTCCATCTAAGACTACAAAATAAAAAGAACTCATAATTGACAATTTGTTCAAAATTGTGTTCATTAAGACAGAGCATCAGAAAATTTACAAGCTGTGTTTTTTTTTCTTATTGAAATTTTACTTATTAAAGGCACTGGACACTATAGGCCTTCTCAAAAAAATAGTGTTTATGTCTTTTATGTTTTTATCCGAACAATTATTTTGAGTAATTACCGATAGTGTCCAGTGCCTTTAAAGAAACGTTACATAATTGGTAAGAAAACAAATCAACTTACACGGTCTAATGATGATGATAGTAGAAAACATCCCTTAAAATTCTGCCTGAAAAATCATATTTGATGAGAAATAAATAATTTAACTTTGCGTTTGGAGTTTATCGCTCAGTGAGCGTTTTATTCATTTAAAAAATGTGTAATCGTTTTTTCACTATTTTCTCGTGACCCAGATGGCCGATCGATCTCAAACTTCTACAGGTTTGTCAGTTAATGTATACCCAGGTCAAAATTCCAGTTGAACCTAGTTAACTGGGGTCAACTGGTTCAACTGGATAGTGATCAAACTCGTCCATTTTCCATATTAACCAACTGGTTTGGACTAGGTTTAACTGTGTTCAACTAGCTTTAAATTATAAACCAGTTGGTGTCTGTCCATTTTCCATATTAAACCAACTGGTTTTAACTGTGTTTAACTAGTTTATCAACTGGTTTTCAACTAGTTCCAGTTCAACTAGTTCCAGTTAAACCCAGTTTAACTAGGTTCAACTAGAATTTCGACCTGGGTTTTGTTAGCAAAACCAATTCAGTAGGCCTATTGCCTGAAGAATCAAAATTACATGAAAATTCATTTCCGTATGATGTCTTGCTTTTTTCGTTCAGGTACGAGTGACGCAATTTGTTACGGGCCAGGATGAGCCTCAGGAGGTCAGACAACTATCAAAGGGAGATTACTTTGGTGAAAAAGCTCTACTCAGGTGATTTTCAGAATCATTTTATTTTATTTTATAAATCCGCAAATTTCTTTGACCAATTGCTGATTGAAACCTTAAGGCTGATGATATATATTTAGAATTAACTCATCAGCAATCATTTTCCGTTCTCCTTGATGCCATGACAACCATCGAGGCAGTTAGTTGTTTTCCCTCAGTGAAGTCAAAATTACACACAAACCGACAAGGATGTATAACTGACCATGAAAGAATGCCAGTGCCACAACACAGTCGCTTCTATCTTACCATGGAAGGAAATAAGAACAAATAGGAGAAATTGTTTACCAAACATAAATATATTTGGACAATGTTTGATTCTGGTCAATGTCTTTCTCGCTATGATGTACATATTGTGGGCAATGATGGAAAGAATTCATTTGCTTAAATGATTTTGTTTGCTTAGTTGATGTCATTTGCTTAAAGCCATTGGACCCTTTCGGTACAGAAAAAAAATAAAAGTTCACAGATTTACAAATAACTTACAGGGTTTACAGAAGGTAGTGGTGAAAGACTTCTCTTGAAATATTATTCCATGAAATGCTTTACTTTTTGAGAAAACAGTAAAACAATATCAATTCTCGATAGCGAGAATTACGGATTTATTTTAAACACATGGCGAAACGCGCGAAAACAGGAGTGGGTTTTCCTGTTATTTTCTCCTGACTCCGATGACCGATTGAGCCTAAATTTTCACAGGTTTGTATTTTATATATAACTGTTGTGAAACACGAAGTGTGGGCCTTGGACAATACTGTTTACCGAAAGGGTCCAATGGTTTTAATACATGTACACATCGGTGTGAGGGTAAAAAACAATTTATACTCTTTATCCCCGATAAAAAAATAACATCTATTAAAAATTAATGTTGAACACGCTGCAGACACATAGTATTCAAACTGCCTCTAGCCATCAGGTTATCTTCGTAGTCTAAGGCATCTAGTCTTAGCAATTCAAAGATCGTGGGTTCGAATCCCACCAGAGTGATTTGCCTGTGGATTTGTTTTTCCACAGAACTCGGGGAAAGTACTGAGTATAAACAGTGCTTAATACACATCTGTGTAAGCGTAAAAACAATTAATAGTAGACCAGCCAAACTTTAAAAAGTGCTCTAGAAAAGAAAAAAAAACGCATAGTTTGTTAATGGCTGGCAACCATGCTAGATGTATGGATCATGGGCTCGGGAAGACGATTAGGGTTGATGCCCAGTTTGGTTTTTAATTTTGGGGTCAAAAGGTCAAAAAAGGTCAAAAATCAATATTTTCAAAATTGGTGTCAAATTTAATCAAATTTGATAGATCTATCCATAAAATGTATTTTTAACTTTATGTTGATACTACAAACTGCCTCTTGCCAATGGGCTTTGCTTGGGGGTCTGGTGTCTACAATTCAAAGGTCATGGGTTTGAATCCTACCCGAATGATTTTCAGGTGGAATTTTGTTCACAGAATGCTGGAAAGTACTGAGTATACAGTGCTTAATACACGTACATCTTTAAGATGTGTATTAAGATTTTCTTATTAACCAAGATTTTCTTATTTTCTTGTTGAAATTGACAGTGAAGACGTAAGAACTGCAAATGTCATCGCGGGAAACAACGGAAGTGAGGTGCTTGTCATCGATAGAATGTAAGAAACCATGTATCCAAGGTGTCATTACCATAGCAACGGCGTTACTTGTTTAGTAAGAAAGTAAATATTTGCTGGGGTCAGACAACTGATTAAAGATGGGGTGTGAGCATAACAAAAATTACAGTTTGAGTATAAATTCAATATAGAATTGCAATCTAGATGGTGTTCATTTCACTGGATTTTCTTCCTCTAGGTTGAGTGCAAATATGGAATATGAATCTCTCGTCCGCGTTTAAAGGCACCGGACACTATTAGTAATTGTCAAGGACCAGTCTTCTCACCTGGTGTATGTCAACACATGCATAAACTAACAAACCTGTAAACCTTAGGGATCAATTCTTCTTCAAAGTTGCAAGAAAATATTGCGGAAAAAACCCTTTGTTGAACGAATTTGTGTGCTTTAAGAGGCATAATAAAATGTTTTAAGGCCTGAGATCTTTCTTGTGCTCAGGTTCAAATATTTGCCTCTTTCTCAATAAATTTTGGGATACACCAAGTGGTTTTTTTACCGGTCTGTGACAATTACCATACATGTCCAGTGCCTTAAAAGAGAAGGGCACCAAGGCATTTTATTCTTGGTAAAGGGCACCTTATGATGAAATTGCAAACTGGAGCATTTTGAGGGCACCAAGGCAATGACCATAGGGGACACGGAGGCAATCGCCTTCGTTGCCTCTGTGAAGTATCAGGCCTGCTGACCATCCTAATATCAAGTTAGTTATGCGCAGATGTGTAAACAAATAACTGTTCAACCTAACCATTACATCTACTCCACGGTAGTAGAATAAAGCAGGACAGTTCTCTAAGAACAAACTCTACCTGGCAAGTAGATACACACATGGTGTTACCGCAAACCAAATATACACTAACCAATATTGTGTACACCCTTCTACCCAACGCAGAGTTTTTAATGAATTGATTGGAAACCTGGATGAATTACAGAACAAGGATTACGGGGATCAAGAACGAGGTGCTGCAAGGTAAGGAAATCCAAACAATAAAACCGTCTACATGTCGTCAAAAGTTGCTGACAACATGAACATGTTACATTAAGTCTATTGTGTAAACGAGTTGGGGAAAAAGTAGGCCAACCAGAAACTAATAAGAATGCATGTTTACGATAACAGTGGCTGTGCTTTTTAGCAAAACAAAATGGGCGTGTTAAAGCTATTGGACTCTTCCGGTAAACAGTATTGTCCAAGGCCCACACTTCGTGTATCACAACTTCTATATAAAATAACAAACCTGTGATAATTTAGGCTCAATTGGTCATAGGAGTCGGGAGAAAATAACGGGAAAATCCACCCTTGTTTCCGCACGTTTCGCCGTGTCATGACATGTGTTTAAAATAAATCTGTAATTCTTGATATCGAGAATTGATAAATGTTTTAATGTTTTCTCAAAATATAAAGCATTTAGTGGAATAATATTTCAAGAGAAGTCTTTCACCATTACCTTCTGTAAACCCTGTAAGTTATTTGTAAATCTGTGAACTTTTTTTTTTTTTTTCTGTACCCGAAAGGGTCCAATGGCTTTAAGTTATAATGAATCCTGTTGATGCTGGGAAACGTTTAAAGAACAGAATGTCAAACTCAAGACAGTTTTAAATATAAAGATTTTTTTTTCTTCAAATTGATGCTTTGGTATATGTGGGACCTTACATGCAACTTGCTTATGAAGGGGTTTTGCACGGAGCTTGGTGGGGTGCTTGTTAGTTTGTTTTTTGTTTATTTTTGTTGACAAATATAAAAACAAAATGGAATGAAAAGACGAATGATAACTCTATACAGATACCAGTCATCATCGGACGGTTCCACTGATAAAAACAGCAACATCTCAAAGTGAGTCTGAGGATCAAATGGTTGCTATGGCAACCCGACTATCTCATCGGCGTTTCTTTTTGTAGCTTTGATAGTGGTTTGTCTTTCTCCCTTTATTGTGATGAGTTTGCTGTGCTGATGTTATTTACTAATCAACAAAAAATCTCTCTTTGTTTCGATATGTTGCAATCTTAACTTCTAACTACCGAGTTTAGCCTATCAACAAAAATACACCAACACTGAATTAACCAACTAAACAACTGAAAAATAGTTTGTGGTCTGATGTTTCGAGTCTAGCAGAGTCTTTCTAGAAAGCTTAAAGGAACACGTTGCCTTGGATCGGACGAGTTGGTCTATAAAAAGCGTTTGTAACTGTTTGTTACAAAATGCATAATGGTTAGAAAGAACTAACACCGTCGGCCATTTATGGGAGTCAAAAATTGACTCCCATAAATGGCCGACCGTGTTAGCCGACGAGGTAAAAGGAAAACCGTGCAATTTTGAGGCATGTTTGTTTGAATCATTGTATTCTACTTTTGCAATTTTTTTTCTACCCATATGCATTTTATAACAAACGGTTTCAAACGCTTTTCAAAGACCAACTCGACCGATCCAAGGCAACGTGTTCCTTTAATGGCGGCAACACAACAAAATCAACAGGTATAATAGACCTTTCTTTTGCAACTCACAACCTGAGTTTTTGCCAACCCAGGTCGGAAAACTATGGAAAGCCATTAATGCAAATCAAAAACAGATTTCTACTTTTGTAACAATGTTACATTAATATTCAAACATTGTGATGAGTTTGTTGAAAACAAAACAAACTAATGGGAGGTATTTAATTTGATTGAAAGTTTGCAGAAAATTTGGAATTTGGTTTAAAAATCTGTTAATAGGATTGAGTGTTTTACTAACATTCGGCCGTCCGTGCCAACCAAGGCAGTTTGTTTTCAACAAAAGAAAGGTCTAGACATGTACTAGTGTACCAAAAGCAGTCAAGTGGAAATAGGTGATACAGATGAAAGCACACAGAGAAAGCAGGGGGATGAACAAAGAGGAGGGAGGGTAACAAAAATGGGGTTGAGGTTGGTGTTGACCTGGATTCTAACCCACACACTTTGATGACTCAGCAACCAGAAGTTGAGTCTGATGCTCTAAACCACTCAGCCATGACACATTTGAAATCTTCAAAAAACTTCACAATTTTTTTTTCTCATTGCCACGGATGAAAGTATATGTGTATAAATACAATTAAAACTGAAGTGACAAAGTAAAACCCATTATTTATTTGAAATTTAGCTTGCTCACAAGCTTTTAAGAAAAGAAAATTGGCCTCACCAATATAACCAATCTCAGAAAAAAATAATACACAATCATTTTACACAGATGTTCAAGATATTTTTAACAAGAAAATATCCGGAGGTCGTTGGTTCGAATCCCACTCTAGTCAATTCTTTGGTCAACACCAAACATCAAGAAAATATGTCAAACACATGCATTCACCCTTACATGGCACAATCTGATCAACAAAGAATCTAATAAAAACAAATTACTTTCTTTCCAAAATAATTTCCAACAGTTTCAAGAAATTGACCTGATTTCAAAATGTCAACAATTTAAATTAAAAAAAAGTTCACTGTACTCTTTACTAAACTCATTATGGTCAAATTATGATCGGAAGTGTATTTCACAGATTCTGCGTTAAGTAATTATTGAGATGACGGTTACTATAGGTACATCTAATTGTCTAATGATTAACCAAATTTGTTCGGCACAAACGACGGGCACAGACAATATTGACACAAAAATTATGCTTGGGTTTGCATTGCATCCCTAGCAGCATAGGATTACAAACAAAATTAGTTTTCTAAAACGTGAGCTAATAGTGTTGATGGTTTTTGTACGATACTATCCACATTTTGATGTCGTCGCTGTCTGATGTATGTATTTTTGTGGGAAATCTTAACCATATTTCTTTTGAAGTTAACCAGAACCCTTTCTCATGTTTTCTTATGTATGTTTGTTTTTTAGTCGAAAATTTTCTAACCACATTATTTTTTTGGAGGTTAACCAGATTTCTTTCTCTTGTCAACATCAATAACTTCAGAAATATATGCACCATTTTGTGCTCTGTCAAACGCTTTTTATTTTAACAGGAACATTTTTAACCTTTTATTTTTTTGGAAGTTAACCAAATTTCTTTCTTTAAGTCAGCATCAATGACTTCAAAAATATATGCACCGTTCTTCGCTCTGTTAAAGTTTTTTTTTACAGGATTAGCGAGGATAAAATGATCGTTGTTTAATTTTAGTCTAAAACCTTACTGATAATAAAAATCATACAAAGACTTTTTTCCCGATGAAACATCCCCTTCTAGAGTGAATTCATATTCAAGAAAACTGTATCTGAAAATCCTTTAAAAAAACTATATAAAAAAAAAACACTGCAGATTTTGTTTGCTACATCAAAAGCTGAACATGTTGTACGGTGTGTCATTATTTTCTCCCGATGCTCACAACCGATTGAGCCTGAATTTTCACAGGTTTGTTATTTCATGTCTATGGTTGATCCATGAAAGAACAATGTAGATGTAGCTACCTCCATGGTTGATCACACAACAAGAAAAGTGTCTGTGACTACATCGTCAGCTCCTACTAATCCTGAAAAAAAATCTCTTTTTTTTAAAGCGCAAGGCTACGCAAATTCGGTACTATCATTTTTTTTTTTAAGACTAGGGCCCAATTTCATAGAGCTGCTAAGCACAAAAATTTGCTTAGCATGAAGTTTTTGCCTTGATAAAAACAGGATTATCAACCAAATTTCCACGTGGTTTTCAGGGTAAGCAAACAACAGCTGAATACTAGTAACAAGCAATATGTAACAAATGGAAATTTGGTTGGTAATCCTGTTTTTATCGAGGCAGAAATAATTTTATGCTAGGGAAATTTTTGTGCTTAGCAGCTCCATGAAATTGGGCCCAATTATTCACCAGCATTCAACCATAAAGAAACACAGACATGAACTATTCACACTACCCATGCATACATACAGGTGTGTTCTACCTCCATGGTTAGATACAGCAGTGTAACTTCAGTTACCTAGTCACATTAATGGAATGTTATTAGACCATACGTGACCATGCATAGGCAATACATGTCCAACCGTATCCATTTGTTCATTACAAAATCAACCTTTGAGCTATCGAAAAATACACTTGCCAAAACTGATCAGGTTCACTGCACATGGCTAAATCTGATATCACAAAGAGGAATTTTCCAAACAGTCACAATAGAAAACTACTGCTCTACTGAATTTCAAAACACTACTGAAAAATGTTATGAAAAAGAAAACATAAAAAATGAAATTAACAGAACCACAAGGAAGTTGGAGACCATTAGTGCCACTCCCTTTAGGTGCAGAAATTTAAACGTATAAACCATTATACAAAAAGTAATTGGAAACTGCAGGACTTTAATATCAACTGCTTGTTGTGGCCAGTCTTTGTTGACAAATCAAACAGAATCCAGGAGACACAGTTAAATAGGCAATTAAATCCGTTTCTTGGGTTTTTCCCCAATAATTTCTTTCTCTAATTTTGTATCTCTACTGCCACTTGGCCAAACTCAATGTTTAACAAATTTTCAACACTTTTTAACCTTTGATTCTCACATTGTTGAAGATGTAACACAACACTGGTTAAAGAATACTAAAGGCAGTGGACACTATTGGTAATTACCCAAAATATGTATTAGCATAAAACCTTACTTGGTAACAAGTAATGGGGAGAGGTTGATAGTTTAAAACATTGTGAGAAACGGCTCCCTCTGAAGTAACGTAGTTTTCGAGAAAGAAGAAGTTTTCCAAGAATTTGATTTTGAGACCTCAGAATTAGATTTTGAGGTCTCGAAATCAAGCACCTGAAAGCAAACAACTTCTTTTCTTCTTTTATTATTATCTCGCAACTTCGCCGACCAATTGAGCTCAAATTCCCACAGGTTTGTTATTTTATGCATATGTTGAGATACAACAAGTGAGAAGACTGGTCTTTGACAATTACCAATAGTGTCCAGTGTCTTTAATTGATTTTTTTATGTTGTGAACTAAAGCACCTGAGAAACTGTAACAGTCATAATTAGTTGTCCGGCTGGCTAGTTGCAGTGTTGAAAAGCATCCGTATATTGAGTATGAATTAGAATTATATTACTAAGTGCAAAAGCTGACCAACCATTGGAGTGAAAATCTAACTGGTCCTACTGGCAATAGTTAGTGTACAAGTTACGGGCAAACTCCCTGCTTACTACTTTTACCTTTCCTTTTCTGCTTAGATAGAAAACTCTTCTTCATAAATACGCTTGCCGAGCAGCGACAACAAAATCAGTCAGTCTGCTAAGTGTGCTCATGAAATTGTAGTCTTGAGTAGTTTTATTAAAAAATTGTCCACAAAGACCCCCCTCCCACACAATTGTGACCATGTTCAATTAATCCTTTTACAATCCACTGTACTACACCTGTGATTAACAATTGTCTTTTAATTAATTGGAATCTAACCATTGGCATATTTAGTTACACCTTCCCCTTAAACCTCAAGTCTTTAGCATCTTGATACAAATATTGTCCACAAAGAACCCCCCTCCCCCCAAATTTGACCATGTTCAATTAATCCTCTTACAATACACTTGTACACCTGTGATTATAACAATACACATTGTCTTTTAGCTAATTGGAATCCAACCATTGGCAGATTTAGTTTCACCTTCTCCTTAAACCTCAAGTCTACTGACCCTGTTTTAAATTTTTCTAGTTTTTCCTACCTCCCTGGGTTCTCTACATCGAAGGCCAACTTTGCTGTGTTGCTTTTATTCAATCTTTATTGTCCATATTCTCTTGCTATAGTTGCAATACTAGTAGACAGTATGTGATCTGCGGTTAGTAGCTAACTACTACATATCATTGCACTGTATCAGGTAGACAGTTCTTCCCATCCACATCATTTTAAAATCTAATAATAGAGATCATTTTCCATTAAAATAACGGCGGTACATTTTATGACCACATAGAATAATGACTGGATTATAGTAAGCTTTTGCTAGCTTAGACTTCTGCAACCCAAAGCGGTAAAAGGTAATTAAAAAAAAAAAAGCTCATTAAAAATTCACCTTGTAGTTTTTACACGTACACCATCCAGCAATGTAATGTAAAATATTAATGATCTGTCAACAGAACGAGCAATACATCAGAGCCTGAATCAACACGACAGCGCCGTCTTCAAGATGAATATAAAGATATTGAGCTGGATGACCTGGACATCATCGCTACCTTGGGTATCGGTGGATTCGGAAGAGTCGAGATGGTGAGTTACCATTAACCATGATCCGTTCCCAGAATGGGGCTTTGAATCTTGGTCATCACGGAAAAAAAGAAGAAGAAAATTACACTCCAGATCACCCCAAGAAGATGTTTAATTAAATAATGTCAGGCCTCGAAATATTCCCACAGCAATTGCCTTTGGTGCCCTCTACAAGTATCCAGTACAAACAAACATTTAATTATTATTATTATTTATTCGTCATTTAAACACATATAAAATACAAACAAAACCAAAGCCACCAGGGACAATATGCCCGGAATTAAACAAGTTTACCGAAAATCTCTAGCCCAAAAGCTTTCAACTCCAATATTTTTTGGCCAAAAGTAGAAGTGCCCCTACCAGAGGGAAGTTACTGTGCCCCTTGTAAAGTGTCATAAGTGTCATAATGGGGTTCAAACCATAGTCATCACGGAACAATAAAATGAAAAATACAACCAGATCACCCCAAGCGAAATGCTCCATTAATTAATGACCAAAATAGGTTTTGAACCACGGTCATCACGGAACAACAAAATAAAAAATGAGACCTCAAATCACACCAAGCGAATGCTTCATTAAAATTGCAACCAAAATTTGCTAAAAATCTGACTTAAACTGAACCAATACAACTGTTTTCATCTCTGTGATCATCTTCTTTTTTTTTAAGGTGCAAGTTGCAGGTGACAAGCAAACCTACGCCCTTAAATGTCTCAAGAAATATCACATCGTGGAGACAAGACAACAGGAGCACATCTACTCTGAGAAGAAGATCATGATGCACTCCAACAACCCCTTCATTGCAAAGTAAGATTTTGCAGACAAAGTTGATTGAATTCAATGGGCCATATTTTTGACCGCGTAGGGGGCGCTCTCAATCACATCCGGGGGGTATATTCATATATACCTTAAACAGTTTATAAAGACTGGAACACATTACCACCACAGACATCATATCCATCACAGACAATGAGACTTTTAAAGGAGCCGTTTAAAACCCACCTCTAAAGCAACTAAGAACTACAGCGCAACAAAAGAACGCCTGCAGGACAAATCGTGTATACCCCAGGAAGTGATAAAAATACTCTTGAGCGCGCCCTCATGCGGTAAAAAATATGGCGCATTCAGTAAACATTCATTAAAAGGTGGCAGTTACAGAGACATGTAAAGGTATTTACAATAACTCAACTCTGAAGAACAAAGTAATGCCTCAAATGAAGCAGATATTTACGATCAAAGGTCTCAACGTTTTCAATTGTTTTTCCTGGCAAGAAACAACCCTTGTCTTGCACAGCTGGGTATTTTAAAACAAAAAGCGTTGTTAAAATATAACATGTTTTAAACAAAAACTTAAATTCGAATTTCACTTGTTTCTTTTGAATCACCCACCCACAATTTTGAAAACAAGAAGAGACTTTTTGATTATGTTTTTTAACATAGACTATTCCAGACTATTGTAATCCAAAAAAAATTATATAATTGGGGTCTCAAAATATTCATCACTGCAATTACCTATCATTCTGAAATTTTGTTTATACTCAGAGCCTTGAGTACCTTGTTTGGTAGATATGTTCGCTATATAAGGCTTCGATATTATTATTATTATTATTATTATTATTATTCAAAGTTAAAACTACATTTCTTTCTACAGGTTGTATAAGACATTTACAGACAGCAAGTATGTGTACATGTTGATGGAGGTTTGTCTAGGAGGGGAACTGTGGACCATCCTTAGAGACAGGTAAGATCAATCCCTAAACCCCCCCCCCACTTTTTCCAGAGAAAAAATCTACCTCCATCAAGAGAACAGTGTTGTAGTCAAGTTAAGTATCAAGTACTGCCGAGCCCGAATAGTACTCCAGTATGGATACTTGGGTCTGAGTGTGTGAATTAAGGGGCCGATTTCACAAACTGCTCTGGTTTATCTTAACTACAAATCAATCGGAAGTGTTGTTTTGAAGCTTTGCATGGTGTTTCACAAACTGCTCTGGTTTATCTTAACTACAAATCAATCGGAAGTGTTGTTTTGAAGCTTTGCATGGTGTTTCACAAACTGCTCTGGTTTATCTTAACTACAAATCAATCGGAAGTGTTGTTTTGAAGCTTTGCATGGTGTTTCACAAACTGCTCTGGTTTATCTTAACTACAAATCAATCGGAAGTGTTGTTTGAAGCTTTGCATGGTGTGGAGAAACAGGAAGAAACTATAAATAAATAGTAAACTTAAATGTTGGCTCTTTTCTGTTGGCTCTGAAAAGAGCCGGTTGGGTCTCGACGTTTCAAACAGTATACTCTGCTCATCTTCAGGAGAAGACGAGCAGAGTGTAAGCCTACATGTATACTGTTCGCGACCCAACCGGCTCTTCTCAGAGCCAGCACTCACACAAAAGAGATTTACACATAGTTGTACCCGCAAGTTTACTATTTATTTAAAGTTTCTTCTAAAATAAATCGTAGCTGCTAAAAGTAAAGTGTGATGTCACAATACAAATCACTATGGTAATACAGACAGTTTGTCTAGCATGTCTTGCGATGAATGTTATTGCTTAGTGAAATCGGCCCCTGATATCCAAGTCCAAAAGCTGGGTACCTAAAACGATACATGTACTTACAAGAACAAGTGTGTGTACCATCAAAGCCGTACTTATTGTTGTAGTAGGGCCTACTCAAGTCAGGTTCCAAGTACAAGAACACTGCTGCAACACTACATGTACATGTAATGCAAAATAAATCCCCCCCCCCTTCCACAGAAGTGAAGTAGACTTCCTTTTTATAATAATTTCGCTTTGCCTCACAAGGACCTTACCTCAGAGATAAGAATAATCAAACATTGAGATTATCAATCCTTGTAATTTAAACTCCGCTTGTTCGTCTACTTTTTTCCCTGTTTTTTCAGAGGGTCGTTTGATGATCACACTGCCCGCTTCTGCATAGCATGTGTGGTGGAGGCCTTCTCATATCTCCATGGTAAAGGAATCGTGTATCGTGACCTCAAACCAGAAAACCTCCTTTTAGACGCCAGAGGAAATGTCAAAATGGTGAGATATTTACAGGATTCTTTCTAAAGATTCCCATTGAGTATAAGGACCTTGTCACACAAGACAACCTTTTTACCTTCTTAGATTCCAGAGGGAATGTGAAATTGGTAAGATGATTGCTAGATTCCTAATGAGTGTTTAAAGGCAGTGGACACTTGGTAATTACTCAAAATAATTATTAGCATAAAACCTTGCTTGGTAACGAGTAATGGGGAGCTGTTGATAGTATAAAACATTGTGAGAAACTGCCCCCACTGAAGTGATTTCGAGACCTCAGAATCACACTTTGTGTGACAAGGGTGTTTTTCTTTCATTATTATCTCGCAACTTGGACGACCAATTGAGCTCAAATTTTCACAGGTTTGTTATTTTATGCATATGTTGAGATACACCAAGTGAGAAGACTGGTCTTGGACACCTACCAATAGTGTCCAGTGTCTTTAAGGGCATTGTCCCCTGTGGCACCTTTGGAGGCAAACTACTGCAGTGCTTGCTACAGAACCACTTTGTTTGCACATGAATCAACCCCGGTTCATACTTAACTGCCAATGTGAATGCGATACAAATTTTGACGTCACAAATTCGCACAAAATAATTTGCAACAGTTGAAATGAGTTCAACTGCTGCGAAACATTCGCTGCAAAAACAGCCATGTGATGTAAAAAATGTCCTTTGTGTTTCTGGTACACATGCATGACAAGCACCCTTGTTTACAGGTTTCCTCAGGATTGCGAGCTACAGTGATTAAAGCCATTGGACCCTTTCGGTAAACAGTATTGCCCAAGGCCCACACTTCGTGTATCACAACTTCTATATCAAATAACAAACCTGTGAAAATTTAGGCTCAATGATATTGTTTTACTGTTTCTCAAAAAGTAAAGCATTTCATGGAATAATATTTCAAGAGAAGTCTTTCACCACTACCTTCTGTAAACCCTGTAAGTTATTTGTAAATCTGTGAGCTTTTATTTTTTTTCCTGTACCGAAAGGGTCCAATGGCTTTAAGTTCACTTATGAGACCATCCTTGGTTTCATTACCAAACATTTCCAATAATAATAATAATAATAATAATAATAATAATAATAATAATAATAACAATAATAATAATAAAAGTAATGACTTTTCAATTTCAAAACCTCTTGAACAGGTGGACTTTGGGTTTGCAAAGTCGATTGGTTTCGGGCGTAAGACTTGGACATTTTGCGGCACTCCAGAGTACGTCGCTCCTGAGATCATTCTGAATAAGGGTCACGACTTTGCGGCCGACTACTGGTCGCTAGGAATTCTTATATTTGAGCTTCTCACCGGCAAGTAAGTCATTTAATAGATAATATTATATAACACCCAAGCAGATCCTTGCCATTTGATTGGAGGATTGTCCGTCACGTGATAGCAAATAAAAGTACCATTGCACGCTGAGTCACTCACCGTGCTTTTTCGTTCCATCCGAAAAGTACCATTGCACGCTGGCACACTGCCAGCGTGCAATGGTACTTTTCGGATGGAACGAAAAAGCTGAGTAAAAACATCACTGCGTGCGCGTGTCTTTGGTAACGCAGCAGGTGTTACTGCAAGAAGGCATAGTAAAATTACTAGCATTCGGCATCTACAGTTGAAATTGTTTGTTTTGAAAGTTGTTTCTTTCAATCAAAATGACAAAGTTCTACTTGGATGTTATATAAAACAAATAATGAATGTTTTTCATTCGTGCAATGGTGCGAATATGTTCATTCGTTGAAAGCTGGAATGTTCCATTCAACTCGGCTCCGCCTCGTTGAATAGAACATTCCATCTTTCAACTCATGAACATATTCGCACCATTGCACTCATAAACATTCATTATGTGTATAATATTGCATTGGGGATATTCATTGTGGTTTTACCCATACACCGTTGTGTGTTGGCACTGTATACTCAGTACTTTCCCCCGAGTTCTGTGAACAAAATCACAGGCATATTACTCAGGTCACCAGGTGGGATTCGAACCTTTGAAATTCTGGAGAAATGTCTTACCGAGACTGCCTCTGGCTACCGGGCAATCTCTCGGTGGTCTAGTTGGTAGTATAAAGTAAGTCATTATTACCAGATCAACTGGAGTCAGCATTATTTAGTAACTTGAGACCAATGTTATCATAAGAATTTGATAATTGCCAAATCAACTCAAGTCAATTTACCGTAGAAAGTTGATCATTACCATAGCGAATTGAACATAATCAACAGCTCTCTATTGCTCATTACTAAGTTTTTTTTAATTTGACAATTATTTGAGTAATTACCAACAGTTAACTTTGTTATTTATTTTCCTCTTCAGCCCACCCTTTACATCCTCCGATCCAATGAAGACCTACAACATCATCCTCAAGGGAATCGACATTGTGGAATTCCCAAAGAAAATCTCCCGCAGTGCAGCCCTCTTGATCAAACGACTCTGTCGTGACACTCCGGCCGAGAGGCTTGGCTACCAGAAGAATGGAATCTTGGACATCAAGAAGCACAAGTAAGATGCATAACCATGACAACCTAATCAAGCCATTTATTTTAGCCCAGTTTAACAATAAACTGAGGGTGTTTACTGTTTATATCATTTTTAAAGGGCGAGAGTCATTGCTGACAAAAAAGTATGAATTTTAGGAGATGTGTAGAAATGGTAACCCCTGGGGTTTAAATGTCAGTTTTGAAAAATCTTTGAGAACGACCCTGATCTCTATAATTGCATTATACAGGGGTGTAGACAACCCATATATCCACGAGTAGCAACTGCCCTATCCACTTACTGAAGCTACTTCTATAATTAATGAATCAATTAATTAATTTCTTATCAATTTGACAGGTGGTTCCAGGGATTTGACTGGGAAGGTTTGAAGAAGCAGACGATCATCCCTCCCATACTGCCCAGGGTATGCGTTTCTTATTCTGCTTCTTATCATAATGGGCAGTCGGGTTGGCTCAGTAGTTTCTTTCCCTGCCTTTCACCTCTGTGGACACCGGTTTGATTCCCTGACTGAAGCCTTGCATGTGCATTGTGTATTCAGTCCCTACCTGAATGGGTTTTTCAATTAGGGGTTTTCGTTAAAGGCAGTGGACACTATTGGTAATTACTCAAAATAATTATTAGCATAAAACCTTTCTTGGTGACGAGTAAAGGGGAGAGGTTGGTGGTATAAAACATTGTGAGAAACAGCTCCCTCTGAAGTGCCATAGTTTTGGAGAAAGAAGTAATTTTCCACGAACTTGATTTCGAGACCTCAAGTTTAGAACTTGAGGTCTCGAAATCAACCATCTAAACGCACACAACTTCGTGTGACAAGGGTGTTTTCTTCTTTCATTATTATCTCGCAACTTGATGACCGATTGAGCTCAAATTTTCACAGGTTTGTTATTTTATGCATATGTTGAGATACACCAACTGTGAAGGCTAATCTTTGACAATTACCGATAGTGTCCACTGCCTTTAATACTAGTACCCAGTACATCTTGTATTTGTATTCTGTTGTGGTGTTTTCTCTTTAGGTCATTTCAATGGTTGATTTGCATATTGTTGACTTGTATATTTATCTTTTAAAATTGTATTCTATATTTCTTCTATATAATTTGTATACCCATAAGTTTAGGTCATTTCAATGGTTGATTTGCATATTATTGTTGACTTGTATATTTATCTTTTTAAATGTTATTTTATACTTCTATATAATTTTACCTTGTTTATATATTTTCACGTGTTTTGTTTACCCTTTGTTTTTTTGCTGTGTGCTTTCTGACTTTTGTTCTACTTCATTGCTTTTGTTACACTTAGTTGCCTGTTCATGTTTGTTCTGTTGTCATTTAGCCTTCAAAAAAGACTAGAACTGTCAGACCATTAATTTGTTTTGCTTTTGCTATGGTTTTCACAAACATTTAAATATTAAGTTTAAATATTCAAGAATGTTTGTTAATGCTTTCTTGATTCTTACATGATGGTATCTGTTAGTGACAGTTAAACCCTGTTGGTTATCAATATATAGTACGTAAATTAAAATAAATAACTAAATAAGTAATTATTGTTTGTTACATAAAGAATCAGAATCGTACACTTTTACTAATTCCACTCTCTGGTGAATATTTGTGTTTTGTTCTCAGATACGATCCTGTGACGATGCAAGTAACTTTGATAATTACGGCAAAGATCTTGAAGTCCCTCCTGATGAGCTTTCTGGATGGGATGAGAACTTCTAAGATCTTCTCTTAATACTGCTCAAGACGTCTTAACGTCTTGGAATCAGGAAAATAAAGAAACGACTACAGGGGCCGATTTCACAAAGAGCTAAGATTGATCTTAACTGCAAGTCAATCGTGGTTGCTTAGTAAAGTGAGATGTCACAATACAAATTATGGTATTACTGACAAATCGTCTTATGATGGATTTTATTGCTTAGTGAAATCTAGCCTAGGACTGAAGAGAGGAGAATTTTCTATGTTTTTTTTTTTTTTTTTTTTTTTTTTTTAAATAAGGTGCTTAGTTCAACAAGACGACAATGCAATATAAGAATGATTTGAAAATTCTTGTTTTTAAGTTCAGGCACCAAAAACATGATTTTTAAGTAGTTCTTGAGAGGTAGTTTCACCTTTTAGGGGAGGGGGGGGGGCATAGAAATTGGAGAGGAAATGAAGATTGGTATGTACTTGGAAATGCTGGTTGTTAATACTAAAAAAGTAAGAAATAATGCCGGGAGTTACAGGGTTCTCCACATGGTTTTTCAAAACTGGACAGGTTGTTTTTTATGTTTGGTCGTTCGGCCTCAGCACGCTGTTTTGAAACGTGACCTTTGGAACGTTCGCTACTTTGTGTTTATCTTGGTTTTAAGACTTCTACAGTGCAATTTTGGTGAAAAGTGTATCAATCAAAATTTGGACCTGTCGGCACGCACTCCATGCGTGTCAACCGATATGATAGCTTGCACATGGCAAAACCTTGACTTGATTTGGAAGAAGGAAGATTAGTCAGTCAACTACTCCTGGTTTGTGCACTCCGTGTTTTCAGGTTCCAGCAATAGGACCGTATTGAATATGATGTCACCGTTCAAATATCTGCCCTACAACATGGCATCTTTGCACGCGTGCGTGTGTGTGTGTGGGCTTGATGTGCCGCAGAAATCAAACTGGGAATTCTGCGTGCGTCATTGATGTACATGTACGTATTTGGACGCGCATATGGTTTGCCCAACAAAATGGCGACTTTCATAGCAACAAAGTGGTTATTCAACACTGTCTGTTCTGTCGAATCTCATTCACTGTCAAACACACGAGTCGGAAAGTGATGCCTCATGTTTTTGTCCACAGCCCTAGATACAATTGACATTTAACAATATCCCAAAAAACAAAAAAAGTTTGATCTTATTTCTACTGTCTGAGTGAATCTGTGAAACCGTTTTGTCGTCTTGTTAGCTCTTTTTGGAAACGTCTTTTATTATGTCTCGGGTACTTTTTGTAAAATATTTGTGTATATTATTGTACATGTTTTACTAATTTTAATAATGCGACTGTAGTGTACATGTGTTTGTGTCAAACGGTGGGTACAATACAAGTGGAAAGAAAAAATAAAATACTGGGCAACATTTGATCTTTAATAACACATTAAAAAAAAATGCTGTAACGAATTGTACTTTCTGTAGAAACCACAAAGTATTTTTTATGTTTTTTTTCAATATATATGTCTTTCACTCGATCGTTAAGTGTTTCAAGAAATGGTGACAAAGAAAAGTAGTGCTTAATTGCTCAAAATAATTGTTAGCATTAAAACTTACTTGGTAACAAGCATCAGAGAGCTGTTGATAGTACATTGTATAAAACATTGTGAGAAATGGCTCCCTCTGAAGTAACGTAGTTTTCGAGAAAGAAGTAATTTTAAACAAAGTAATTTTCCACAAATTTGATTTCGAGACCTCAGAGTTAGATTTTGAGGTCCTGAAATCAAGCATCTGAAAGCACTTAACTTCGTGTGAAAAGGTGTTTTTTCTTCCATTATTACCTCGCACATTCGACAACCAATTTCCACAGGTTTGTTATTTTGTGCATGTTGAGATACACCAAGTGAGAAGACTGGCCTTCGACAATTACCAAAGGTGTCTAGTGTCTTTAAATAATAGAACAAAATATAAAATTCAGTGGGTGTTTTTACTATTTAAATTTGCTCTTCCATTTTTTGAATTGCATAGTATGATGAAAAATTGTGATTTATACTTCAGTATGTGCTCTCCTTTATATCAAATACTGCAGATCTTTTCAAAACCAATATTTCCGGTTAGATTTTGCAAGTCGTTCTGCACAAACCAATTTGCAGTTGAGATTTATTTTGAGATTTTGACGAGAGTATGGTCTTATTCCAGAGAGCTGTTTATGCACAAAAAGTTGCTAAGCACAACAAAATTGTGCTTATCAGAATACAGTTACCAGCCAAACTTCCATGTCTGACTGTCAAATGGCTGGTTTCCTACTCATACCCGCTAAGCAGAAATTTGTGCTTAAGCAGCTCTAATTTCATAGAGCTGCTTAAGCAGAGAATAGTGCTTAACATTTCTCTGCTGAGCAATAATGAGCAGGATACCAGTCACAAATGGTGCATGTGAAATAGTACTTTGGTTGGTTACCTTATTGTGCCGAGCATAATTTTTTGTTATGCTACGCTACTTTTTGTGCTTTAAAAAGCAGCTCTATGAAATTTGGTCCTGTAGTGGACTATACAACTGTACATAGTAAGTGTGTGGTTTAATCTAAACCACTAATAATGTCTTTGGGGTTCTTGTAAGGTCATGGTTTAAGACTAATTATGGTAAATTTGTTTTTGGTCAACACGTTAAGAATGGGTAAGAATTTTATCGTATTGTAATTTTTGTTTGAAACAGACATTCAACTCATTTTATTTCATTTTCTCTTTCGACAAAAGCAGCAGATCTTGATTTTAGTTTGCATAGTGGCAGATGCAATTATTGATACCATTGCTCAGCCTATATAACTAATTTACTACCATAAATTTAGATTAAAATGCAGACATGTTCTCACAATTTCATTTCATTAACTTTCGGACAGATTTGTTTTTCGGAACACAAAAGAAATAGTTTCACTAAAAACCCAATTTTTGCATCCTTGAAATCTGGATGAATCTTTGCGATGTTTAACCCCAAACTAAATTGTAAATTATTTCTCTGTAAATAATTAATATTACATGTTTTTCGGTGTTTTTGACAAATATAATATATATTTTTTATATGTATTTAACCATTTTTCTGGGAGTTATTTCAAGGAACAAATTCAATCCGTTAAAGCAAAATAATAAAGTAATTTAATTGTATTTAAACGGTATTAATGGAAACAAATCTTTTAAAAAAAATGTATGAATATTCAGAAAATTGTGCTGTTTACTGACTTCACACTTTGAACAAAAAGCAAGTGTTTTCCAGTTTTTATTCCATTTCTTCAGGAGGTCTGTCTGGTACCACAGACTCCATTCCATATTAAAACCTTTGTAATACATGTGTTGGGCTACTACAACTACCAGTCTGCTCATACTGTCTTTAACAAAGTTATTTATATTTGCAAATTCTCAATAACCTCGATATATGTGTAATTTTTGTTTTGCCTTACAAATATAATTGGGCGTTAAGTTGGATATTAAAATAGTTTAACAAAATCGGAAAGTATTCTGTGGTTTGTTTGTGATTTATTTTTTATTTTTATATATTTTTTTTTTCAGATACCTTGCTCTTTTACTCCTTTGCTACCGATCCCCCTCTGTTTCCTTTCTACTTCTTGACGTCGTCTTGGAATCTTCCTTCTTGGAGCTGGTTTTTATAGAAGTGACTTTCCTCATTTTGATGAGGTTTACGTGTCTGGCTGTACCGTCCCATTCTAGGAAAATTCCCAGAGTTTTCTTGTCTGTTAAATCCGGGGCTTCTGATGGCATTAAATATATGTAATAAGATCAAATATTTGGATTTTGTATCATAAGTCACTCTGACAAAGATGCAAGGATAATGGACCTTGCTCCTACATCAGGCCTGGGTTAAAGGTACTGGACACTATTGGTAATTACTCAAAAATAATTGTTAGCATAAAAACTTACATGGTAACGAGCAATGGAGAGCTGTTGATAGTATAAAACATTGTGAGAAACGGCTTCCTTCTGAAGTAATTCCTCGGTAAAAATATTTAAATTGATCTTGAGACCTCGCGTGCGAGGTCTTAAAATGAGCCCACTACACTATCCACTTTCGCTCACTGACATCTTGGGCCAAGACTACCACTCTGCACAAACCCACCTAAGCCACACGTATTGAACAGATTCTCTTCCGATGTCATCGTTGTTCTGATAACGTCTTCTCTTGCTGCGTGCTGTCTTCCTTTTCTTGACTTCATTCCCTGAATGATGTCAATCTGTTCCAGCTCCTCGTCAAAACGGTGCAAGTAACTGTTCAATCACAAACAAACAATCAAAAGAAATTTATAAAGCGCCAAAATCAAAGGTTTGCTCTAAGGCACTGATGCATGGGCACAAACAGGATAATTCATGATACACTTCCTGAAACAGGTGAGCTTTCAGGAGTGTCTTGAATGTATGCAGTGAGGTGGTATCTCTCTTGTTTCAGATTCTGGGTCCATATACAAAAGAATGATCTACCGGCAAAAGAGACACAATGGGTTTTAAAAACGAATTATTCAGAGCCGTAAAGTCTCGTGAAAACCATCTCTGCCCACACAGGTACCCATTTTACCCCAGGGTCGAGGGAAGCTCGTTGTTAAGGGTCTTGCTCACGGACACCAATGTCACAACCGGGATTCGAACTCAGACTCTGCTGAACAGAAACCCCAGAGCTCGAGTTCAGCGCTCTTATCCGTTTGGCCACGACACCCTACAATAGAGAGACAAGATATAATGTTTCGCCCGTGAGGATAATCATTACCTCTCCATCATCTGGCTGAGATCTAGTCTGCTGTACTCCGTTTTCTCTGGATCAAGGTTCTCATGAAACCAGGACAGTTTTTCCACTAGGATTCCCATCTTTAACGACGTCTCATTGTGAACTCTAAAGAAAAGGGGAACAAAAAGAAATAATTAAAATATCATGAAAAGCCCATGGTCTGAACATCCAAGAAGGAAACTACCAATACCCTTCTTGTCTTTGCCTTTGCTTTTTTTTTCACAGGTTAATCCCCTTTTTAGTCTGCTTAGCTCACTATTTAATTACTTTATTAGAATCTAGACAAGTTCAAAACTAATTTATTTCAAAGCAAATGTTTTGAACACCTCTCACTTGTTTGTTATTTGACTCTGTTTTTTGTTTATTATTTATTTTAACTTTGTGCAACCCCTGGGTTACCCATGACTTGCCAATATTTATTCAAATGATGGTTTATTTCGAGTGGCATTTCATTTTTCCATTCCTCTCTCTGAATTCATAGTGGTGTAGAGACAATCCTGTCTGTCAAAAAAATTATACCTTCCGATTCTGTCCTTCCGCATAACTCCTCCAGTGATCTTCATGGCCTTCCGGCTATTCGGATGTAATACTTTGACCTGCTTGACAAGCTTGGCCTTGACCTTTCCTGACTTCGGCTGTGAAAACATTAAATTAAAGGGTGAAAAAAGGGTCACCAAACACCATGGTCATTGGTATGTACAGTAAGAACGTTTGCCTGGGCCGGGGTCTGCCAGGGCAACAAAATCCATCTTATCTTAAATCCATCTTATCTTACCCCACCATGGACTGGTCGAAACACGGTTTTTAAGCCAAGATGGCCTCCGATCCGACCGCTCTCCTTGTAAAGTTTTTTTTTTCTGGTTAAAAATTCAGACTTTTTGTGAAGTTTTGCCATTACATTTATACATATCTGTTTATATATTATTTAAAGCACACATAGTTTCAATAAGTCTTTGGTTTATTTGCTGTTTTTGAGGTATTTGAAAATTAATTGTCGGCGTGTTGCCGGCTTTTACTAGTTTTAGCTTTAATTAAGTAGGACTGCGCGGAAATCCCTGCTTTCACAAGCGCTGATTCTTTGATGACTGCTTGCTTGTGCACGGTAAGCAGCGCCCTGATATTGGGCCCAGTTCCAATTTAAAAACACGACAACATGAATTCATTTGATTTTGATATTCCATTCATGATTTCTAATTCTACCTCCATTATTCAATATAGCCTAAAATAAGAGTAAGATTCACAAACAAACATTTAATAAAAGACATGAAATGAATTGTCAGTGTGTCCAACATGGATGATCATGTCCATGGTGTGGTCTGCATGCACGCAGTCTGTGGTCTGTCCTCTGTAAATAATATTAATAGACAATAATCAATTTGTCACTCACTCAGGGTTCGTTCGTTTAGGGTCGCTTCCCTGGGTCGACCCCGGTGTGTGGCGGTTTTCTTTTCCCAGGACGAGTGTGTGCAGATAATTACCCACGTTCGTCCTGGTAAAAAAAACGCCACGCACCGGGGTCGATCCAGGGGAGCTAAACGAACGCACCCTTCTTTATCAACAATAATGACTCAAAAAGTCGAGTCAAGTCACTGCATTTCTTTTTTAGACTTTAGAGATATTTACACCCAACACTTACCATTATGTGATGAGCAGTAGGATCCGAGCAGTATATAAAGAGAACTGGCTGAAGAATTCACAGTTCATAAAACACATAAATTGACCGAACGAAGAACAATCAGCAAATACACCAGCAACACACACGCACAAGATTCAAGAGATGGGCGCAGCCATTGTAGACCACTCAAGTTTGTCTAAAAAAAAGTACCTGAGAAGTTTTACTGCCTCAAAATTCCCTCATTTATTAAAATAAATTTCATTGGTGCAACAATAAAACATTACATAGTTTGAAATTAAGAATATAAAGTAATTAATTAATCGACTTGGGAAATTATTTAGAAAATGTGTTTATTTAAATTTATATAAAGATAGGGGTGCTTAAAAAAATTAATCGATAGTAAGTTGTCGATAGGTGGCGCTCTTCACCAACATTGCTGAAAACCTACCTGGCGGTTTTTGTTGTAAGTATGAAATTTTGCTATGACAAAATGCACCTAGATTAATTAAATAATCTAAAAACATTACCATTAGTATTGTCCAGAGTTGAGTAAACTATATTTTGCATACGGATATTATGTTTTTTATAAAAATTTCAGGGGTGAAAGCATCAATTCAAATTAGAGAATATTTTAATTATTATTTTATATATTTGACTCGAACTGGCACTGCAAGCAAGCTGCTGATGAGAGTGAGTCGTCAGGTCCAGTGTTGTTATTGATTTTTTTCCCTTTGTAAAAATAATGACCTGAATGCCAACCATATTAAACCATATCAAAATATTTATGTAATGGTTGCACAGTGGTTGCAGTTGGTTAGCAAACAAATTAGGGCGGATAGTTATCCAATACTTTTATAATAAAATAATAATTGTTGGTTGAAGCATGGAGGTAGAATTCTACCTCCATGGTTGAAGGGTATATAAAACCGTATATTTCTGAAAAAGTCAGGGGTGACAGCTTAGGCGGCCTAGGCCCTAACCATAACCATTGCTGTGAAAATAGCTGACACTGCTGGGATCCAGATATTAGGAGGGATATTTGGTAGCCCCCTCTAGATCCAGGCCTCTATACTTCGTTTTTGAAAGGGCAACGGCACCAAGGCATTTTCTCCTTTGGTAAAGGGCAACCTATGAGGAATTTGGAAATTTCTACTGAGGCATTTCATTTTCAAGGGCACCAAGGCATTGACCAGGGGGCATGGAGCCAATTGCCTTTGTCACCTCTGTTCTGTGAAGTATCAGCTGTTAACACTTGTCAAAAAACACTTCAACAAAATTCTCCTCCCTGAAAAAGTCTCTTTTCCTTGGGCCAAAATAAAAAAGTATCTCCGCCCGCTTCCTGTTTTAGAGGCTGGCTCCTTTTTGTTTTCTTCTTTTTTTTTCGGAAAAAAAGGATACATTTTTAACAACCTTGGATGAACATTTTTGTTGTTGAAAATTAGCCCAGTGTCTTAAAAAAAAAAATGTTCCCTAATTGTTTTTTTTTTAAAATAAGGTAGGACGCTAAGCTTGCTTTTTGTTGTTGATCATTGTCATTATTTCTTTTACAGATAGACAGCTGGCTAGCCTCACCATGGCCGTGTTTAGTTCTACCCAGGTTGGCATGTTGATTGTGCTTACAGCGATTGCCGTTCTATACCAAGTTGAGTTAGACTACGATCCTCTTATTGTTCAAGAGAAAGCTGTTGTAGCACGATCACCAGAAGATGTTTTCAAATTTATGTCAGATGTATTCAACTACCCGGAGGTAACTATGGTTTTTTTGTTAGTTTATAAAATTGAAATGATTTTGTGGTGCAATGTCACCGTGGCCGAGCAGTTAAGAGCACCGGAGCACTCGAGCTCTGGTGTTTCTGATCAGCAGAGTGTGGGGTTTGAGTCCCGGTCGTGGTACTTGTGTCCTTTCGAGCAAGACACTTGACCATTAATAGCATTCCCTGGTTATTTTGTGATGATTAAACAGAGTTGAATAGTCTGCAAAAGGTTAAGTTCTCTTATGAGGCATACTTGGTTTCATTACCCAAACAACATAATGATAGAGTAATGTCAATAATTGGATGTTTGTAATCTTCATTATATTCTTAATCTGTTTAAATCTTAAAATGGTCAGTATTTCTTAATGTGGCCTAATATTTAACCTCAAAACACCTTCTAAGGACCCTGTTTCTGGTTAAGGGCACTAGGAAGGTTTTTTTTATTATTATTATTAATAATGTGATCATAATAACCGCTTTCTTTGTGCTGCTGATGTCTTTTAGCATTTTTCTGTTTTCCAGTATTTTCACCCCTTTTATGATATTGCCCAAGAGTGTGCGATTCTTAGTTTTTTCCAGGTCATACGGTGAACGCAGCTTCGCTGACACTGCCTCAACCTTGATGAATAATCTCCCAGATTATCTGAAAAATTATGAATTCTATGATGAGTTAATGATTGCTTTGAAGACGCTCTTATTTAACATTTTATTCATGCATTTTTGTTTGATACCCTATCAGTACATTTTCTATCTTGTATTTGTACATCTTGTATTTGTATTTCGTTGTCTTTATTTTCTCCACAGCGCATAGAGACATGTTTTATCACTAGGTGTTATGTGCTATATAAAAAACGGTTTATTATTATAATATATATATTAATAGTTTATTATTATTGATATATATATATTATTGGTTAATATTATTATTGGTTATCTTCTGTAGGCCTAATATGTAATGATGTAACTTTTTATCAATTTTTCTGCTATTGACTTTTGTCTTTTTTATCTTGCTTTGTATTAGTGCGCAGCACTTTAAGGCTGTTTTGTTGCAATACTGCACTTTATAAGTTTCTTGTAATATTATTAAATTATTGTACAGTCTTATTTCTTTTATTCTCCTTGTACTCATTGTAATATGAATAACACTTTCTTCTCGCAGTGGACGGGCATCATCAAGCGGATAGTACCACTTGACGACTCGTCTCTTGGCGTCGGTAAGACATTCCACATGCACATGTCAGTCCCTATAGGGCTCAAACGATACCACACCGTCGTGCAGTCGTACAAACCGGGCAGCCTTCTTGCGTTGACCATTGACATGGAGTTTCTTCATCCTACCGTTGTCATCGAGGTCAATGAAGATGAACGACCTGGAATGTCAAAGGTCACGATGAGAGTGTATTCCAGTCGAAGGAGCTACTTATTCAGGGTGAGTTCAATTTTTAGTCGCTTCTTTCTTCTATTTCGAGTGGTGTCCTCGGTCAATGATGTTATGGCTGAGTTGTCCCCTGATGTCACTGTCCCTCATGCATGTAGACAAAACGTATTTTTTTAAGGCTAAATTTCCAAACTGTTATACATGTTATATGAATAAAAGACAACAGCCACTTTTTAAAAAGTTATTCAACAATTCTTTCAAAATTTGTGGGTTGAATCCAAATAGTGAAATGCAAATTGATTTACAATCTTATCTTTTTTTTTTTTTTCCATTACAGGGTACCCTTTTGCCGATCTCAAAATTTGTGATAACCGGTCACCTCCAGGGGGCGCTGTTTCATATGAAGCTGTTGATGCAGCAATGATGACGACAATCACTTTCAACGTAGCCTTGGTTCGATTATTTGTAGTTCAGATCGTGTTTTTGTTATTTTCTTTCCCAATAGTGAAATTGGATTCTGAAATGGAGCTATCAAAGTATCCCAAGCTTATCAAGTGTTCACAATATGCCTTGAAATATTTAAAAAAAAAAAAAAAAAATCATGTTTCAGATTTTAAAAATATGTTTTTGCTGTTAGAGTGCTCCATGGTTAGACCTATTTCAGATTACAAAGTGGAAGCCAGAGGAGCGCCTCTGTCTTCTGGACACCCTGTTCTCAATTTGGACTCCATGTTTTATCTGTCATTTTAAAGTAGTGTAAGGGAAGCATTTTGACACCCAGTTTTTTTAAATTCCATGCAAGTTTGAGCACCCTTTTTACGAAACCCTAGCTTGTACCTTGGTTCACACAATGCCTTGAACTATTGAAATATAAAAACACGTCTCTAGATATTATGCTATAAAATCAAGAAAGATTTTAAATTGTTTCTTTTGAACAGAAAGTGTCTTTGACGGATCGATAGTTACAGAATGACTTTTACCTTCGAACAAACGTGAATGCTCAATTCTGATTGGTTGATCCATGGCAACAAGAGTGCGAAATTCACCTGTATTGCATGGCTCATATCACACCCTGTTTCTAATCTGCTTGTCAGCATTGCGCTTATTTAACACCAGCAGTAGGCTTGTAGGTCAGGATCACTGGCCTTTGGGTAGTGTGTTCAGGGTGAATGTTTATATTTTAACTACTGAAAAGAGTCACAGTGAAACCTGCGAGTAGAATTGAGAGATGTTGATTAGTGGGAAATTCACGAATATTTGGTTTGGATGACACCAGAGTATATCTACTTGCCAGGTTAAGTTCTTTAAAGGACTGTCTTTTTTGTTATTTATTTTTTTTATGCAAGTCGCCAGACACACAAGGCCTGAAGGCCACTTCAAGGTGTGGGCTACAATTATTTTTGTCCAGAGGCCTATGGCCTATGCCACCTACTCCTAGGGCTGAAACAGGGTTGCCCCTTTTACAGTCCATACGGATGTATGCTTGGGTATCATCAGTCCGAAGCCTGGTCGGTAGAGCAGAAAGCACTACCTCCCCAATTTTATGTAGCAAGTGTCACAACCGGGATTCGAACCCACACTCTGCTAAACAAACACCATAGCTTGAATCCGGTGCTCTTAACCGCTCGACCATGACACGCCATGTCTTGCTATATATTCTACTACAGCGGAGTAGATGTTTCTAATTTTTTAAGAGACTTCTATGTTCTGTAAAAGAACTGTTCTGCTTTTGAACTACTACGCGGGCGGAAGGTAGATAAATTTGCTGAGACTACTACTTTAGCTTATTGGATCGTTATTAACTGCACTACCGCGGAGTGAGTTCTTAATTGGTCTCAATGTTTTCGACTAGCTTGCTCTAACAGATATTTTTCCGTATTGACATGGAGTTTCTTCATCCTACCGTTGTCATCGAGGTCAATGAAGATGAACGACCTGGAATGTCAAAGGTTTAATAACTAATAATTATTGACATCACATTCAAGAGTTTTGAATTCAACAGTGACAATATTTATTCATTTACAATGATGTTATTCAGTATTAGATACAGTCTGTCTTGGTTATTTCCATCGTGCAATTGCTCTTTTAAAGGCAGTGGCACTATTGGTAATTACTCAAAATAATGATTAGCATAAAACCTTTCTTGGTGACGAGTAATAGGGAGAGGTTGATAGTATAAAACATTGTGAGAAACGGCTCCCTCTGAAGTGCCATAGTTTTAGAGAAAGTTGACTATTCCACGAATTTGATTTTGAGACCTCAGATTTAGAACTTGAGGTCTCGAAATCAACCATCTAAACGCACACAACTTCGTGTGACAAGGGTGTTTTTTTCTTTCATAGTTATCTCGCAAGTTCGATGACCGATTGAGCTCAAATTTTCACAGGTTAGTTATTTTATGCATATGTTGAGATACACCAACTGTGAAGGCTAGTCTTTGACAATTACCAATAGTGTCCACTGCCTTTAACTAGCAGTGACCACTTGTGCCTGTTAATGTTTTTTTTACCAATATTCTATGTTGTTATTACTCATCGTCTTTATTTAGAAATAAGAACAAATTTGGAGTATGTATTTAGAACAGTAATCTTAGAAAATAGTTTAATGGTTCCTGACCATTAAAAGTAAAAGTTAAACTTTTTTTCGTTAGAGCAGGTGAAATTCTTTGAAATACCATTCACTCAAAAAAATCTATTTTTTAATGTTTGGGGCCAAAAATCTGACATAGCATCTTTAATAAGACCATGTGTGAATATTAAAGTCATTTTCGGTTTAAGTTTGAATAATGTCTGGTATAATGACATGCCAAGTCACAACTCGCCACTTAAATCTGAATTCCTCAGACTACAGAGACAGTTGCTATGTCACACGATTAGGGGCAAGCTTTTGCGTAGTTTTGTAAGAGAACTCAATTCTGGATGAATGTGTATGGCACATTGATACCCGGGTTTGCTCATCGGGAGGTTGCAGTACAAAAGCTTGCCTCAAACCATTTGACATGGCAACTAGATCATAATACACTTTTAAATAATTCATGAGTTAAGACAATTCAAATAAGAAAATAAAAAGAATCAAAAAGACAATTTGTCTTTTGTCTCTTTCAGAAAGGAAATTTACCTCAATGCCCCAAAATAAGGGTTGTGACATTGAGACCACTGTTGTGTAATTTTGTTTCAATTCATTTTTACAAAACAAATCATGTGTAACGTGGTGAACTTTTAATAGTTATTTACAGTATCTACTTATTTGTCTTGTATGTACAAATTTTTTATACCAACTGTGCAATTTTGTGAAGTATTCGTCTTATTTATTGCTAATTGATTACTTAATAAACGGCAATGATAAACTAGGAACTGACCTGACCTGAGTTTTTTTTTCTGACCTCATGTATTTAAAATTAAAAAAAATTCCAACACTAACCTAAGACAATTTAACACTAGGTTGTTGTTATTTGCTTATTAAGTAAAATCAACAACCTTGAATACAAATGAATGCAAACTTCTACTTTCTACATCTTCCATTTCCTTTGAAGGAATTTAGTAGAAAAATAACTTGTACAAAAGTAACGAGACTGGAAATACGACGGCTGCCCTCGTGTGCCTGAAAGTCTGCCATGAATACTCTATGGTTACTTCACCTTAGAGCAAGTTGGAGTGCACTCATTTGACGCACTCACTCGAATGACTCGTTTGGAAGCCTAGTCAACCATCGGTAACACGTTACTCAACACTCCATTGCCTTCCCCCTTTTCTCTATAGTGTCACTGGTTCCCGTTGCACTTCACACGTGTTAGCATGGAACAGGTTATCGAGACCGTGGAAGTAACCATGGTCCTAAGGCTGGTTCCAAATGGTCAACCACAGTAGTCAACAATAGTCGACCAGCCTGGGTTCAAGTCGGAACACTTGCACTTGCTCTTATCAGTGTCTTTGGTGCGTTAGTCTCTGAACTATCGTTTAGCAAAGAGACTGTTGGCTTTCTTGGTTGCTGTCCCGCTGTTAAGCTTTCCTTTCTTGGCTGACCCAAAAAGCCAGGTGGGTAGCTTCCGTTTGGTTCCACTTTGTTGTGTCGACTGACTACCACTATTCATCCCTCCATGATAGGACTTGCTCTTGGTCATCAGGGGGCTGACCAACGGACTGACCGAAGGGTCTGGGTTGGTTGACCTCGCTGGTACTGGTCGTGTCTGAAGGGGTGACCGATATGGCTGTGGATGCAATGAAAGTCATTTTTGTTTTACTCTAAAGTTTCGTCGTGAGGAAAGACAACAATACTGAGTAAGGATTCGAACCATCAACTTCACTGCGCAAGAACTATTTATGGCCGATTGGAACTATCCAATCCAATTCGACAATCGTGGCCGAGCAGTCTAGTTCACTAGACCCAAGCTCTGGTCGAGCGGTCCAGTTCACTAGACCCAAGCTCTGGTCGAGTGGTCCAGTTTAGACCCAAGCTCTGGCGTTGTCATGCGAAACATTCGCAATGAAAACAGGGCTGTGACTTCAAATTTTATATCGCGCTCGCATTCGCAGGAAGTATGAACCGGGCTTGAATAGAAACTCACTCTCGTAACATGGTAGTGTTCAAACTGCCTGGTTTTAACTTAAGTAGGATTTGAAACTTTGCATGGTGGAAATAGGATATGGAAAGGTTTGCTTTAACACCATGTAATGACCATGTCTATATGCGTTGGGGTGGTTCTGAAAAGAACCGTTGGTTTCAACTCGCATTTCGATCAGTATGCTCTGATCGTCTTCTGGAGAAAGCTGGTTTTATGGTTTTTACTTACCACAGCCTGTGAGCGGAAATGTTCTGATGAACTGGTAGTTGGCCTGTCGGGTACCATTTTATCTGAGTCACTACTACCCGTAGATGTTGGCATACCATATTGAACTTGTAACACGGCCAAGACTACCTTGATCTGGTACCAGTCCACAGACTCAGGTAGCAAAGCCTTGATTGGTGCCAAGCGACTTATATCTGAGATTGAAAAAAAAAAGTGATGTGAAAGTTACGCTTTTAAACTACTACCTGGGCGGAAGGTAGAAAATCGGCTGGGACTACGACTTTAGCTCAAAGGATCGTTGTTATAACTGCACTACCGTGGAGTGAGTTCTTAATTATTGGTCTCAAAGTTTTGACTAGCTTACTGTAGTCATCGTCAGGAGACTGAAGAGATAGGAGAGAAGTGGACATAATAACTTTATTTTTTCATTTTAAAACCTTGTTCATACAAACTTACCAGAGTTGATAGGTGGTGATCTAATGACATCTTCAATCTGTTTACGAAGTGACGGGCTTACACCAACTGTGGCAAGAAGAAAAAACAAATACAATTGTCACAAACACAAAACAAAGTCTCAATTCCTGAAAATGGCCCTCATACCCGAGTCCCAACTGGTTCTAGACACATAGTAGGTTTTGGACTCTGTGCATCTACAGATTTTTCACACAATGTGGACTATTTCCTTCTCCCTTTGGCGACTGCTTTACTTCTTTCAAGACAAGTTGATGGCTAAAATGAGATTTTCTTTAAATCATGAGAAATCACATGCTTGACAACAAATGGGATGATCCGGCTAGAATTCCGAAGGAAGATTGGTCGACCGAAAAACAACCCAGAGAAGAACAATAGAGAAAAGAAAGAAGCCAGGCCGGGTTAAACTCGTGGAATGACGCTAGACATACATCTAAACATGGAGTTAATTGGTTCGGCGTTGGTCTAAGTTCAGATATAATTCAAAAAGTTCTCATCCCTGATAATTCCCTGATCCCATCTTCTTCACACAGAGCCTTTTACCGTCGACACTTACGTTTTGAAAAGTTCACAGGGTAGCCCGCTTTGATAGCTTCTGCAAGATGTCCGCCGACGGTGGTCTCTTTCAGGTTCCTCTCCTTCGCAACCTCTCCCTAAAACAAAAATGAAAATCATCTTTATGTTCTTGAATGCAACCATTTCTACAATAGAGTTTGAATTTGAGGCTCTGATCAACTTATTAGGGGTGTCGTGGCTAAGGGGATATGAGCACCGGACTCGAGCTCTGGTGCTTCTGTGCAGCACAATGTGGGTTCGAATCCCAATCGTGACACTTGTGTCCTTGAGCAAGACACTTAACTATAATTGCTTCTCTCCACCCAGGGGTGAATGGGTACCTGTGAGGGCAGAGATGGTTCGTGTGATTGATTTAGCCGATAGTGCATATTAACGTTGCACAGGCTGTATACTTCCCACCAGGGAGCTGAGATGGTTTAAGGAATGAGTTAAGGCCCAGTGACCAGGGGTAATAATGTTGGAAGCGCTTTGAGACGCCCTTCGAGTGTGAAAAGCGCTCTATAAAAACTGATTATTATAATTAATTTTGGCCATGACACCCTACACCAATGTAATGGTTTACCAGGATCTGTGAGTATTAATTTTGGTTTTTTACCCATACACCGATGTGTGTTTTAACACACTGTATACTCAGTACTTCCCCGAGTCCTGTGAACAAATATCACAGGCGTATTACTCAGGTGGGATTCGCACCCACGAACTTTGAGGATCTGTGAGGCAATATGCTGCCAATCAAACCAGGAACACCAGGGTGAACCCCTTCTCTTTCTGTTTTGTAACTTAACTTACCAGCGACATATTCTTCTCGTGGTACAAGTTGTAAGATTCTCTGACGGTATCGGAGATCTGGTGGACGATGCTGCTTCTCTGGAACACCACACCTTGAGTTTTCTAGTAAGAAAATAAAAAATATTCATCCTATAACCAAATGGTTGAGTTCAGACGCGTATGTACCTACATTTCACGATAACAGTATTTTCCTGCAAGGTTTGTGGGACTCGTTTTGAGTAATGAGATCTACTCCCTTAACATAAATAGCACCATATAATGTTTTACAAGGTGCTGGGGCGCAATTTGCGGCCAATCAAACCAGGGCGAACGTACCTCTACTCTTTACAATTAGTGCACTTGGTTCTTTTACGGGCGTTACAAAACACACGGGACCAACTGCTTTATATCCGAAGAAAGAAGCAACAGTGTTTTGCTTAAGGACACACGTGTCCACACTCTGCTGATCAGAAGCACACCAGAGCTTGAGTCTGGTGCTCTTAACCGCTCGGCCACGACACATTAAATAAATCTTACCTTATTATCAGCAATATGAGATGGTACCGTAGCAGGGAAGTTATCCATCTTAAGACTGTTCTCTTTACAAAATTCACAGATCGCTTCGATTAGCCGAGCACCAAACTTTTCTGCCCGAGCCTCAGCTATACCATCTATCTTCAGTAGAGACTGCTTCGAACTTGGCCTGTAAGAAAATGTAAAGGATTTTTGTACTTTTTTTCTACCAAGGTGAGGCGGTTTAAATGTTTAAAGATAAATGATGGTAGAAAGCTTCCCTTAAACAATTTCTTGGGGAGGTGCTGTAGTTTTTGAGAAATGAGTAAAACAATTTTATGAGGAAAACATTATTTTAGCACTTTTTCCTGTGATTTTTTAAAACTTGACAACTAATGAAGCTGAAATAGACATGTGCTTTTAAGTGACTACATGTAAATTGAACAAGCAGACAAACCTGATGATTGCCAAGTCGTGTAGATTCTTGTTATTGGCGACCATATAAGGTGCTGCTCCCATCTCTGCCGCTAAGCTGTTTCTCAGATTCATGAGTTTAGAATAAAGTACACCCTGAAAAAAAAATCACCATCAAAAGTTATTATTAACATTATATTTTCTATACAACCCAAATGAACAAAAAAACATCCCAAATACCCCCACCCAATAACCAAACAAACAAACACCCCAATAGCCCAAAAAACAAACAAAGTGACCAACCTATAATTGCTTTTTCTTCAGAACAACCTTAGGCTGTGCAGCTTTCATACAAACAAAGAAACAAAGAAACAAAGAAACAAACAGACAAACAAACAGACAAACAAACAAACAAACAGAGAGTTCTACCTGTAATTGCTGTTCCTTAAGATCAACTTTAGGCTGTGCAGCTTTCATACTTGGCCCAGGGCCAACATCATCGTAAGACACTTGTTTCCAATTACTGACTTGAACGGAGGGTAAAATCTGAGGCCCAGCAGTCTGCGGGAGGACGGTCGGCTTGACAATGGCATTCTTGTCAAATGATAACATCTCCTGAGAGTACAGAAATTAAAAAATGGAGCTGATTGTAAAAGCTTTCCAAGATTTGGAAAATGTAAACTTTTGTGATTTTTTTAAATACAAATTCATCTTTTCAGAATACTTAATTGAGAAACAGAATACCTTATTAGAAAATTAAATATCTTGTCAGCAAACAGAATACCTCATTAGGAAACAGAATACTTTATTATGAAACAGTATACTTTATTATGAAACTGTATTTTATTAGGAAACAGAATACCTTATTAGGAAACAGAATACTTTATTAGGAAACAGAATACTTTATTAGGAAACAGAATACCTTATTAGGAAACAGAACACTTTATTATGAAACAGAATACTTTATTAGGAAACATATTACCTTATTAGGGACCATCTTGAATGAGCTGTTCTGTCCACACTTGGCATCTTTAAGCCATCGATATCCTTTACTTGATAGCTCCACTGTTGATCCAAAACCTCCCACCAAATGCTTCTCAGCAAGATAACCTTCCGTTAATGCCATGCGTGCTGAGAAAACAAGAAAAATCATTTCATCTTTAGATCGGAGGTTTAAATAACTTGAGAAAGTTTACTTCAAATACCCTTATGTTCTGACACCCCTATGTTTTGACACACCTAGTGAATTTTCCTTTAACCCCCTAACCCTAACAAGTGGGGTTGTTAGAACATAGGCTTTTCAGAACTCAGAAATCAAATACACAGAATCAAAAGTTGACTTACCGAAGGACTTCCACCATTTTTCTGGATGATACCTATATGGAAAAAATAAAACGTAACAAATAATAATAATAAAAACAATAAATCTTATAAAGCACTCGTATCAAGAAAAACTATTCACTGCGCTATAGGACCATGGCAAATTCATAGTAGGCTTGACTGAACAAGGATATAACAAGGATATTTTTCTGTATCTTCAGCAAATAACCTATTTTTGTTGCCAGCATTTTCCCTTTAAAGTGGTCCACTGGCCAAATGCTAGTTAAAACACCATAGTAGCACTCAAAGTTCTCCCGAGGTAGTCCAGCTGTCTGTTTCAGTGTTGGAAAGCATTCCTATTCCAATAGACCTGTGAAAATGCTGGCAGACTAGTGAAAAGACAAACTAGGTGGTCCCGCTGACTAATCACTGAACAAGTTAAGGGCAAACCTTAAATGCTTAAATGGTCTTTGCCCTTTGTATCTGTACGATCTTGTTGCTACTAGGCCTGTTGTTAGATCTACTCGTTCTGCTAGTGATCATACTCTGTTGATCCGCCCCAGAGCGAAGCTGGTTTCTGCAGGTGATAGGATGTTCTCGGTAATTGGCCCTGAACTGTGGAACCAGCTTCCTAAGCAACTTAGGGAAGCCAGTAATGTTGATACCTTCAAGGCTGGCCTTAAGAGTAATCTTTTCAAACGTGCTTTTTTAAACCACTAAGTACAAGTATATGTACGTATATTTTTGTATTCTCTGTAGCAATTCCAACTAGGGTTTATTCTCAGTGTTTTTTAATAATTGATTGTTATTTACAAATTCTGCATTTATTACATGTTTACTGTATTTTCTATATGGTGTCTTAATTGTATGGATTTTAATATGTTTTCTTTTAATTGTTCAGCGCCCAGGAGCATGTTTACATGGATAGGCGCTATATAAATTTCCATTATTATTATTTATTATTAACCTGAACTTCGTACAAACATTGGACCCTTTCGGTACAGAAAAAAAAAGGTCACAGATTTACAAATAACTTACAGGGTTTACAGAAGGTAGTGGTGAAATACTTCTCTTGAAATATTATTCCATGAAATGCTTTACTTTTTGAGAAAACAGTAAAACAATATCAATTCTCGTTAACGAGAATTTCAGATTTTTTTTTAAAAACACATGTCATGACACGGCGAAACGCGCCCGGATACAAGGGTGGGTTTTCCCGTTATTTTCTCCCGACTCCGTTAACCGATTAAGCCCAAATTTTCACAGGTTGGTTATTTGATATAGAAGTTGTGATACACGAAGTGTGGGCCTTGGACAACACTGTTTACCGAAAGGGTCCAATGGCTTTGATATAGGAAGTTTTGGATAAAACAATAGAGTGAAATCTTACTTTCCGCAGCCAAACTCTTTGGATTTTTGGCAATGAGACGGCAGTCTCTGGTTTAACTGGAAGAAAAAAGAGAAGAAAAAAATGTTTCTGCTCTCACAACACCATACCAAGCTTGGTTTGTCGAGAGAAAGGTTTTAATATTAATACTAATGACAATAACAGTGTACATTAAATGTTTGCCATAAATGACACCCCTGGTGCCGAAATACCAAATTGGTGGAGCTTGTTGAGAATGACGTTATGAGACAAAGTAACTATTTGACAGGGACCACAAGGTGAGGCGATGCATATTTCTACCAAACAAAGCCAGAAACACCAGGTCAAACCCTCTTCTGTTTGTGATATTCAGGAATGAGAATCACTAATGAACAAAAAAAGTCTAAAACCGAGAGCCAGATTCTAGGAGCTTCGTTGAAATGAAAAAAAAATGGAACATTTAGACCACCCCTCGAGTTATAGATTCCAAGGAGATGTCTTATATGTCACAGTTTTTCAATGACTAATTTTGTTGTGTCTGTTTTTCTTTGTGTTATGTTTTGTTTTTGTTTTGTTTTTGTTTTGTTTTTGATTTTACTGCGCCTTGAACACCCAGCAGGGTGGATATGTGCGCATTACAAGTCTTATTATTATTATTATTATTGAGATTTGGGGAATAACAGTATCCTCAAATAGTGATACACGATTAGAACCAAGAGCCTGACTTAAATATACTGATTACCTAATAGACTTAAAAACTTATTTCAGAAAAAATTTTGAACTATCTCATCCCTGGCTGTTTGTAGTGGGCTCTTTTAAATGCATTCCACAACACACAAGACCGTCGTCTTTACACTCCATGGTTATTGTCAAGACCAGGACTCGAACCCAAACTCGAGATTTTTGCGACTACTTACCGATCCTCTGAGGAAGAGTATTGGTACGGAGAGACCAAACCTTCCTCCCGTTGCCTCGATGGCCGTCAAGAGATGATGAAGCTCCTTGGAGAAATCTTTCTCATCTGATCCAAACGTGCCTCCTGAAGGAGAGTCTCTGAATTAGGAAACGAGAGATAATACTAATAATGATAATAATAATAATAATAATAATAATAATAATAATAGAAGAACTTATAACAGCACATATCCACCTACAGTGTGCCCCCATGCGCCTACAGTAATACAATACAATAATTTCCAAAAACTTACAAATTTGTACATGTATGGAAATTGACAACAATGTGTGCTTTCAGATGACTAAACAAAATTAAAAGACTTCAGGCCCTGAAGCCTTTTATTAATAAGAAGAAATTACCTCTTTCTCAAACCTAGTTACTTCAGAGAGAGCTGTTTTCTCACAATGTTTTATACTATCAACAGCTTTCCATTGCTCGTTACCGAGTAAGTTTTTATGCTAACAACTATTTTGAGTAATTACCGATTGTGTCCACTGCCTTTAAAAAGAATTACAATTGATATCTTGCTATCTTACTTGTGTTTGCAGTTGTCACAGCATTGATCTGTATTCATAACAGCACTGACGTTATTTCCTTTGGCTTCGAAATGAGACAAAATAGAGCTGCAAAAAAAAAGTACATAGAAGATCATTTCATCATGCTCGTAACCAGCTTTCTGGTGTGTCGAGGGGGGGGGCATTTTTGTTCTTCCAATTTTAAGGTTAAACTAATTTTACTAAGCGGAGACATGAACGAAACTCGACTACTGCTTGTCAATTAATATTGTTATTGTTATAAACTAAAACCAATTAATATATATTCTAAAGGGGCCAGTCTCTGTACAAGACTAGGCTTTTTCCTGGTGCCCTCCTCTTATCACTCGTTGTTCCTTTTTACTTGTATGTTTTATGATTACTTATTGTGTTATTGGAAAAAACAAACAAACAAACAAACAAACAAACAAACAAACAAACAAACAAACAAACAAACAAACCACATCTTCCATAATTAGGAAATAATGAGAAGCAGATCACACCGTGGAATAAAAAACAAGTAGGCCTACAGAGTTTTTCTGTTCCAGTTTGTCTCGTCTTTTCAAACTATTGCTGCCATACCCCATTTACACCGGACAATTTCTCCAACGAGCACCACATGTGTTCCCCCTCCCCCCTACTGGCTATGCCACTGCATTTCATCAATGTATGAAAACAACTTTTAAAAGACAACCGAGTTTGCAAGTGGCATTCCCTCTAATTGTGTCTGAATCATTTGAAATAATAATAATAGTGGCATCTTATATAGCGCTCAGGTCCGTCACGCAGTGACGCTCATGGCGCTTCAACATTATTACCCCTGGTCACTGGGCCTTAAATCATTCCTTAAACCATCTCAGCTCCCTGAGTGTACAGCCTGCGTCGCTAAATATGTAGCGCACTAAAAGCTTATCAATCACAAGAACCATCTCTGCCCTCACAGGTACCCATTTACCCCTGTGTGGAGAGAAGATGGTTGAGTGTCTTGCTTAGGGACACAAGTGTCACGACCGGGATTCAAACCCATACTCTGCTGAACAGAAACACCAGAGCTTGAGTTCGGTCCTCCTATCCGCTCGGCCACGACACGGTAAAGCTTTCTTGTAAGAGTAGGCGATGTCTTACCGTCGTCTGCATTTAATTGACACAAGATACTGCTCCATCTTCTGCATCATACGACTCTTATGAGCCTTGAAAGCCGCATTTTGGATATCCTTCAAGAAAAACCTAGGGATAAAAATAAATAATAGCCGTGCATCGAATTTAGCATCAAGATTGAGTAGTGTGAAATACCACTTCTTTTCAACCGTTCAAAGAGCAACAACAGATTCTGGAAAACATGCCTTGTAAAATCCCTTTCACGTCTTTTTGTGTGTAACCCGAGCATTCCAATATTTGATTTTCAGATGTGAGGGTTCTGTAAACTTGTTGAGTGCCTACTCAATTTACTCACATGAAAACACTAAATAATGGAGCTAAACTTCAGAATTTTTTTAAGGAAAATGATTAATCAGAAACCACCAAATACACATGTAAGTTCTGAAAAGTTGTTTTTACTGCGGGAAAATATTAAATAAAAAATACCTAGTGTGAAAAGGTTATTTCAAGACTGTATAAGACTAATAATATTAATTTTTTATATAGCGCCTTTTCACTCCCGAAGGGTGTCCCAAAGCACTTCAAATCATTAGCCCTGGTCACTGGGCCTTAAATCATTCCTTAAACCATCTCCGCTCCCTGGGGTGTATACAGCCAAGTGCAACAAATGCGCTACTCGGCTAAATCAATCACAAGAACCATCTCTGCCCTTACAGGTACCCATTTACCCCTGGGTGGAGAGAAGCAATTATAGTTAAGTGTCTTGCTCAGGGACACAAATGTCAAGACCGGGATTCGAACCCACACTCTGCTGAACAGAATCACACACTCTGCTGAACAGAATCAGCAGAGCTTGAATTCGGTGCTCTTATCCGCTCGGCCACGACACACGCACCTGTTAGTTGCAAAGTCTCCTGGTGCATAGAACACATAGCAGGTGCTTGGCATGCCGTCCCTACCAGCTCTACCGATCTCTTGGTAGTAGGATTCTATGTCCTTGGGAGCTGTAAAGAAATAACACGATCCAATTAGACTGAAGCGCTTCTTCAATACTGCCTTACATCTAAAAACTTTAATAGATGGAAATTTGCATCGCGGAAAAAAGAATATTAATTTGGGTTTAACCCATATACACCGATGTGTGTTAGCACTGTATACTATGTAACTTCCCGAGCTCTGTGAAAACAAATCACAAGCATATTACTCAGGTGTTTGTCAGGCAATCCTATTCAACAATCTACATGATCTATACTCAAAAATTTACAACACATTATTATTTTGTTTTCCCACCCTTTTTTTACTACTACATATTTGTTTTTGCATGTTGCGCTGTTTTCTCTGTCTGTTTTTTGGTAATATTCTTTTGTGTGATCAAGGGTCTCCATTTAGTTGGACCTGCATTCCTGTTCGGGGTTTCCCCTTTTGTACCACAATGTAATTTGATGTTTGTGCAATAAGAGTAATAAACTAAATACATTAGAACTCAAACACCAAACTTATTCCGTCCTACCTCCATAGTGGACGACATTCCTGACGTCTGGTTTGTCAATCCCCATACCAAATGCTACTGTAGCTACAATACACTGTGTACAAATCAAAGATTTAAAACATAACAACAAAAAGCTCAGTTGTTGGTGGGTCATCGGGCCTCAAATTCAAGTTCTGGTGCTAAGTCACCTGAGTGTGGGTTCGAATCCTGGTCGTGACACTTGTGTCCTTGAGCAAGATACTTTACTATAATTGCTTCTTTTCACCCAGGGGTATAAATGGGTACTTGCGAGGGTAGAGGTTGATATTGTGAATGAAAAAGCCTTCGGAGCGCCACGGGAGCTCGGGGCTGTATACTCCCTATTGGGAGCTGAGAAAGATTGATAGGAATGTTATTGGCCCAATGACCAGGGCACTAATGTAAAGCGCATTGATACGGTTATTGTAAAATGCGCTATACAAGAATTTGTTATTATTATTATTATTATTATTATATTATTATAAGATAACTTTCTTTGCGGAAATAAATCTGTGCTTCAACTGAAATCTGTTCAAATCCAACGTTTGGTTCTTCCCAAACATCAATGTGTATATAAGCACTGTATACTCAGCACTTCGCAGAGCTCTGTGAAAAAATCACATGCATATTACTCGGGTGGGATTCGAACCCACAACCTTTGCCAATCTAGTTCAAATCTTCCAATTCTTTGAATCATTTTCGATACATGAAATATGAACATGAATATTGAAGTCTGAATGTGAATTATCCAATGGAAACATCACAACGACTCTTGTAAAGAGTGCCATGAAGAAGTTTTAGGAAAACATCAAAGAGGGGAAAACCACACAGTCCGATAGGGACTGAAAACCCAATACACATGCAAGGCTCCGATCCAAGGTGGGAATCTAACCAGGGCCCATAGAGGCAATAGGCAGGGAAAAACCACAGAGCCAACCCTACAGCCCCTTGTAACTTCCTACATCCGTATGGACTGTAAAGGGGTTAACCCTGTTTCAGCCCTAGGAGTAGGTGGCAACGGCCTCTTGAAAAAATAATTGTAGCCCACACCTTGCAGTGGCCTTCAGGCCTTGTGTGTCAGGCGACTTGCATAAACAAAAATTTAAAAAAACTTATTGTAAACCAAAATTAACCAGATATTGTATTTCATTTACCTCAGGAACCCTTAACATTGAAAAAACTATTTCCAATTTATTTTTGTATTTACCTGTAACTCGTCTCTTACAAACTTATGATGAGTTTGTTTTCTGATACTTGGTGACAACCCAGCGTGGTAGATTCCTGACTTTACACCAAACTCTGAAAAAATTCACATAAAAATCACAAATTAAACTCACACATAGTTGACACAGCTTGGGTCTTTGTTGAATAGTATTAAAGGCAGTGGACACTATTGGTAATTACTCAAAATAATTATCAGCAAAAAACCTCACTTCGTAATGAGTAATGGGGAGAGGTTGATAGTATAAAACATTGTGAGAAACGGCTCCCTCTGAAGTGACGTAGTTTTCGAGAAAGAAGTCATTTTCCACGAATTTGATTTCTAGACCTCAAGTTTAGAATTTGAGGTCTCGAAATCAAGCATCTACAAGCACACAACTTCGTGTGACAAGGGTGTTTTTTCTTTCATAGTTATCTCGGAACTCCGACGACCAGGTTTGTTATTTTATGCATATGTTGAGATACACCAAGTGACGAGACTGGTCTTTGACATTTACCAATAGTGTCCATTGTCTTTAATCCGGAGGATGTTGGTTCCACTCTAGTTAATTTGTCTGTGTTCAACTCAAAAATCATGTAAAATTTACCCAGTCAGTTTCACTTGTGGTTTATTATTTGATATCTGAAACAAAAGGCACATCCCCTCAAGGTGATCCCCTGGCTGCCGCTTCCCAGGTTGTATCGTAATTTGGGTGCAATCCCTTGCTACACAGCAGTTAACGATTGTATGGCTTCCGACTGGCACCCCCCAACAAAGATATTGACAAAATAGGGAGACCGCTGACATACATGTAGGGCAAGATAGCTAAGTTGGTAGAGCGCCGGCATGTTCATCTGGAGGTTGTTGGTTCGAGCCCCACTCTAGTAAATATTTCTTTATTTAACCCAAAAATCATTAAAAATTTACCAAGTCAGTTTCCCTTCTGGTTTATATTAATATATTTAAGATTTGTACAATTTTTTTTAAGGTGATAAAAAAATGGAAAGAATAATTACGTTTGAGAACAGATCCAACTTTCTCCGTTGCTTTCTTAGTTGGGCAATAAATGATGGTGGGACCATCAAATTCATAGTACAACCTAAACAGAAAAAAACAATAACCAAATCAGAAAGTTTGACAAACAAAATCTTAACACAAGATGTTTGAATCGTTTTCTTAGATTGTTGTTGTTCTTATTGTTATTAATATTTAATATTTATTATGTCTGGTGATGAAATCAAGGATGCCGCAAGAGTGAACTAAATCACATACTGATCGAAATGTCGAGTTGAAACCTTTTCAGAACCACCCCAACTCAGTTAGAGATAGTCATTAAATGGTGTTACCGCAAACCTTTCCATATAAATCACTGTAGCTCACAAGCCTGAGGAAACCTGTAAACAAGGGTGCTTTCTATGTGAACCAGAAACATGATGTGCAAAACACAGCTAAAAACATTTTACATTACAATTTCCAAAACCATTTCCCAGTTAAAAAATTTACTTTAGCAAAAACATAATTGTAAACTGATCAAAACACAGTACTTGATAATGTTGCAAGCACTTTAGAATATGCTTATAAACTTTACAAAATAGTTATGTATGTGACCAAACGTCAATTGAAAAAGTACAAAGATTGGGGAGAAACAGTTGAAGTCAGAGTATAGACTCTTAGAGTATAGACTCGTGGATAGAATGTACTCGCCTTTGGCTGGTACATTCTATCCGCGAATCTACACTTTCTCGTCAATTCTCCTTAAAGCCATTATACGCTTTCGGTAAACAGTATTGTCCAAGTCCCACACTTCGTGTATCACAACTTATAAATAAAATAACAATCCTGTAGAAATTTAGGCTCAATCGGACATCGGAGTCGGGAGAAAATAACGGGAAAACCCACTCCTGTTTTCGCGCGTTTCACCGTGTCATGACATGTGTTTATAACAAATCCGTAATTCTCGCTATAATGAGCATTTATATTGTTTTACCATTTTCTCAAAAAGTAAAGCATTTCATGGACTAATATTTCAAGAGAAGTCTTTCACCACTACCTTCTGTAAACCCTGTAAGTTATTTGTATATCTGTGAACTTTTTTTTTTTTTTCTGTACCGAAAGGGTCCAATGGCTTTAACATAATGAAGCAAACTACTCACTCGCAAGTTTCTACCATGATATGGCGAGAAATTTTGATAAGGCTTGGAATTACACACAGGCCACGGCTCTATTGCCCCTGGTCTTGGCCTTGGTGCCCCTTTAAAAGTTTCCCATTGACTTTAAAGATTTTCCAATGGAAGTGCCCTTTTATCGCAAGGCAACGATCCTGCAAGGTTTTAAACTGACGTTTATGAATCGAGTCACTACTCTTTTTATTCCCACTTTCTCGTCAATTTTCCTTAACATAATGAAGCAAACTACTCACTTGCGAGTTTCTACCATGAGTGACTGCAGATCACTCGCTATATCTCCCTTCATGTTGACCTCAAGGTACAGATTGGGACGATCGAAACTAGTACAGGTCACCTGAGGATTTTTGAGTCGCAAGGATTTACAGATATCCTTACGAATCTCTGGGGTGGCTGTGGCTGTCAACGCCACAAATGGAACCTTTTATTAGGAAAGCAAAAATTACATGAAGTAAATCGTCATTAAGTCCTCTCACTTGATGTATCTCAATATATGCACAAAATAACAAACCTGTGTAAATTTGAACTCAATTGGTCATCTATTGCGAGATAGTTATGGAAGAAAAAACACCCTTGTCACACAAAAACCAAATTCTGAGGTCTCGAAATTAAATTTAAATATTTTAGTGGAAAATTACTTCTTTCTTGAAAACTAAGTTACTTCAGAGGGAGCTGTTTCTCACAATGTTTAAACTATCAACAGCTCTCCATTGTTCATTAACAAGTAAGTTTTTTTGCTAACATAGTGTCCGGTGGCTTTAAAGATCAGAGATTCCCTTGAATATTTACCCCAGGCAGTAATGTCCTCACTTCTCCCAGAGTTCTGTAGGCCGCCCTGAAATCATGACCCCACTGTGAGACACAGTGAGCCTCATCAATGGCCACCAAAGTAATACCTACAAAGACGTAAATACAATCAAGACGTCAATATAAAACAAGATGTAAACATAAACAATATGTCAACATGAACAATATGTCAATATAAACAAGATGTCAATCAAAACAATATGTAATAGTAGTATAATAATTTTCAGGCATTACTGTTAGTGATATTATTGGGCCTGGAATTACACACAGGGCACGGAGGCCATGGCCTTGGTGCCCCTTTAACAGTTTCCCATTGACTTTTAAGATTTTCCAATGGAAGTGAGGTTTTAAACGGACGTTTAAGAACGAGTCACTACTCTTTTATTCCCATTCATAAATGCCCTTTTGTTAAAAACAGACACTTTGACAATTTAAAATTTGAGGTTTGAAGTATTTTTTTAAAAAATTTGTGAAGAATCTGTTTGATGAGCGTGGGTTGTGTGTAGGCGCGCGCGCGCTTAGAAATAGATTACGCGCGCGCTTAGAAATAGATTACGCGCTGTTACTAATAGCTATGAATTGTGCGGTCCGCGTGATAAAATTGGCGTACGCGCGCGCCCGACACGCGGAAGCGAGCCGGTTATAAACAGTTCCAGCTGGTCATTATCAACCGTTTAAACACCCCCCATGTGACGCACTCTCCACCAATAGGAGTAGCGAAACTGTCTGGGGTATTTATGAATGCAGAATCAAAACTTTATGAAACTTAACTCACCAACTCTTTGCTGTAAATCACGCAAGAACTCGTGAGCTACTGAAGCAAACTCAGGGGTAAGATATACTACTCGATAATCCCCGCTAAAGAAAAGATAACAACAGTTTAAAACAAAGTATAGAATACTCTTGAAGTTACTTGCGGGTCTAAACTTGACAAAGTGTTAGGCTCTCGTCCCTTAAAGGTACTGGACACCTTTGGTAATTGTGAAAGACCAGTCTTCTCACTTGGTTTATCCCAACATATGCATAAAATAACAAATTTTGTGAATATTTGGACTGAATTGGCTATCGAAGTTGCAAGAGAATATTGAAAGAAAAATAAACTTGTTGCACAAATTCGTGTTCTTTCAGACGCCTAATAAATGGCTCCAGGCCTGAAGTCTTTATTTTTTAGTGAGAAATTACCTCTTTCTTAAAAACTACGATATTTCAGAGGGAGCTGTTTCTCACCATGTTTTCTACTACCAACAGCTCAGTTTTTATGCTAACAATTATTTTGAGTAATTACCAATAGTGTCCAGTGCCTTTAAAGGGAACAAATATCTTTGGGGTTTTTTGAACCGCTTATTAGCCCAGTAAGCCACTTGTTTAAAGAAATCTTACTTAAGAACTTCTTGTTTGATTCGTCCCATCGCTGACTGAGCTGAACCTAGTAGACACGCCTTAATATTTGCTATGCTGTGATACAAGAAGGAATAAAAGACAAGTATTATAATAAAAACAATAATCATAATAGTGGCTTCTTATAGCACTCATATCCGTCACTCAGTGAAGCTCAAGGCGCTTCAACATTCAGCATTTTCCTGTAAGGTATGTGGGACTATGTTTTGAATTATGAGACCTACTCCTTTTACATAGCACCGTGTAATGGTTTACAAGGTGCTGTGGCACAATATGCAGCCAGGAACACCAGGGCGAACCCCTTCTCTTTACGATAAGTGCACTGGGTTATTTATAAAAATTGGAAATTATAAATCCTTTTCGGTGAGTGAGTGTTTACATTGAAATACTTGGGTTATTAAACTTAATGGATGAGCAGGGTCCAATTTCATAGAGCTGCTAAGCACAAATATTTGCTTAGCATGAAATGTTTGCCTTGATAAAAACAGGATTTCCCATCCAAATGTCTACGTGATTTTCTAGGAAAAGCAACAAAATGGTAATTCTGTTGGTAATCCTGTTTTTATCAAGGAAGAAATTTCATGCTAAGCAAATTTTCGTGCTTAGCAGCTCTATGATATTGGGCCCGAGGCATTCAGCAGCACTACTGGTTTGTAAATGATACAACTAAGTCCACTGTTTAAAAAAGGAATTTCATGAAGATAACAGGTGTGAGTTGCAAGATGAAAATGATGTTATTGTTAACCTGAGAGAAAAAACTTGATCTTCCATAAGAGAGATGAGTGGTGAGATGACTAGACTGGTACCGCCAGTGAAGACTGCTGGATACTGATAACACAGACTCTTTCCATAACCTTCATTAAATAAAAAAACATAAGTATCAATCTACGATCTCATCAGTATGCCTTAAAGGGAATGTACGCCTTTGGTTTTTGGATGCCTTCGATTGTTTTGATCCTTTATCAATAAAAAATAACTTCCAAAGGCGGTGGTTGTGAGATATTGCTGAAAACCGGAGCAGTTATGTCCATGCAGGGAGAATAATCTCATACATAATAAGAATAATCCTATACATAATTTTATGTATTTCTTATGTATATGCTTGATTTTAATGCCAAATAAAGTAATAATAATAATAATAATAATCCTCAACTGGAAAACACAATCTGTGGGTAAAATTTCACAGATACAAATTTCAGGGGATAAAAACTGACGTCTTTTTCCATAACCACATTAACTTCAAAAAGAAATGATTCTCAAAATGCTTTGTACTATCTATAAAGCTGATGTACTTTCTTTTGTTGCCATTAATTTTAAGAATGATTACCAAATGTCTAGCTTCTCTTTATACAAATTGGAATGTGATATTTTTAAAGTTTGTGGAGTAAAGTCTCACTACAATGCATCGTTTTTCATTGAGGGTCAGTGCGTTTACTGTAAAACAAATACCTGTTGCCATGACTACGCATTGGTCTCTTCTGGTTAGCACTGAATGAATGATCTTCCACTGCATTCTTTTTAAAGAGAAAACAAGACTTTTCAAAATCTGAAATATTATCGCTTCACAACAAAGCGAGGTGGCTTCGAGAGACCACGAATCCCCCCAAATGGAATGCTCCTCTTATCATATAAACTTTTTTTTTAAATGCCACGGTCATACTTGGTCTCACACTGATGCATGTACAACCAATAATATACATTACATGTTATCTTGAGAGGGCATAGTCACTCAAGAAATACTACTGACTTTGAGATGTACCAAGGCAACACAAATCGGCAAGATACATTTTTTTTCTTTTTTTCTAATACAGATTTTTGAAAAAGTTAGTAATTTTTTTAATCGATTTTGGGGGTTGAACAAAGAATTGACTAGAGTGGGATTCGAACCCGGATCTGAGGTGTTGGTTCGAATCCTACTCTAGCCAATTCTTTGTTCAACCCCAAAAATCATTTCAAAATTTACCCAGTCAGTTTCCCTTGTGGTTTATATTGATAATATTGTTTAAATCAAAACACAAAACAAAAAGCCGGCACTGAAAGAATCCACGAAATTTGTTCCATAAAGAACTTTCATAATTAGGATCTGATGAAATAAAGATAAGCAAAATTTATTGTCTTTGGGATGAGATCGTGGAGAAACTGAAAGCGTATCTTACGGGCGGAATCTCGCGTGGCCGAAATGTGTCTTTAAAACGTCAATGTATTTCTGCTCAGGTGGAGGTACAGATGGGTCTGAAAAAACACACAAACAATGTTTAAAAAAAATAACTTCCTGAATAATGCTTTCTTAAGATAAAATTTAAGATAATCAGTTTTCATACTGGCTCAAAATATTGTAAGGTGGTGTCCTTTGCAAAGTTTTAATAGATGTTAAATTTGCATCGGGATAATGAATATCCCCTTTGGTGGTTACCCATATACGCCGATGTGTGTTTAGCATTGTATACTCAGTACGGACCCAAGTTCTGTGAGAAAAAAATCACAGGCATTTTACTCGGTGGGATTCGAACCCATGACCTTTGCACAGTTCTAATACAAACTGAAAATGTCCTCACACAAGTGCTCCTTAAGGCCAGAACAAGATTCAAAGCCTGATTGTGTCACTAACAGCGTTCTGCCTTAAAAGTGATCCAATGGCCAAAACACCAGAGGGCAGCTAAAACACTAGAGGACCAATCAAAGTTCTCTCCAAGTGGTTTCATCAATGGCTAGTTTAGTGTTGAAAAGCATAACTATTTTAAAGACTCTGGACACTATTGGTAATTGTCAAAGACCAGTCTTTTCACTTGGTGTATCTCAACATATGCATCAAATGACAAACCTGTGCAAATTTGAGCTCAATTGCATGACGAAGTTGCGAGATAACAATGAAAAAAATAACACCCTTGTCACACGAAATTGTGTGCTTTCAGATGCTTGATTTCGAGACCTCAAATTCTAAATCTGAGGTCTCAAAATCAAATTCGTGGGAAGTTACTTCTTTCTCGAAAACTATGTTACTTCAGAGGGAGCTGTTTCTCACAATGGTTTATACTATCAACAGCTCCCCATTCCTTGTAACCAAGTAGGTTTTTATGCTAATAATTATTTTGAATAATTACCAATAGTGTCCACCTGGTGAAAATGCTGACGGACCAGTGAAATGACAAGCTGACTGGTCCTGCTGGCTAGTCAATTAAAACAATTTTGGACAATCTCTAACAAATACTTCCGTTTGGTAACTAACAAAAATCAAGCCATACCAGAAAACTCTGCTCTTTGTTTCTGCTTAAAAAAATAAAAAATAACAAAACTACCATAATTTTCTTCATCGGTGTCACTGTCATCACTCTCTTCATTCTTCAACTCTTGGCTGGACGACTCTTCATCAGCAGCTGCACAAACTGCATCAAATTGCTGCTCAAGACGGGAAAGAAAGATAAACAAAGTTAACAACTACAGACAGAAAGACAATCAAACAAACAAACAAACAAACAAACAAACAAACAAACAAACAAACAAACAAACAAACAAACAAACAAACAAAAAAACAAACAAACAAACAAACAAACAAACAAACAATCAAGAATTTGTTGTTATACTCAAACTGAGGCTCAAGACAGAGAGCGGGATGAATAAAAAGTTGCTTTTAAATCTATAGGATCAATCTTATGGCTTGGACTTGTCCTTTATCCCAAGATCGATACTGAGAAATCGACCCCAGGAAAGATTAATAAAGAGATGACCCATTTTAAAGAGTGTGAAAAGATTCTAACAAACTATTTACCTGCAACATATCCTCATTGATATCATCTTCATCATCTTCAAAATCTTGAAGATAGTTCATGATGTCTTCAGTTTCCTTCTTCTCCTCTAGGCTGAGGGTTTTGTCTTTGAGGAGTGAGTCGTTTGTTTCGTCCTCTTGGAACGCTGTGCCGCAGCCTTCTGTCCCTTGCTGAGTCGAGTTGCCTTCTTCGGACAGCTTACCAAACGGGAGTGCCACTCTTGCTTTGGGCTTCGGTCTGTCAGGTGTAGGCTGGGGGTAAGTTTAAATGAATTACTGGTTAGAATACCGTTTCAAAATGAGGCCTCCATCTGATTGAACTTGACACAACATTTGTAATTTCTGACAATCTTAATAAACTTCTAAAAAGAAAGTATAATTCTTTTTTTTTTCTACTTGAGAGATCGCCTAACTATAACAGCCACTTCAAGGTGAGGGCTGCTCTTAAGTCTTAACTGATTTGGGCTATCGAACCAAATCAACTGCCACAAGGGACACGTTGCCACCTACTCATGAGTCATGGGGGCTGAAAAACAGTTTCTCCCTTCTTAAACAAGGATGTAGGCATGGGTATCATCCACTACGAGCCTCGTTGGTAGAGCTGAATGCTCCAACTTCCAAACTTTTTACAAAGCAATTATGGTTAAAGGCCTTGCTCAAGGTGTCGTAATCGGGATTCGAACCCACACTCTGCTGCTGACAACACTTGGGTGTAGTCTAGACTGCTTGGCCATGACACGCAACAATCAGCAAATAAAAACACATTGCAACAATTATTTGTTTCAAAACTCTCAGATCTCATTTCAATTCACCTCTAAGATATCGTCTTCAAAGTCCAACATTTCGCCATCGACCTGATCGAAAGACTCTTCAGGCCACAAGTCAGACGGCGCACTCTTCCTCAACTCCTCGTCCCGTGCTCTTTGCATCGACTCCTCAGCCAACATCTGGAACTCTTTGACCAACGTAATGGCCTGATTCAGCAGCTGGTGGCTTGTCTGGATGGTGTTAGGATTTGTAACTTTTCCATTTTGAAGGATTTGTTTTGCGTCTCTCGTGAGACAACTTAGGACTTCCAGCTGGTTCTCAATCTCGGCTGTACTCATCTTGATCAAGGAAGTTATCTGAATCTAGTAAAAGCTGAACATCTACAGAAAAACTCTAAAAAATAAAGTAAAAGGGCAAATGAAAAATGACGTTAATATGCATTCAGGGAACGATTTTGTCATGAACATGGTCAGTCAGTGACTGTCAGCTCCATGCTGACAAAAGTGACAGTATGGGTCAGTCAGTGACTGACAGTGACACTGACAAGACAAGAGAGAGTGACTGAGTTTGTGAGTGAGTAGTGGTGAGCATTTGTAAAATTGTACTGAGACTGTAGTGTCAAGTTTTGGTCACCAAGTTGTGTATGTTTGTATGAGACTGAGGAGAGAGATTGGCTGTTGCCAGCTTGGTGTTTATATCCCCTCTAAAACTAAGTCTAATTCTACCTCCATGGTCTAACCTAACTAAACAAACGACCAACAATTTCAACAAACACACAAAGTAAACAAACAAATCACACACCCACATCACCTGCACAAAATCATGACAACAATAACAGATCGAACTCAAATTCAAAGCAACATATTTTGAATACATTGATAATACATACATGGACATTGATAATGAACAAAAAACGCAATACCTTTACAAACAATCCATAGTTTCAGTGTTTTTTGTGCATTACAAACTTTCCCGCGAAAGTTTTCATGGGCGCCGCCATTTTCTTTGTCAGGTCACGGCCACTTGTTATAGCGCCACCATGTGACCAAAAGTTATACACATATCCGCAAAATGAACACTGGTTTCCGCAAACAGTACCTATCCAATTTCACGTATAAATTAATTACAGAAAACCAGCGATGGTCTAATGGTAAAATAATCTGTGTGCCTGATGCATTTTGTACACGATTCGATTAAAGCGCTAACTAGCGTCGAGCGATAAATAATACCAAAAACATGGACGGAATGGCAAACGGCGAAGGGGTGAAAACATTACATCTTCAACGGGCGCTCTCTGGAGGGTTCGGCTTCTCATTAATGGGAGGAAAGGGCACCAGTTTCCCCCCAGTTATTTGTGACGTTCTCAGCAATTCACCGGCCTCGAGATGTGAACAGGTAAGATGATTTTTGGGGGAATACCTCGCTGTTAAAAAAATGTCCGGGGGGCGTGCACCGCCAATGGCACATTGCATTGACTTGCGGACCCCCAAACACATGCAGAATCATTTCTCAAAAAAGAAAATCGATGTCCAGTGAGTCTTTTTGTATTTTCCCGCAGGTTATCTCATGTATAAAAACATGATCATGACTAGGTATACAGTGTATTATTATTAATTTAAATTTGTGTAGGATGTAATAAATCATAAATGATATTGATACGATACGACTCCGACCTCCGTCCGAGTACAAAATATGATGATTTTTGTATTTAGTTTATTTGATCTTGCTGGAGCTGAACTGAACTGAAGAGCGAAGGTGAAGGCCGGTGGATACAATAAATTATAAATAAATTATGTTATATGTATTCATGAATTCATCATCTTTAAAAGATGATACAATTCTTAAGGAGTACAAGAAGTAGGCTTATTTGACTTTCAGATTAATTGGGATGTGCCGATCCATTTTGTGGTTAGCTACATGAAAGATTGCCCAAAGCATAAATACTAAACTTGACAAGGAAGGATACAACTTACAATAAAATTGTGAAAATAATTTTTCTATTGTGTTAAAATGAAATATTGAATTCTTCTAAGCCAAAAAGCCTAGGAATAGGAGAGGCTAGGGTTCAACCCCTTGACTTTTCCCCCGGATTGCAAAGATGAAAATGTTAAAACTAAAAAGTGTTAATAATCATAATTTATTATAATATCTTTATCGGGCACTTGTATCAAGTTCTCTGGTCCAGTAAAACAAAAGTTTTGAGCTACAAGATTGCAAAGATGAAAGATTGCAAAGATCATAAAGACAAACCTCAATATGGAGGATCATGCCGTCTTGTGTTGTTTTACCCCGAGTTTGTACCCTGAACAAGCCTAGCTTTAGCTGCTTGTTTGGACAGCCTGAGTCGTACTTCCGCCATGGTCTTAATGAACTCCCTCTACGTTCTCATTCATTAAATATACAAGTGCCTACTCAATCCATGTTCAAGAAGACACTGCCTCAATTAACTGTAATGGACTTTAATTGCTCCTCCAAGTACATGTTGTAGTACTTGTAGATCTTCACTGGATGAGTGTGCATGTTGGTTTATGTTATGGTCACTGCTGTACCACAGAGTGTTTGTTTGTTTGTTTGTTTGTTTGTTTGTTTGTTTGTTTGTTTGTTTGTTTGTTTGTTTGTTTGTTTGTTTGTTTGTTTGTTTGTTTGTTTGTTTGTTTGTTTGTTTGTTTGTTTGTTTGTTTGTTTGTTTGTTTGTTTGTTTTTTTTGTTTGTTTGTTTGTTTGTTTGTTTGTTTGTTTGTTTGTTTGTTTAGATGATCCTCCGTATTGAGGTTTGTCTTTATGATCTTCCCGTCATGGGAACTCGGCAAACTCGCACAACGGGATATAAACACCAAGCTGGCAACAGCCAATCTCTCTAAAACAAAGATTGGTATAACATTATGATTATGTCCATGAATTGCGCAAATCAAGAAATTGTGATTCAGTAACTGGACAATATTTATTCTACTCATTGTGAAATCAGCGATTAGCTGGGGGATTCAAACCCAAAACCTTGTGATTGCAAGTTCTGCATTCTAACCACTTCACTTGACCAAGGTGACCGACGGTGTATATCAAGGATGGTCAATAAACTTGGTTCTTTCATAGCGCTTTATCACACCCCTAATAAGGGGCGTCTTAAAGACACTGGACACTATTGGTAATTGTCAAAGACCAGTCTTCTCACGTGGTACATCTCATGCATACAAAAAACATTGTGAAAATTTTGAGCTCAATTGGTCGTCCAATAATTGTTAGCATAAAAACTTACTTGGTTACGAGCAATCGAGACCTGTTGATAGTATAAAATATTGTGAGAAACAGCTCCCTCTGAAGTAACGTAGTTTTTGAGAAAGAAGTAATTTTTCACTAAAACACTTTGAGATTTTGAGACCTCAGAATTTATTTTGAGATTTTGAGGTCTCGAAATCAAGCATCTGAAACCACACAACTTGTGCGACAAGAGCGTTTTTTCGTCCATCATTCTCTCGCAACTTTGATAAAGCAAACCTGTGAAAATTGTATTTTTAAAAGGTGGTCACATTTTTGAGAAATCATCGGAAATCTGGAGCGGTACATGTATGTCCACGCAGAAAGAAAAATCCATAATTGGAAATATATATTTTCTCATGGTGAAATGTTTTTATCCCTCTTTTTTTTGTAAACCACATTCCTTCAAAGAGAACTGTTTCTCAAAATGTTATCAACACATTGCTTCTTACCAAGTACGGTATTTTTGGTTGTTGACATTTTTAGTAATTACCAAAGTTGTACTATCCCTTTGAATAGGAAATTGGTTTGATTTGCAGCATCAGGAAGTGTTCCTGTATAATTGTAAAATACACAAAATGGTCAAAAGGATTCTCAACGGTTGGAATTATTTTACTAGAAATGTATTTTAAAACAGCAAGGGTCTCCTGACAGAAATTGAAGTTTGTTTCCATTTTTCTAAAGAGCTTTATAGAATTGCTGTACAGTATTAATGTTGACATTGGTCTTTGATGCTGATGTTTGTTGAATTTACATTCTAGTCTGGTGCCTCTTTGATATGATATGGTACCACAGACTCTCCTCACTGCATTAATACATTCCACTTGCTGAGATCTGAAAAGTGTTGACTTTAATTTAGTGCTTGGAGAGTGAAGTGTTTGAATGTGGTGGATCAATTATCTAGATCAATAGTTCTCGAGTCCGATTATAACAGTAGGAATCCAATGAAACCAGCCAAGCAATTTATTTGAAAACTCCTTCAGAGTACACTTCATGGGGAACACAAACATGGAATGAAAGGCCTCTATACTCTAGTTGTTTGTTTAATTGTGAGGGGGGATTTGTGGATATTTACTGATTTGAAATCGTGGCAAAAAAGAGAGATGTGGTCGAACAGGGCCAGTGATTTGAGTATCGGGTCGGTAAACTCACAGCAAGACTGTCTGTCTGGTTTTCTTGTAGTTTTCAACTGAATAAGCTTCCTTTTTTTTCTCCTTTTTTTTTAAGACGCTCAAATATTAGTAGATGTTAAATTTGCACCGGGGATAAAGATTATTAATGTTGGTGTTTACCCTTACACCGATAGCACTGCATCCTCAGTACTTTCTTGAGTCATGTGGGGACAAAATCACCGGTATATTACTCAGGTGGGATTCTTATCCACGACCTTTGCCAGGCCTGATACTTCACGGAGGCAACGAAGGCGATTGCCTCCGTGTCCCCTGGTCATTGCCTTGGTGCCCTTGAAATGCTCCAGTACAAATTTTCAATTTCATCATAGGGTGCCCTTTACCAAGAGGAAAATGCCTTGGTGCCCTTGCCCTTTCAAAAACGAAGCATACAGCCCTGCTTTGCAGTGTCTTACCAACATGTTCAAAAGTGTTGATTTTGAGTTTTGTAAATATTGCGTAATTTTGTATCAAAGTTAAAGAGGTGATGCAAACTTGATGTAATTTTGGCTGGTAATCTGTTTCTGCTAAGCAAATACCTTTTTTTCTGCTCAGCAAGTTAGTGTGCTTAAATGAAAATGTGGTTTTTATACTGCACAGTCTGTTAAATTGGACTCATTAATAAATCATGTTCGAGGTAGATTTGAATAATATCTCGGTACAATGTCTTGCTCCGATGCAAGTTACCAAATGACTTCCTTAGACTATAGACAGTTACTATGTCACATGGTTCGGGGTTTACAAGCTTTTGTATCTATAGGCGATGTGACCTCTGACGTCACACGAAAACCATATCATGATTCGCGCGCATACTGCCGGGCAAAACCTTTGTGTTTTGGCAGCCAGCTAGAAAGTGTACGCAATCTTACTATGACTACGCAACTCAGTGCCCGGCGAAACATGACGTATATAGTGTTTTGTCAACAGAGGGCGGTTTGAATGTAAACATAGGTCACATCGTCTATAGCAACCTCCAGGTATGTTCAAGCTCTATCGTGCCGTACACCTACGTATGTATAATGCACCATTCAGAATTGTGTGCACTGGGCTTTCACCATAGCCTCTAACTTTAGCTATGAAAAAGCTTGTCCTGAATCTTGACATACAATGTAGCAACTGCAGCTAAAGTCTAACAAATTCAAATTTAAGCGGTATCTTGCAACTAAGCATGGAAGAAAATGCAAGTCATTGTACTGGACGATCAGTCAAATCTTCTTGCAAATGGCTAACCCTCATTAGAGGCCTATCTATGGAATGTAAGACCAATTCTTGGTTTTGTAAGAAGCTTGGTTAAAACCTATTGTGTGTATTCTCTTCATCAAGTGATTAGTCTTCCATATAAGAGGATGTGATCCACTTGTAATCCTCTTGATCTAACTGGGTTTAACGGTTTTGTACTAGTAATGCACAAATGTCTCTTTTATTAACTTGATCGGAGGCTGAAGGAGTAATTTGCATCACTGAGGAGGTTGAGGGATTTGATTGTTAAAACCATCTTAAAGTACAAAAGGAACTGCAGTGTAAAGTCTCCTCTAGATACTTCTGACATCTTAGATGGAATACCAAGGAGTACATGTACACTTGGAGTAACATCTGATCTTTTAGTCGTCTATTAGGCCTACACTGAGAGCATCTTGAGAGACACGGATTTAGAGAAGTGGGCGGTTGAGCCAGAGTTTTCTGGCATTTTGAGTTTATGGTCAGAGTAGCGTTTGTGTCACCTGCTTATCACGCTAATGGAAAGTTACATGTTTCATGCCAGTTTGTCAGATTGCAATGTTACACCATTTTGGGATCTCGTCTGTGAGCCGGACTTCCTGTAGATGTAATGTGATCAGGATGTTTCAGCCAGAGACTTAGTTAGTGATCACGCAAGGCGAGGTTTAGTGTTTACCGGTTGGATGTCCCAATGCAGAGTCCTGGGCTGATTTTTTTTGGGTGGTCTTCCATCTCGCTTCAATTTGTGTTGCTCAGCATGTTCTGAAAAGTACTGGTGCAAATAATACCAAGCCTAACCCATTGAAGCCACAACAAGAAGGGCAGTGTTTCGTGCTTGCGTACGTTGGTACAACGTTTCATCGTGAGGCCGGACGCCACCGGGAACAAGTTTGAATCATGGCTTCAACCTTTCCGAAGACTCATCGTAAGAAATGGCAACGTCGCCCTCGACATTGTCCGGTTCACACACGTAAAATGTACACTCACTGCATAAAAGTCTGTTCAGTTTCAAGGGTACTGAAGGTATGTACAGTTGTTTCTTGCTCAGCAATTGATGGCATTTGTAACATCCTAACCCTTTTAAGGACCATTCATTTCAGTATTGGTTGTCACAATACGCCCAGACATAGTTTTGTTGTTGATTTTTTGAAAAACAAAATTTTCTTTTAAAAGTGTACCCCAACCTTGGAATGATACAGAGGTCATGGAGGCCATTGCCTCACCCTGGTCTAGGCATTGATGCCTCTTCTAAAATTGAACAAAAGGTCCTTTCCAATGAACAGTGAAAGTGCCCTCTGCAAAATGAAATTGGCCTTGCCATCTCAATGATGACATTCCCGGCCTGGTATTACATGTGTGTCTTCAGCTGCTGAACACTTGTTTAAAACAAACTGAGTAAAAAACAAAAGCGTTTTCAAAGACAGGTTTTAAATTGATGTCAGATGCGCTGAATCGTATATGTTTAGTAATAAGTATTCAGGAGTATTTTAAACAGATTGGAATGTTTGATTTAGAATCAGGGAACATACAACCACGATGCCAGTTAGGAAAATTGAAGAGCAGCGGGCAATAGTTCACTTGGATGATAAAGGCTCTCTGATTGTTGACATTGTAAACGATTGTTTACACATTGTCAACAAACCTGCTCTTAACCTGCAATCAAATTCCACAGTTCCATTACATGTAGGTCAAGAATCAAAATGATTTGATTCCTTACATAATCTAGTGAGTGTGACGAGCATGTAGAGTGTTTGAACAGTGATACGATAGAATTGTAAAATGTCAATATAATTTAAATATGGGGTGTGTCATGGCCGAGTGGATAAGAGCACTGGACTATGGTGTTTCTGATCAGCTGATTGTGGGTCCGAGTCCCGGTCATGACACGTGTATCCTATGAAAGAAAGACAATTCAAAACCATGCTCCGTCCTTCAGATGGGATGTACAGCTGTTGGTCCCGTGTGTTGTGTAACGCACATAGAAGAACCAGGTGCACTTAATATCGAAAAGAGAAGGGGTTCGCCCCTGTGTTCCTGGGTCAGCATCAAAGGAGCGTATGTATACATGTAGGTTTCATACTACAAGCGTAGTCCGACACTCCCACATAACTTGCAGGAAAATACTGATTGTTGAACCACCTCTAGCGTTTACTTATAGCACAGAAATGAGCACTATATACGCAAGAAGCCACTATTATTAATAACTATTATTTATTATTTTGTTTTTATGTACATTTTAACACAATCTAGCCTGTCAACCAGCCCCTACCCTAACAAGTAAACAACATGTTTAATTATAATTTGATTTCCTGTGTGTGAGCTTCCAGACTAGTAGTAGGGGCAAAGAGTGGGTGAGGAAGGGGGGTTAACATCTAGAATCTCTTCAGGCCAAATAATACAAAATTATGTTACGCGTCCCCGCCTGCTTCCTTTTAGAGGCCGCCACCTTTTTGTATATCTTTTTTTATAAGAATTAAAGGAGGATACACTTTTTTAATGATCCCAGATGAAGAACAAAATTGTTTTAAAAAGAGCCCAGCGGGTTGTCTTTAAAAATGTGTCTTGTGGCAATTTGAAAAGAAAAAAAGGTCCCACCTTTTTTTTTTTCAAAAGGGCAGGACACTGAACTTGTTTTTTTCTTCATTTGGCCATAATAGAAAGGTACACATCAATGATTCAATGTGGCACTTTAATTGGCAGCAAGATCGTAGGGTTTCATTTTGTATAATGCGAAATGACTACTTCAAATCAAGTGCCTCCTTTTAGTTTTTAAAATGTTTAACCTTTACAGCAGTCGCCAGTACATCCTCCCCTTCCAAGTTGAAAGCACTCGGACACTATTGGTAAATTACTCAAAATAGTTGTTAACATAAAAGCTTGCTTGATAATGAGCAATGGAGAGCTGTTGAAGGTGTAACCACGGAGGAAGGAAAAGAAGGAGCTCGAACGAAGGGACTTCAAAAGTCGAACTTGTGGTACAGCGGTCGTTTAACGACACCTCGTAATCACCCACATACCTTACACAAACAATGGGCGACCTGGCGTATGTGAGTTTTCGCGTGCGCACTTGGTTATTCACGCAACTATGGCGTTGTTTGTCGTATGGATATAATAAAGAAAAAACTAATATTTTGTGTACCCTTTCGCCCTCCAAAACGAAAAACACAATTGAATACTAACCACCCTTTTTGAATTTTGAACCACCGCTAGTGACAGGAAAGTCGCAAACAAATGTAGAAATATGCTATGATATTTCCATGTAAACACCACAAACGGTAAATGAAGAAGTGTATATTCACAATTCTTTTCTCCAATATTTCAACTTTACACGAAGGCAACGGTGCAGAGTGGCGGTACCACACCTTCTGTATAAAGAGATCTAACGGCGCTCACTAATCGGCCGTCCTGCAGGAAGTCTCCTATCTTTTTCCACTGGTCAGACAGGGGGCACTGTCAGGGTTTTCTTTTGTTACTCTGCGGTTTGGCGAGCCATTCGAGCTCCTTCTCTTCCTTCCTCCATGGTATAACATTGTGAGAAATGGCTCCCTGCTGAAGAATCGTAGTTTTTGAGAAAGCAGTAATTTCTCACTCAAATAATGAAACACATCAGCTGAAGCCTTTTGTTACAAGGCCGATGAAAGCACATAAATTTGTGTTTTTCTTTTGTTATTCTTTTGCAACTTTGATGACCAATTGCGCCCAAATTTTCACAAAGTTGTTATTTTATGGATATGTTAGGATACACCAAGTATCAATACTGATCTTTAACAATTACCAAATGTGTCCAGTGCCTTTAACATGCTGTTGCCTATATTACGTGCTAGTGCAGTCTCTTTTTTTAGGGGGTTTGCTTTTTTGTTTTTGCAACTGGGGGAGGTGGGATGGGAGGGAACAGGTGTTGATCCGAATCTGAAATTGTCTAATTGTCAGTTCAGCAAGCAACTTTCACACCAGGTAGTTTCAAACTGCCTCTACACTGTAGCTCTAGATTTGCAAAGGTCATGGGTTCGAATCCAACCCGAGTAACATGCCTGTGATTTTGTTTACAGAGCTTCGGAATGTACTGAGTATACAGTGCTAAGACACATCGGTGTGCATGTGTAAAACCAAAATGAATAGGCCTAATATTCCTTATCCTGAAATTGTTTTCTATCTATACTTGTAGTTTCTTTCCACTACTTTCTCACTCATTTTACCCGTAAGGGTCTAGTTGGTAAAGACACTGCTCTAGAATTGCATTCCAAAGGTCGTGGGTTCGAATCAGACCCAAGTAAAATGCCTGTGGTTTTTTTTCTTCACAGAGCTCGGGAACGTACTGAGTATACAGTGCTAACACAAATTATGTAATCGGTGTACATGTACATGGGTAAAACCAAAATGAATATTCTTTATCCCTGATGCAAATTTCTATCTATGCTTGTTGTAGTTTCTTTCCACTAGTTTCTTTCTCATAAATTTTTACCTGTAAGGAAAAAAAGGCTCAGTAGACCATGCAACCTGTGACATGATCGCATGCTTACAAAAGAGCCACAGAAAGCCTGAATTTGGCCTGCAGGCACGATCCACACAGACCGATGGAATAACAAAAATAAAATCTGATATTCTAACTAAGATTGCACTGTCAGATTTTTTACAAACTTTTGAACCAAATTTACGTGAAGCGAAACCAGTGAAACCAAAATATTGTTGTTATGAATGTTGTGGTTCACTTTTAACGAAACAAAAAAAACATTTAAATGATCTCAGATGGAAATATTTAAATTTGTCTTTAAAAATGTGAGTGCTGGCCATTTTCCATGTTGTGAAAAAAAAAAATCCTCCTTCCATTTTTTTCAAAATTGTGGTGCGAGGAAATTTGCTGTTTAAAGCGCCCTCATACGTTAAAAAGAAATACAGTGAATTGAAAGAGCTGATCACCTGTAATTAATCAACCAATTAGCAGCTGATTCCAAGCTACAGGATTTGGGTTTTAATCCCACCAAGACATCAGATTAGAGACTTTTTTTTTTTTTTTCTTCCCTGGAGGGGGAATTTTATTCAAGTTTCTTCCTTTGAAGATTATGTGAGAACCTTAATCCATAGATCATAAGAGGGAGTCCCTGCAATGTTCTCAATAGGGTTACAGCTTAAACCGTTTCCCATGGCAGAAGACCGTGGCCCAATTTCACAGAGCTGCTTCAGCACCAAAAAATAGCTAAGCACAACAAAATATGCTTACCAGAATGAGGTTGCCGGCCAAACTACCAAGTCACATGTACAGTTTCTGACTGGTATCCTGCTAATTTCTGCTAAGCAGAAAATTGTTAATAGTTTCTGCTTAAGCACCTCTGTGAAATTGGGCCCTGGAGTTATGAGGAGGCCACGGATGACATGGCTTTTGTTGTCCCTAGTATTTTGGCATTTTCAAAAGGTTTCATTTTATGTCATTTCATTTATTCCGGTTGTTAAGGCCAAGGACTCTCAGAAAAGCAAACATAATCACTGTACAAGCCAAGAACCAGATTGGAGAGAAGATAAGGAAGTTTTAAGTTTTAGAGGCGGGAGGAAAACCCCAGAGATTTATTCCTGGGAAAATCAACGCAGTCAGGTAGGGACTGGAAACCCAATCCATATAGTACCCAATACAGATTCGTACCAGGAGCCTGGTGGTGGACAGCGAGGAAAGATACAACTACACCAACCCGACCACCCATAAGTTTCCAGAGACTTTTTCAAATGGAAATGCACTTTGAAAAAAAAAATGAAAATGGCCTTGTCCTTTCAAAGATAAAATTCCAGGTTGCCATGGGAAAGTCATATTCGTACCATCTAGAGGTGTGAAGCACTTTCTAGCTGTGATTACGTACAGCTGGCTTAAAGGATTTGGGTACCTTTTCAAAATGTCCTTAGATTTACATTAAACTTACAGGGTTTGAAGATAATGATAGTAGAAAGCTTCCCTTCAAATATTACTTACTGAGGTGCTGTAGTTTTTGAGAAATGAGTAAAACAATGACATGAAAATACGTTTGTAAATGGTTAAAATAATTTTCGTCTCATGAGACGAAAATTATTTTCATGACATTGCTTTACTCATTTTCCAGAAACTACAGCACCTCAGCACATAATATTTTGAGGGAAGCTTTCCACTATCATTATCTTCAAACTGCGTAAGTTTAGTGTAAATCTGTGGACATTGTGTTTTTTGTCCTACAAAAAGTACATACACCCTTTAAGGCCATTTATCTGTGGACTAAAACCTGGTTTGTACATGGCACATGTACTTCATGTGAATGCGAATGTGATACAAAATAAAGAATCCAACCACTAAGTGTAGCAGTACCGACATCAATGAGCCATTTTGAAGGTTACATTGTCGAAAAATGACCTCTCAACGATTGGATAGTCAGTAAATGCAGCAAATGTACTACGTAAAAATACAAGCAAGTTACAATGTGTTATGATTGATTAACTTTATTTAACCGCGTTTCACAATGCAAAGAATGCACATCATAGTTATTATTCTTGAATGCGTGGTCGTTTTGTAACCAAAGTGTTTTTCAGAAAATGAAATTAGTGTCACGTTTCATGCGATGCCGAACATCAATCTTCCTTTTATAATAACAAGATTTGTAAATCCCTCCGTCCTGTATTCGCATAATACAATTCGCAGCAGTCGGCTCGTATTAATGCATGCAAGGCGGCCGGCGAGCAGTCGGGGGTAAAAGTGCAGTGTATGCAATCACTACTGGTATAGAACAATATAAAAATGTGCTGCTGGCGTTAAGAGCATTGCAAGAATCGATGCCAATCCATATGTCAGCAGGGTGAACGTACTGCCCGTGTGCATACTAAACGTATGTTACGCTCAATATAGGAATGTGAACACTTGTCTGGGGGACTGAGAAGACATTGACGGAAAAATCATGTCAGGATGGTCGGGTGATCAGCTCACAAGATGTACGGCAAGACAATGTAAGATTATGTGAAACGAACATGTTGTGAAAATGTGTTTGATTCATTCTTAGATATACATGTATCGTATTGCAATAACTCACGCTTAGTTTTTGGGAAAAAATGCGACAAACTTCATAGTGTTAGCCAGAGGGGTGTCTGGTAAATCTGGATGCCCTGTTTTATCTGTCATTTAAGCCCTACATGTTGTACTGTAGGCCTAATTGCACAATTTGGACACCCAGTTTTAAAATTTCCAGCAATGTTTAACACCCTTTTACCAAATCCTGGATAAAACCTTGCCCTGATTACATAACACATGACTTATTTTCAAAACTGTTGTTTAATTGTGTATTTGGTATTCTGTATGATTTGGAACCATATGTCAGTGTGCATACTAACGTATGTTCCGCTCATTATACGAATGTGAACACTTGTCTGTGGAAGCTAGACATTGAAGGACAATCATGTATGGCTGAGTTATCTCCTCACAAGATGTACGGCAACGTCGGCAAAGACAATGTAAGATTCTTTTGTAAAATTACCATGTTGTGAGAAATGCGTTTTGTTTGTTCGCAAATATCGTGTTGCAATAAGTCCTGCGGTGTGGTGTCGTGGCCAAGCGGTTAAGAGCTCCGAATTTAAGCTCTGCTGATTCTGTTCAGCAGAGTGTGAGTTCGAATCCCGGTCGTGACACTTGTGTCCCTGAGCAAGACACTTAACTATTATTGCTTCTCTCCACCCAGGGGTAAATGGGTACCTGTGAGGGCAGAGATGGTTCTTGTGATTGATTTAGCCGAGTAGCGCATTTGTTGCATGAGGCTGTATACTCCCCAGGGAGCTGAGATGGTATAAGGAGTGATTTAAGGCCCAGTGACCAGGGGTAATATCTTGAAGCGCTTTGAGACACCCATAGGGAGTGAAAAAGCACTGTATAAAAACTCAATATTATTATTATTATTATTATTATACGCGCTTAGTTTTTGAGATTGCCGGTGTGTGATGCAAAAAATGACACAAACTTCATAGTAGGAAGAAACTATAAATAAATAGTAAACTTGCGGGTACAACCATGTGTAAATCTCTTTATTTATTTTTTATTTATTTTAAATCTTTAGACATACACAATAGTTACAAGTTGTACAGGGGCTGTCAAGGTTAAAACAAAAGTATAAAAGCTGTCATCAAAAGATGTGTAAAACCAGACCCCTGCCAACGATAACAATATAATCATACAATATAATAAGGTGAATGCTAAACGTTTCGGACAGTATAGGCCTTTTCTGCTCGTGTTCTGGTGTCGGATGCCTTACATAAAAGGCTTCAGGCCTGAAGTCTTTTATTATTTGAGTGACACCTCTTTCTCAAAAAACTATATTACTTCAGAGGGAGCCATTTCTCACAATGTTTTATTACAATGTTTTATCAACAGCTCTCCATTGCTCATTACCAAGTAAGTTTTTTATTCTAACACTTATTTTGAGTAATTACCAATGGTGTCCAGTGCCTTTAATAATATAAAAAGAAGACATTGTAAATTTGAAAGGAACCCATATCTCCCTAGCTAAACAGTTTTTTCCCCGCCGTCCCTTTAGCATAGTAATGATAGTCACTCCTCGACGCAGCACTCTAGCCGCAACGAAAATCTATACCATCGTTGGTAATATCTTTAGCGTTGCCTTCCCACGATGCACCAAGGTGTCTGGAGTGTCGATACCATTCCCACCATTCTTCGATGGTCTTGCCACCTTAAATATAAGCGCTCTCTCTAGTCTGATGGTCGATGCTTTCATATCGACGCTATAAATAGACAACCATAATAATTGACCTATTCCATCCGGTAATTTTCTGTCCCTGTTTGCTTTATTTTTCTTTTTCATTTTAAAAAACTAGGGCAGGATTTTGTCAATATTTGAATCTAGGTTGGGTTACTTACCTTGGTTTAATTTGAACTCAACTACATTCTCTGTGTTTTTTTTTTAAAGGCACTGGACACTGGTAATTACCCAAAATAAATCACATGTAGCATAAAAACTTGGTATATGAGCAATGGAGAGCTGTTGATGGTATAACATATTGTGAGAAATTACAGCCTCTGAAGTAATGTAGTTTTTGAGAAAGAGGTTAATTTCTCATTAAAATATTTCAATAGCCTCTGAGAAAGACTTAAGGCCTGAACCGTCTTCAGGCGTCTGGAAAAAACACACAAATTTGTGCAACAAGGGATGTTTTTCTTTCAATTGAATCAAAATTGTAATATTTTTGTTTTTTTTATGCATGTTGGGATACACCTAATATTGGTCTTTGACAATTACCAAAGGTGTCCAGTGCCTTTAAAGACCAGCCTTTGAGTGTTTAAATATGTATATGGACATAATGTACATGTATGTACGACATAGGGATGAGCATGTACAATACTCGAGTGTTTTGGGAGGGGGCAGGAGCTGGGGAGTTGAGTAATGTCACGCACAGTGTCATACAGTTTCTGGAACACGTTTTGCATATATATATATTTTCCTTGTATGCAATTGTGCATAAGGTTCTCAGTCAAAATCTGTAATGTCAGTGACCTCATTACATACGTAGGTCATTGTAAAATCTAGAAATGTTTACCGATTTACACTTAATACGTATACATGTGTTGTGCCAAAGATATGAATTTATCATATTAGTGAAGAAAAATAAAACTTGCGTACAGCAGCGGCATCTGACACTGAAAAGTTGTTTGAACAAATTTGATTAGAAGAAAGCCAGAACATCTTCATAACGCCCTGCAGGTTTTGATTATTTACGTAGGACTTTTCCTTTAATCTCCTGCATTATCCATGAAGTTATACTCCCCGTCGACGAAGACGGTACGGTTACATTTAAATAAACTCCTGAGGGCGCTTTGACATCATCTACCGATGCGGTGGGGCCAGACAGGGACAAATACAGGGTAGTCAATCGTTAGGTACAAGCCCTCACATTACGACTGAACCGCATCATCCTAATTCAAATCATATATATCCCAACTACCATTAGCGCCAAGCTGCCGTCTCCGATAACCAACACTACTGGCAGTCTTTCGATGGAGACATAGCTTAGACGTAAAAGGAACCCCGGAATAAGCATTATGCGAGATGTACCTACGGTATTTTGGATCATTTTCTTGAGTCAGATTATCTTTGGAGACGTCCAAACTTGGATCATAACTGAATACGTTTGAGATGTTACGGTGAAAAAAAACATGAGGAGGATTCTCATTTTGGAGCATCGTCGCCTTGGAACAAAGCCTTGGAGAGAAGCATTTAACCATCTTATCGGAACCACCATCTCACTCGAGGGATGTGCGTGATCAAGGAGGTTGCGATGATAAACTGCATCTTGAAGACGGGAAGGGCTCTGCCTGTCTACTGATGATGACATTTACTTCAAGATGTCAGATGGTTGTAATTTCAAGAAACAGTTCTCCACTGATACGTACGTTTGTAGTATCATCATTGGATATAAATGAACAATAAGTTGAGATATTTGGGAGTAGTGTTGGCTCTGAAAAGAGCTGGTGTACTCTCAACTTTTCGATCAGTATTCTCTGCTCGTCTTCAGGAGGGAAAAAAAACAACTTTGCATTGGAAATCTGATGACTCTCTTGAGTGTGATTGAAGTGTAGACTAAAACGTCTTTGTTTCATTTTTATTTTTCCCGCAGATGCAAGTCGGAGATATTATTTTGGAAATAAATGGTGAGGCTGTCGAAGGAAAAACAACAAAAGAAGGTATTTAGAAAGAAAATGCTCTTTTCATTTTATATTTGCATGGGTGATAATAAGTGTTTTGAAAATGTTTATGTTATATTTTGTTTTAAATTGAATTAGCCTCTTCGAAGTTTTAGATTGGTAAAAATCCAAAAATGAATGTCATAACCATAAAAACTTCCTCGGTTAGAAGCTCTGGGGTCGATTTCACAAAGCTAGAATTCTAAGTTAGGACTACATGAATGTCCTAAGAGTAATTATAAAAACGTTAGCATCTAGGTAGTCCTAGGGTAGGACAAGTAACTCATCCTGTCTTGAGATGTAGTCTTTTAAGAGTTAAAACTCTTTGTGAAATCCACCCTTGCAACTGCTTGTAGTATAGACGATGTGACCTCTGACGTCACACGAAAATCATAACATGATTCGCGCGCATACCGCCGGGCAAAACCATTGTGTTTTGGCAGCCAGCTAGAAAGTGTATGCAATCTTACCATGACTACGACTCTTTTTGCCCGGCGAAACATGACGTATACAGTGTTTTTTCAACAGAGGGCGGTTTGAATGTGAACATAGGTCACATCATCTATAAACTACATGAATTTTAATAAAAGGTTCCATTTGAATGATATAATTGGAAACAATATTCAACCCATACACGTACATGTAAGCAGTTTGAATCTGAGAAAAGACTGATGTCTTTGCGCGTGAAAGCTTTAGCCAGAATTGGGGTTGATGCCTGCTAAATTTGGGTTCGTTGTACATGTGAAAATACCCTGACAATTTGTTATGGAAAGGTTTGCGGTAACACCATGTAATGACTATCTCTAATGAGTTGGGGGTGGTTCTGAAAAGAACCGTTGGTTTAACTCGACGTTTCGATCAATATGCTCTGATCATCTTCTGGGGAAAGCAATTTGTTGCCGTTTTCTCAGCAAGTAGACATTGTATTCTGCTGAAACTTTACATCTTGTGTCTTTTATTGTACCTTTCGGGTACAACCATAGATAAAATCTCTTTTGGGAGGAATGTTGGCTCTGAAAAGAGCCGGGCCCAATTTCATGGCCCTGGTTACCTCCAAATTCTGTGCTTACGATCACGTTCTCCGCTTACTTGCAAGCGCGGAATTTTTGCGCTAGCCTTGTAAGCGTAGAATGCCTAGTAACCTGGAGTACGCACGCGCAGAAGCCAAAATTTGCCGCTAACCTGTGAAATATGCTTGCTGTAAGCACGGAATTCCCTGCTTCCGTAAGCGCTGATTCTGTGCTTACAGTAAGCAGAGCCATGAAATTGGGCCCAGGTGTGGTCTCAATGTTTCGATCAGTATTCACTGCTCGTCTTCATGAGGGAGGGGAAAAGAAAAGAAAAATAACTTTGCAGTGGAAAACTGATGTCTCTCTTGAGCGTGATTTCTATGTAATTTTGTTTATAAATCTGCATATTTATAACATTGACAGAATCTATGACCTTATCATTTTAAATTTGATTAAAAGTTTCAAATATATTAAGTTTTGTAAAATTTTGTCCGTTTAAGTTGACTTGAAACCACAGGATGTCCGGAATTAAGGTGTGTCGGATGTACTAAAAGGTTGTTGATCAAAAATGAATGCGTCATCAGACAAATACACCTCAGCTTATCTGACCTTGAGGAAGCTCTTGTGATTGACCTTTGACACATATTGTTAGAAAGTTTTAATGTAAGACGCTATATTAAGAGTAAATTATTACATACGTGATTGTACATGTAAGTGGACAATTTGGACACCAAGTTTTAAAATTTCAAGCAGATTTGGAGACTCTTTTACCAAATACTGGCTAAATCTTTGACATGGTTCCGATATGCTGCATTGACTGTAGTCCATGAAGTACATGTACTATACTGACAATGATTAAACGCAATTGTCACAACATTGTATTGTGATTGTGTACTTCACCATGTCAACTGTATCGTCCCTTACAATAGACTATTCATAAATACCTCAGACAGTTTCGCTATTCTCATTGGTGGAGAGCGCGTCACGTGGGTGTGTATAAACCTTTGTTTATGACCAGTATAAAGTGTTAATGCACCTGTTCTTATATTGACAGTTTCTTCATTCCTATTGGTCGAGAGCAACGGCTGAAACAGTTGTGCCACATCACGCGATACGCGCGACGCGCACAGCATTCCCTTATAAGGAGTTGTTTACCCGAGGGCGGCGGAGGGCTTTACCATTTCATAGCTGGAGGGGTGTTGTGTTGAAAGAAATCATTTAACAATTATAATTTTTGCATTTATTTTACTTTTTGACAAAAAAGTGATGATGTTTTTGACCGAAAAGGTATTTATGAATGGGAATCAAAGTGTGTTGAATCGATTTTCAACTAGTGGTTTAAACCCGCCGAGGCCTGGTTCTTTATAATTTACCTCGACTTCGTCTCGGTTAAATTATCAAGAACCAGGCCTCGTTGGGATAAACCACTAGTTGAAAACCTCTTCACCACACATTGATTCCCTTAATAATTGCAATGTTCAGATGAATCTTTGATTTGAACAACTATTTCAAAATAATTGTTTTTCGATTTATTACAAAGTTGGTTTTGATAATGAAGGGTTCTGATTGTGTTGCTTGGCGCAGAGAAGCAACACAATTTATAAATATATCTTACGCATTCATATTCATTTTGTTTATTTCAGAATTAAATATAATTTGATACGTTTGGAATAGTACTACATGTACACTGTACAAAAACTACAAGGCACAGGTAATTGAGCATTTACTGTTACTGTATCGTGATCATTATTGACATGTGTCACATAACAATACACAATCAATAACGATTTGTCTGCGATAATAACTAGGTGTCATCTACAGTACGTGTACACGACTGTGTACATGTACATGTACTTTACATGTTTAAGGTACAGTGTACAATGTACATGTTCATTGTATGGGGGTGTCGTGGCCGAGTGGATAAGAGTACGGAACTCAAGCTCTGATGCTTCTGTTCAGCAGAGTGTGGGTTCGAATCCAGGTCGTGACACTTGTGTCCCTGAGCAAGACACTTAACTATAATTGCTTCTCTCCACCCAGGGGTAAATGGGTACCTGTGAGGGCAGAGATGGTTCTTGTGATTGGTTTAGCCATGTAGCGCATATAATTGTCGCACAGGCTGTATACTCCCCAGGGAGCTGAGATGGTTTAAGGAATGATTTAAGGCCCAGTGACCAGGGGTTATAATGTCGGAAGCGCTTTGAGACACCCCGTGAAAAAGCGCTATATAAAAACCGTGTATTATTATTATTATTATAGCTCAAATTTTACACTGGACTGCCAGGCCTAAAGCCAGTAGGGTCAGCGTGGGGGCCAGTGAACTCACGACTGGACAAGTTCGGCAGTTATGTGAAGAAAAAAAAAAACTAATTGAATATATATATAATTAATAACACCTCACTGCCTTTCAATTATTTGAAACAAATTAAATAATTAAAATAGGGTTTCCTATTTTTATCATTCACCTCGATATGTACATGTAGCTGGATAGTTGGCGCAATAGGTTGTTTTATTAATTATTTATTTCTTGACAATGCACTGTGCATATACAAACAATCAACTCAACAACAACGAAACTTATGTTTTTCTCATGCAGTTAGTATTTAAAGACAGTGGACACTATTGGTAATTGTCAAAGACCAGTCTTCTCACTTGCTGTATCTCAACATATGCATAAAATAACAAACCTGTGAAATGTTTAGCTCAGTCGGTCATGGAAGTTGCTAGATAATAATGAAAGAAAAACACACCCTTGTCACACGAAGTTGTGTGCTTTCAGATGCTTGATTTCGAGACCTCAAGTTCTAAATCTGAGGTCTCAAAATCAAATTCGTGGAAAATTACTTCTGTCTCAAAAAATACTCCACTTCATAGGGAGCCATTTCTCACAATGTTTTATACTACCAACCTCTCCCCATTACTCGTTAACAAGTAGGGTTTTATGCTAATAATTATTTTGAGTAATTACCACTGCCTTTAAGTTTTTACACAAAACACCTGCGTATGACGGCCAGGCACAAATTGTTCCTTACCTACACTGAAGAAAATATTAAAATGGTTTGACTATGATGAGAATGTCCATGGGGAAATTATATATTGTACAATGTCAGACAGTTCGAGGTGTCAAGTGTATCATTGACTGCCCTTTTAATAAAGGCACTGGACACGTTTGGTAATTGTCAAAGACCAGTATTCTCACTTGGTGTCTCCTAACATAATGCATAAAATAACAAACCAGTAAAAAAATAGTCTTATTTGGTCATCGAATTTGCAAGAGATAAAAACACCCATTGTTCCACAAACTTGTGTGCTTTCATCATCTGCCTAATAAAAGTATTTTATTATCTGAGTGAGAAATTGCCTCTTTCTCAAAATTTACACATTATTTCAGAGGGAGCTGTTTCTCACAATGTTTTATACTATCAACAGCTCTCCATTGCTCGTTACCAAGTAAGCCGTTATGCTGACAATTATTTTGAGTAATTATTACCAGTAGTGTCCATCCCAGTGCCTTAATAGCCAGCAATGGCCATAACATGACAGCTGGTGCACAGTCAGTTGACCAGTGACAGAACTCGATCCTAACACCTCAGGCGGTCACTGTAATCAGATACCCAATTTTACATTCTAGGTTTCATTTCTGAGATGTATAATATTTAATGCCACATCCTGACCCTTGAACATTACCATTTAAAGAAGAATTATTAATTTGATCTGTGAAAGGGATGGTACATATGTACGTGTGGTAATCCACTTAAAATAAATGGCAATGAAAAACTGACTTTGTTAGCTCAGCACAGCAGCTTTATTTGATAGTACATTGTATTTTAAGGGCATTTCACTTCTAAGTAGTGTGATTATAAATGCACAAAGATATATTATCTAAGTTTTCAAGTCCAAATTTCTAGCTGGGTGTTTCTAGAGGTCATAAGTACAGGATAATAATAATAATAATAATAATAATAATAATAATAATAATAATAATAATAATAAGACTTGTAATGCGCACATATCCACCCTGCTGGGTGTTCAAAGCGCAGTAAAACCAAAAACAAAACACAACACAAAGAAAAACAGACACAACAAAATTAGTCATTGAAAACCTGTGACATAAGATAAGTTTTGAGAAGAGACTTGAATTTTGCGGTACAAACACAAGATCGAAGATTGAGCGGTAGAGAGTTCCAGATGCGTGGCGCGGCTGAAGAAAAAAAGGATTGGTAGAACTGACAAAATAGTCGCAGACAGTGTTCATGTTTTGTGTGATCGACCATGAAATAACAAAATGTAAAAATTTGGCCTTGATCCCGTTGTGTGAGGCAAGAGAAAAACGTGGACACCATGCATCATTTTCAGCATGTAAGTGCATTTTGCCGTTTTTGTAACAAAAACAGCTGTTGCAGGTGTATATGACTTCATTTCGGAGGGAAATATTTCACAGAAAAATTGGTGCTAGTATGAGCTTCAAATCAGTAAGCTTTCAGACTGAATTAAGCATGTTTCTTATCCTTACCCGTAATAATTGTCAAAGACCAGTTTTCTCACTTGGTGTATCCCAACAATGTGTGTATGCATAAAATAACAGGCCTGAAAATAACAAGCCTGAAAATTTTGACTCAAGTGATCATTGAAGTTGCAAGAAAATGATGAAAGAAAATCACTCTCGTTGTACAAAATAGGGTGCTTTCAGATAGGAATAAAAGGCTTCTGGCCATTCCAGAAGTCTTTTATTATTCTAGTGAGAAATGACATCTTTCTCAAAAACTATATGTCTTCAGTGGGTGGTTGTTTCTCACAATGTTTTATACTATCAACAGCTCTCCATTGCTCTTTACCAAGTAAGGTTTTATGCAAATATATCTTGAGTTATTACCAAACAAGTACAGTGCCTTTAAAAAACAGGGGCGAGAAACAGTTGGAGTATAAAAAAAACATGTCCACAAACCTTTTAGTTGCCCAACTTTGATCAGTCACTTTTATGCACGTTACCGTGTTGAACTTAAGCACTGTATCTTGAGAAGCTTTAATTCAATTGTACTCCACTAAATTGTTCACACTTCAAGTTCCTAGACATGTACATGTACACAGATGACCTTTAATATTTGATTACGTGTTGCTAGGGTTCTGTTCTATTCTGTTCTTTCTTCACTTACGTTGGACCGAGTGAAGAAGCATTAATGTTCTTTTCTTTAGGTTTTTTTGTCAAAGAAACTGAAGGCAAAGAAACTGTATACATCATCAGGCCTGGGCCAAATATATGAGAAGAACCCAGTGCACTTACGAAAAGAGAAGGTGTTTGCCTCTTTTGTTTCTGGTTTTATTGGCTGCATCCATGCATGTAATGCACCACAGCACCCTGTTAACCATGTATCATGGTGATGTGCTCGTATACATGCTTCGTGAACACGTACAGTAAAAAACATCAGAGAAATCAGTATACAAAAAAAACTATTTCACATTTTGCATGACATCAATTCAACAACAACAATTTCATGAAAGGCTTAATGAGCGATAAACTCCAAACAAGAAATAAGTTTCTTAGGAAATTATTTTTTATTTATTTCTCATCAAAAAAATTTACATTTCAGACAGAAATTTTTTCAAGGGATGTAAAAATTCTACTGATCATCATCATTAGACCGTGTAGGTTTTATGTATCTGTGATCTTCAGAATTTCTGCAATGTTCTGTAATGTTCCTTTAACCATGCATTTATTTTAGTGATTGACTGAGTGGAAATAAAGTCTACTGATTGATTGATAAAGGCCTTCTGAAAGCAGTCAATAGTTCATTATAAAGTCTATTGATTGATTGATAAAGGCCTTCTGAAGGCAGTCAATAGTTCATACCAAAGCCTGTTGGAACCTGCGTAAGACTTAAAGACACTGGTAACTATTAGTAATTGTCAAAGACCAGTCTTCTCACTTGGTGTATCTCAACATATTTTATGCATAAAATAACAAACCTGTGAAAATTTAAGCTCAATTGGTCGTCGAAGTTGCAAGACAATAATGAAAGCAAAACGGACATTGTCACACGAAGGTGTTTGCTTTCAGATGCTTGATTTCGAGACCTCAAATTCTAATCTGAGGTCTTGAAATCAAATTCGTGGAACACTACTTCTTTCTCGAAAACTACGTTACTTCAGAGAATGACGTTTCTCACAATATTTTGTACTACCAACAGCTCTCCATTACTCGTTACTAAGTAAGGTTTTATGCTAATAATTGTTTTGAGTAGCTACTTGCCTTTAAACTGTGTAAATTCAATATCAATCAAAATTCTATTGACCTAGATTCCCAGCCCTGATTAAACCACATTCTAGTCAAAGGTCTGGCAGGGTTTCACATTAAAGGGGTTCATGATAACTATCAGCAAGAAAACCTTTAAACCACGGGACTGACTCAATCAACTGACCAATCAACTGACCAGTCATTTGACCAATCAATTGATTTGATTTCCCAGCCCTGATTAGACCACATTCTAGTCAAAGTCTGGCAGGGTTTCACGTTAAAGGGACTCATAAATACTGCCAGAAAGAAAACCCTTAAAGTAAGTGACTGACTCAATCAACTGACCAGTCATTTGACCAATCAATTGACTTGATTTCCCAGCCCTGATTAGACCACATTCTAGTCAAAGGTCTGGCAGGGTTTCACATTAAAGGGACTCATAAATACTGCCAGAAAGAAAACCCTTAAAGTAAGTGACTGACTCAATCAACTGACTAACCAACTGACCAATCAACTGACCAATCAATTGACCAATCAATTGACCAATCAATTGACCAATCAATTGACCAATCAGTTGACCAATCATGTGACTTGACTGTCAGGGTTTCACGTTAAAGGGGTTCATGATTTATTGTCAGGAAGAACACCTTTAAATTAAGGGACTGACCAATCAACTGACCAACAAACTGACCAGTCAATTGACCAGTCATTTGACCAATCAATTGATTTGATTTCACAGCCCTGATTAGACTGTATTGTAGTCAAAGGACTGTCAGGGTTTCACGTTAAAGGGACTCATAATAACTGCCAGAAAGAAAACCCTTTAACTAATTGACTGACCAATCAACTGACTAACCAACTGACCAATCAACTGACTAACCAACTGACCAATCAATTGACCAATCAATTGACCAATCAATTGACCAATCAACTGACTTGACTGTCAGGGTTTCACGTTAAAGGGGTTCATGATTTATTGTCAGGAAGAACACCTTTAAATTAAGGGACTGACCAATCCACTGACCAATCATTTGACCAGTCAATTGACCAGTCATTTGACCCATCAATTGACTAAGATTCTAGTCAAAGGTATGGCAGGGTTTCACCTTAAAAGGGGTTCTTGCATAAATTACTTTCAGAAGAAACATTTAAATGAAATTGAGGAACTGACCAATCAACTGTCCAACCAACACCAACCAACTGACAAAACAACTGACAAAACCAACCCAAGTTGTAATTACTATGTCTGTTTAAATGTGTTTCTCATTTCCCACTTTACGCATTTACTTTAGAAGTGAAACTTGTCATTAGGACATTGCAAATTATATCATCAATTTGAGCTGTTTTAACTGAATTTGCACAGGGGGCATTTTTAAAATGTCAACCACATTCCTAAATTGACTTTTAAAGAGAGGGATTTTACAACAGTAGACTAAAAGGTTTAAATGACATAAATGACGCTGATTGTGAAAGATGAATCCTAATATTTTGAGTGCATGTACCTGTACTGCTTGAAGACGTCTGATTCTGCCGTGAATTGTCTTCAATTCCTCTGGCACTACCCTGAACTGCCGATGGCACATCTTATTCCCCATGGCATACTAAATACCGTCGCTATCTGTACAAACTTGCCCCATAAAAATACATTAGCATCAATTTCCCCAAAAGAGTTCGATACAACTCACCGCCACAGAGGCAATTACGAAATGTGGTATCAAATAGCTCTCTTTCCAATATTCGGAGGGCACTCGCTGTAGTTGACCTGTTGGCTAAAGGTTCACAAAACACACAATTTATACAAAACTTGAAAAGCTTGACATTTTTTAGAATAACAAACACTATAGATGAGATTAGAATATTAGAAAAACCCTTATCTTTATGACAACCTATGTCAAATCAATACATCGTCATGGTTATCACCGTGGTAATGTCAACAGCTCTGACAAGCGTACTCAAATTTCGAGTGTTTTATAAGACACTACAATTGATGAAACGAATTCTCAAAGTATAAAAAAATACAGCCAAATTGACACAATTTAGCATACAGTTCCTTGCAGTCCTTCAATTTCATCTTCGATCACGTTGAAAGGGCGCCAGCGTTGGAAAATCTACAAAGTGAATGGGAAACATTTGAAGGGCACCAAGGCCAAGACTAGGGGCAACAGAGGTCATGACCTCCGTGGCCTGCATGTAATTTGAGGAGTGATTCATATATACTCGCTGGTTTTTTTATACCGGAGCTCTCTGTTTTGTTGCTGCCCCCCAAAAAAAAAAAATATATATATATTAAAAAAAATAATAATAATAGTAATAATTAATAATAATAGTAATGATAATAATAATAATAATACAATTTAAACAATAATAATAATAATAATAAATTACAATGAAGCTAAAACTGTATGATAACTCCCCAGATTGCAGAGTAGGGCTTTTTAAAACCAAAGAAAAATTAAATGTTAGTATTGGGCTTCATGCTTGCAAGGTTTCAAAATCGCATGCTTTTGCACTTTGCGCTCAAAGTTAATGGGTTTTTTTCTCCCTCTAATAGCCTATCACATCCATGCTTTACCGATTGTTTCCTTTGGGAAAGTTGTCTGCACGTTTTTGGTTAATGCAGACATTTTTATTGACAGGACAGAGGGTGGTGTCCTGTCCTACTGTTGTTGCAGGTACATGTAGTGATGCCGAAGTTAAAGATTAATAAGTCACCTACATAATATTAGTTTTCCTGCGAAAATGGAATAAAAATCATCATTAAATAGTATACAAAATCATTACTTCAGATAGCATTCTCAAAGATCTAAAAAATATAAAAACATTAGGATGCCCCAGATTGCACAATAAAGCTTTGAAAACCAAAGATACAAAAAAACAATTCCGAGGACCACAGTTCAGGTTGCTTAAAAGCCGAACTTCCCAAATTGGAGTCAACAATGCCGAACAGTTTTTAAGACGCCCAGGGAGAACCCTGGCAATCTCAAACAATTCTTATGTAAATGATATTCAACTCAAGGGAACAAATTAATTGATTGTGAGATAATAACCGCAAAGGGGACTTTTTTGTTTGCAGTTTATTAAAAAAAGATTTCCTCACAAACGGCATATCCTGAAATTGTTATTAAAAAAAAAAAAAAAACATCAGCCACAATATTGAGACTCTGGTTGTCGTCAGATCTACGCATAAAAAATCCATGAATATTACAGTCTCTAATGAGATTGGTACACTGTGACTGTCTAGCCTGCGGCAATTACTTATTGCCTTATCAATGAGCATTTGTATCCGCTTGGCTCTCCAGTGAATTCCCGAGCAGTAGTTTTCTTCTTTTCTCATATCACTCTCTTCCCTTACTGCTGAATTTGTTCTCTGTCTCTCGCTTTGTTTCTCATGTTTACGAGTGGGCAACTTCCATCTCCACTTTAAAGGGTTCGTATACGCTTACAGGACTCTAGCAGTAGTTCTCTTCCCTTCTTATCGCTCTCCTCTGTTGTACTGCTAAATTTGTTCTGTCTCTCGCTTTGTCTCTCATGTTTGCAAGTGGGCTACTTCCATCTCCACTTTAAAGGGTTCGTATACGCTTACAGGACTCTAGCAGTAGTTCTCTTCCCTTCTTATCGCTCTCCTCTGTTGAACTGCTAAATTTGTTCTGTCTCTCGCTTTGTCTCTCATGTTTGCAAGTGGGCTACTTCCATCTCCACTTTAAAGGGTTCGTATACGCTAACAGGACTCGAGCAGTAGTTCTCTTCGCTTCTTTTCGCTCTCCTCTGTTGTACTGCTAAATTTGTTCTCTGTCTCTCGCTTTGTCTCTCATGTTTGCAAGTGGGCTACTTCCATCTCCACTTTAAAGGGTTCGTATACGCTAACAGGACTCTAGCAGTAGTTCTCTTCCCTTCTTATTGCTCTCCTCTGTTGTACTGCTAAATTTGTTCTGTCTCTCGCTTTGTCTCTCATGTTTGCAAGTGGGCTACTTCCATCTCCACTTTAAAGGGTTCGTATACGCTTACAGGACTCTAGCAGTAGTTCTCTTCCCTTCTTATCGGTCTCCTCTGTTGTACTGCTAAATTTGTTCTCTGTCTCTCGCTTTGTCTCTCATGTTTGCAAGTGGGCTACTTCCATCTCCACTTTAAAGGGTTCGTATACGCTAACAGGACTCTAGCAGTAGTTCTCTTCCCTTCTTATTGCTCTCCTCTGTTGTACTGTTAAATTTGTTCTCTGTCTCTCGCTCTGTCTCTCGCTTTGTCTCTCATGTTTCATGTTTGTAGCTCTACAGCCCATTTCACGCTGATTTCGCGCAAGCGTTGCGCAAGTGGACTTACGAAGTTGCGTCAAGTTTCGTGAGATTGGCTGCAGAGCCTTTACTGACCCGGAATTTGTTTTACAAGACAAGAATCAAAATGAGAAGAGACTATAATCAAAAGGAGAACATGGTTTTATCATCTAAACTGTTTCAATTGAACAAATACTTTGAGAAGATTTATCTCTTTTGTTTTGGGTGATACTCCGCAGGATTGAAAGATATTTGTGAGACTCAAACTCAACATTTGAACATCATTCTTTTGAGACAAAGGTGTTGAATTGAAGAAGAACCAAGATTACTGGACTTGTCTTGTCTTGAGTTTACTGGCCCGACAATGAAATCACTGGCCTTGGGCCTGCAGTCTGGTGTAAAATTTAAGCCCTGCTGTTTGGTAATTGGAAACCACTGGTTGTTTTAATCCTATAGTTGTAAATATATCCATGTACTACATATGTATACCATGAAACTACCTGTGAAAATTTTATTTAAAAGGGCGATAGCGTTTAGTGAGATATTGCCAAAAATCTGGAACCGCTACGTCCACGCAGGAAGATTAATCTGCATTTTGGAATACACATTCTGAGAAACATCACTGTCAGTAATGCTTCTCAGATTCAAAAAAACAATTATTGGGAAAATGAAGTGACATCTTTTTCCATAACCGCAGTACTTTGAAGTGAAAGGTTTCCTCTAAAAATGCATTATACTATCCAAATCTGCCGCTATTTCTTTCCAAGTTTTTGTTGCCAATAATTTTCAGTGTCATTACCAAACGTGTACGGACCCTTTAAGCATGATGTACTTTCCTCTAGGAATTAATAAAAATGCTACAGTATGACCATGCATATGCTCGGAGCATCAAGGAATGACACAAGACGACTTGGGATAACATACATGTAACTGTGTGCTCTTGTGTCTGTTGCACTTATCGTAGGCGCCTTGCATGTACATTCTAAAATTGAAATACTTAATGGATGAGGAGAGCTCAAAATAAATACAGAACCGTGTACAAGTACATGTACTATGTCCAATTTACCGGGTCATTTTTACCAGATATTGAAGCATTTGACAGCAGTTTTATTTTGTCATAACATTGCCTAGTATGTAGCGTTTGTGGTGTACTAGCGTATAGAGACGAGCATTCAGTATGATCAAGGTACTGGTGCGTATGGTTGTATAGTTCACTTGTACTTTTTCAGTGATACATGTATACATAAGGACATGTGTAGCGTAGGGACATGTTTTTGTAAGTCAGTACTGCAGTGACTAGTCTGTTGTATAAAATATCGATCAAAGTATTTTTATAGCTTTTGTCTAAAACTCCCCACGCCCCACCCCATCCTTGTTGCGCAAATTTGTGTGCTTTCAGATGCTTAATGAAAGGCTTCATTCAGGCTGGAAGTCTTTTACCATGTTACTTCAGAGGGAGCCGTTTCCCACAATGTTTTATAGTATCAACAGCTCTCCATTGCTTAGTTACCAATTTACTTTTTATGCAGACAAATATTTTGAATAATTACCAAAAGTGTCTAGAGCCTTTAAATGTTTTTTCTTTTTTCATTTGCGATCTAAGACAGAAGTATTTAAAGGAAAGTCTAAATACAAAACCGTTTGTTTTTTTACTCTCCCATTGTTTCTTTTTATCAAACCCTTTCAAAACAATCTTTAATATTGTAATTAAGTCACCGCTTGTGCTACTGTTTCCTCCTTCAATTACAAAAGATTCCCTAGACTTCCTTCCTGTATGGACCAAAGTCAACTTCTTAATGTTATCCTGCGCTTCATCTTCCACATCCTTCGTCAATATCCATCCCTCTCATATTTCCTCTGATTTCCCGTCGTCCTGATCCTTGAGACTGTGACAACATCCTTCATCATCAAGAAGGTGCCCTTCTTCTTCTTCTTCTTCTTCTTCTTCTTCCTTAAGATGTTTCCTTCTCCCATCTCTTAAAGGAAGTGTACACATTTGGTAATTACTCCAAAAACTAATGACCTTAAAAACTTACTTGATACAATAAAACATTGTGCGAAAATGACTCCCTATGAAGTATCATGCCTGAAGTCTTTCTCAGATTCAAATAGTTTAGTTAGAAATTACCTCTTTCTAACAAACTATGTTACTTCAGAGGGAGTCGTTTCCTGCAATGTTGTACAACAACAACTCCAATTCTTGCTACAAGCAAGTTTTTATCCTAATATTTTGATTAATAACCGAACATGTCCGGTGGCTTTAAGACACTAAAGCATCTTATCTTACTGAGGGCGGCTATTGATAATACCTTAAGACAACATAACTCTTATTTTGTTTCTTCTTTCTCTCCATTCTTTTTTGTAGTTGTTACAAGTTTGATGCGATCACCAGATGATCTTGTGCTGAAAGTCAAAGAAGGTGAGATGAAAGAATTTTGTGTTTCTAGGATTTTAATGTTTTTAATGGTCGGCCGACACATATTTAAAACAAAATGTCTGGGCCTCTTTTCAAAAACATTTGCTTTCTTTCGTCTGAGATGGTTTAAATGTTTCCTTTATTTTTCATTCAAGAAGAAAACAAAAGGAGTGGCCTCTTTAAAGGAAACGGGCGGGAACGCTAAATGTGTTTAAATTTTGATTTGACCAAATAGCGCAATTTTCAGGAAATTTTAAATTTCATCAAATCTCATCCCTGACTCTTTTGTACATTCCTAGCGAGCAGGATATAAACCACACAGTCCGATAACAGTGTAATTTTATGCGCACATGTACAGTACTTTGTTTTAGACTGCATAATTTCCCAACGGACGTGATGGAAACCGAACGCTTGCGTTTCCTGCTAACATTACTCTGTAGCGACTTCCTACTTGTGGCTCATGTGGTTTGCTCAACAACCACTTAGCAGAACCATTTCTTCTGTAAATACAACGACCACGATGTGTGACTTGAGTAGTGGACAAACAAGTCCTTATAATCACACGGTATCTTAAAGGAACATTAGAGGATTGGTTAGACAAAAAACTTGTCTAAGATCACAGATTTGCATAAAACTTGCACAGTCTAATGATGATGATGGTGGAAAACATCCCTTGAAATATTTCTGGAGAATACACCAAAGAGATAAAACTATGCTACATATTAGGAGAAACAGTGTTTTTTCTTTCCATTATTCTCTTGCAACTTCGCTGACCAATTGAATAAAAAAAATTCACAGGTTTGTTATTTAATGCATACGGTTGGGATACACCAAGTGAGACACACATGTGAGAATACCGGTCTTTGACAATTACCAATGGTGTCCAGTGCCTTTAATGTGTACACCATGTACACGTTCGTGTATCTATTATTGTATAGTGCATGCATGCTCCCATCAATATTTTAGCTGCATGCATACTCAACAAACATTCGTAGTACCAACAGACTTGGTAATAATAATAATAATATTAACTTAAAATTTATAGGGGCGCGCAGTATCTGGAATAGATCCATTCAAAGGCGCCGGAAGCTAGTCAGCTGACAAATTAAACAGATAAGACTTGAGGTTGTGTTTGAAAGTAGAAAGATCAGGTGTGTCCCTCAGCTCGTCTGGCAAGGAATTCCAGAGACGCGGTGCGCAGCTGGAAAAGGCACGGTCTCCGTAACTTGCCAGACGAGTTTTGGGAACATAGAGTATGTGTGATGATGATGATGATCTAAGGCCTGGTCTGATGTTTCGTTGTTGTAAAAGATGTGTAATGTAGCAAGGTGTTAACCCATGGAGGGCCTTGAATGTGAGAAGCAAGATTTTGAATTGTATTCTATGTTTAACAGGAAGCCAGTGGAGATTATATAAAATGGGTGTTATGTGATCGGAAGATTTGGTTCTGGTGAGTAAGCGGGCAGAAGCGTTTTGGACTTTTTGAAGACAGTTTAGTGATTGCTGAGGTAGTCCTGTAAGTAGACTGTTGCAGAAGTCCAGTCTTGATGAGATGAATGCAATGAATGAGTTGTTCAGCTGTATGCAGTGAATGTGATGCCCTGATTGCAGCTATGCGTCGGAAAACATCCATGGTGTTTTCACGTTTCACAGTTCTTTATAAAAAGTGTCATCACCCTCAAACGGTCTTGAGGTACAAAAAAACCACACACACACTACACTAAGCTAGACATGCTAGGAGGAGTGGTGAAGCCTTATGAACTGCCTGCAGACAATATTAAGCATTGGACGAATCGAATCTGAAGTGTTGTTTAGCGAAAGTTAACGTACTTTGACATTTTGAGGGGGAAATCTTCTAGGAATTCTTCTAGGAAAAAGATTTTCCTTTATACTGGTGGATCAGTGATTAGATTACTATTGATAAACGTTGAATACTGTTGCCACTTGTTACCAATTAAACAAAATTTGCGTGCGTTAAGGGATTGATTCTAAGCCCTCTGAATTACACCGCTGTAAATATTTATGAAAGCGACCTCGTCCATTCGGATGGACGCGTAAAAAAAAGCTAAGGACGAGAGAGGACAGCGAGTGATGGCGTGTTAATCGCACCGTATAACTCGCAAGTTATAACTGGGAGATAATTTGTTGAATTAAGGAATCCCATGACAGTAGACTTGAACTATTGGCTGTGTTGTAACTCCTCGAATGTCTTCTGGATGAGTGCATCTCAGAGACAGTTCAAGAAGCAACGTATGCGGCCTCTTTTGATTCAGCCTCTGTCACGCCGATATGGATGACATTTTGTCAGAGGATGACTTTGGGTATTTATTAGGTTGGCTGCGGTTTTTACCAGGGTCTTTAAAAACCATTGCAAGGGTGGAAATTATATCCAGGGGCTTCAGACCTTTTACAAGGGGCAGACGTAGACGCCAATATGTTTGTGAATCTTTTCAATTTTACAGACGACAGAAATTCCATCTCGGTCTGTAGTCATATGTAAAGGAAAGTACCAGAAGTGTTCTGCACGTGACTGCCGGTAATAGCACAGCGTTTCTTTAAAAGGCAAAAGATACCTTTGGTTTTGGGAATGTTTCAAAATTGTTTTTGAACCCTACACAGGGGTCGGGTTTGGGAGAACTATCCACAAGACAGGGCCAGTACATGTACACGTGTACACATTTTCCACCCCCCCCCCCCCTCGTCCAATATCCCTACTTTTCCAAAAACCCATAGATTAAGTTCAAACAAGTTCCGATAACCCTGATGTTCTGACAACCCTACATGTATGTTCTGAAAAACCTTAGATGATATACACGCTAGGGTTAGGGTTGATGCTTCTTGGAGGGACCCACACCCCCACGAAAAAAATCATAATGTCCTTATGTTTTTTTCTAACTGTTATAATATAAATGCATCACTTTTCTTTGTGTGTGGGAAAAATAAAAGAAATGAATCAAAAAAAGGGGTTAGGGTTATGGTATGTTCCGAAAAAAGAAAAAAAAAACTGATGATTTACTCGCTAGGGTTAGGGTTAGGTAATGTGTGTTCTGAAAACCCCTTGATGATTTTTGCATGCTGGGGTTAGGATTAGAGTTAAGATTGGGAAAATATACTAGGGAGGTTGGAACATCTATAATGTAATCAGCTAGAACAGCCCATTTGCTTTTTTTAATATGATGACGTAGCAACTCGCGTTTCAAATTTTGCCATGAAAGTGTATCAGATCAAATGACTTGTTAAATATTGTTTAACGTGAGGTTAGAGATTTAAAATTTTGTTCCTATCGTAATTTCATAAGGACAACACTTAACATCATGTATTTAGGCCGATGACTCTTAAACTCAGTGAGGTTAATTAAGTCAGTCATATTGGCCCATGGCATTGACCATGAGGTAATGAAATGTAGTTGACGTCGGCAATATTGGCCCAAGAAAAGACCATGCTGTGATGCATTAGTAATAGAATCCAAACTAACACAGCATGCATCGAAAGATTTACTCTTTGAATCCAACGATTCACATGTTTTTTCTTCTCGGTCTTTCTCTCTCTCAGCGCTTTAAAGGATTTGGGTACTTTTTGTACGACACACACAATGTCCACAATTTGACGATAAACTTACACTGTTTGAGGATAATGATGGTAGAAAGCTTCCCTTAATTAACTTAAAATATTAGTTGCTGTATGAGGCACTGTATTTTTGTGAGAAATGAGTAACACAATTAAGTAGGATTTGAAACTTTGCATGGTAGAAATATGATATGGAAAGGTTTGCGGTAATACCATGTAATGACTGTCTCTAATGAGTTGGGTTGGTTCTGAAAAGAACCGTTGGTTTCAACTCGTCGTTTCGATCAGTATGCTCTGATCATCTTCTGGTGTAAAACAATGTCACAAACAAAATTGTCTCAGGAGACGGAAATTAATTTATCATGTACAATGTATACGCGACTCTCCCGATAACATTGCTCTGTGATTTTCACTTTTTCCTCAAAAACTAATGGAGCTGAAACTTCAACAGGTAAATTATATTCCAATGTACAATTTCATTCAAAGCCGAGTAGGGATTCATGTCACGGCCAAAAACTTGTTCTACAAAAGGTTAATATCAAAACCCTTTAATTGTCAAATATTTCCACGTCAACTGCGGGCCAAAGATCAAGTGGTGAATGAGCATGCCCTTCACCTTGATGTTGCCCTTCTTAGTTGACTCGGAGGGGGGGGGGGTGTTGAGGGGGTGTAACGTGTTCTCTTCCAGACCTTGTTGTCATTATCTAGTTGATATCATTCAACGTTTTCAAAATCAATTTTGAGATTACTTACAGGTCAAATGCATGTTTAAAGGCACTGGACACCTTTGGTAATGGTTGTCAAAGGCCAGTATTCTCACTTGGTGTATATTCCTTATACATGTATGCATTACAAAATAACACACCAGTGAACGTTTGGACTCAATTGGTCATTGAATTTGCAAGAGAATAATAAAAGAAACAATACCAGTGTTGGACAAATTGTGTACTTTCATAATGCATTAATGAAAGGCCTCATCAGCTGAAGTCTTGTATTGTTTAACATGCTTGAGTGAGAAACTACCTCTTTCTAAAAAAAAAAATACGTTACTGCAGAGGGAGTCGTTTCTCACCATGTTTTTAATACTATCAACAGCTCTCCAATGCTCGTTACTAAGTCAGTTTTTATACCAACAATCATTTTGAGTAATTACCAATTGTGTCCACTGCCTTTAACTTGCCAATAAACTACAGGCAACTCAATACACTTTGTACTAAAGGTTCAAGTTGCACTGACTGACTGGTGCCCTCCGTGCATTTCCTTTCCTGTCATGCCTGTACATGTACGTGATGTATAGATTCATTGCCATGCTGTGGTACTGGTGCAGTTTACACATGTAGTTATTATTAGCCCAATGCTGAACATGTCCGAAGGTGGTTCGTGGTTCCTACCATGGGTCGTGTGAAGTGAACAAGGTTGTATCCTTTTGCTAATAATGTTTTAACGTAAGAATGTAGACTTTCTTTAAAGCTGTTGGTCAGCCTGGCAACAACAGTTAATTTCACTACATGTACCTACATGTAACTGTTAGTATGTGTGGTTCGAACCTGTACAGTTATAGTCCAATGCTGAACTGTGTTTTAAAGGTGTTCTGTGTGACTGAAGTGAATGAGAACGTATCCTTTTTGCTAGTAATGTTTTATCAGAAGATTTCCTTGCATCCGTAAGCACCGATTCTTTGCTTACTCTGTAAGAAGAGCCATGAAATTTGGGCCTGGTCTCTTGACAATTATCAAAAATACACATTGCCTTGAATTGAAAGGTTTTAAATGAGACTAGTTTTAAAGAGGATTTATGCTAAATTGTGCATTTCATTACCATAAAGGTTATTGAAATTTCAGGAGTGCTGGTACATGAAACATAGTATGTAAGGTTCATTTTAATTTCGTGGGAGCAACTGTATCTGATCCCTAGGGATGGGTATAGAGGTCACCAAATTTATGAAGCAATTGTTAGCGTACTTTCAGTGTGAAATCTACTGTTGCGCCTGCGGTAAACGTTATGCCACAGTGTATATTGGGAATTAAAAATTGGTCACAACTTAAGTCGCAACTAATTTGAGGTGCGACTAGTTGGTAGTAAATTTCACCAGTCGCCCATGCCTACCAACCGTTATTGTAACACATGTTCACAACTAGCATCTGTCTATTGTCATGATATGTTTCACTTGACTCTTTTAGATCTGTCCCTCGTTTTTACAATAACAACCGGCTATAGAAACATTCACTTCCTAGCTCACTTGTTATTTCAAGCTTTGCGGTTTGATCCAGTTTTCATTGAGGACGGCAGTTTCCTCGTCCGAGTTTCATCTGTTCAGTTTGAACTAATCCCAGCAGCAGGCCATTTTATCAGGCCTGATTCTTCACAGAGGCAGCGAAGGCGATTGCCTCCATGCCCCCTTGTCATTGCCTTGGTGCCCTTGAAATGCTCTCAGTAGAAATTTAAATTTCCTCTTTGGGTGCCCTTTCCCAAGTAGAAAATGCCTTGATGCCCTTGCCCTTTCAAAAACTAAGCATACTGGCCTGGTTTTATGATACAAGCTGGTAAACAAAAACCCTGCATCTCAGTTTCATTGTCAAAGGAGCGTTACAGATTTGTTTTTTTGCTAACAAAACAGTTGCTGGCAGTGTAATCCACCATTATGTACATAAACTGACAAACCTGTATGAGTTTGAGATCGATCGGCCATCATGGGTCATGAGAAAATAGTGAAAAAAGCGATTACACATTTTGCATGGCATCGATTTAAAAATAAAACTTATTGTGGACTAAATGGAACTAAAATCTAACTTTTTTTCTCTCCGCAGACTCAGAAACAAAAGCCAGAGTTCTGACATTCCTTGAGCCACTGGAGAACCCTCCGGGATCAAACACCAAAGTCAGGGTCAAGACCATCGGCCGAGGCAGCCCAAAGCACAAACAGCAAAAGAGTGAGGAGCAATCACCCACCAGAACTGATCCAAGCGAGTCGTCACCACCGACAACGCCCAACGAAAGAACAGCCCCTGAAAGTAGTCCAGAGAATGGAGGAACTGCCGTGAGTTTGGAGTCGTTCTCTAGAGGCGACCTTGTGCCAGGTGTAGGACAAAATAATGGCGATGAATCAACTCTTGAGGGCAGTGTAACAACTCAAAGATTATCAAGTGTAGATTTACAGGTGAAGCAGTGCAAGAGTGGAGGCGTAATTATTGTAGAGACTCCAAATTCCAACAAGCAATCGCCAATAAAGGCTAAGCAAACACATCCACCCGATCACAGGATAGGAGCCGGCGCCCCCATTAACGGGATTAGCAAGGATCAATTACGGGTTCGGGATGTACCCAGCTCCAGACAGGTGTACGCGGCGAATGCTTATTCATTTAGCTCCGATTCCAGTGTTTCAGACATTCCATCTGTTCAGGTTATGACGACAGTGGCACAGATACACCGAGAAGATTCCTCGTTGACGTCTCGGACTTCAAAAGCCGGGATAGTTGATATGATGGACGGACAGCTCCACAGCTGCTTCGACCCGAATCATAGGACTGATACAACCTTCTCGGATTACAGGCACAATGACATCAATAGAAATAAAATGCCTACAGTAACGTTAGCGGAGAGTGAATCGTCACAGAGCGAGTTGTCCTCGCAGGCAAGTTCGTGTCCTTCCGAAGGACCGCTATCGGAGTCACCGCTCAGAACTCAAAAACTGATATCGTCCTCGAGACAGCCCTCTGGAAGGGATACAGTTGAAACGGAGCGTCCAACACAAACAGATGTATTAATAGGAGATAAAGAATCAGACAGTGTGGCCTACGATTCTGGATACGCAAGCACGTCGTCGGTTGCAAAACAGTGCTCGAACGTTGCACATTCCCAGTCAACTCAGACTAATTTGGACTCGGACGCAAACAGGTTGGTCGAAAACTCGACAGAGGAACAGGAAGCGAGCGCGCCGGTTAATCATGCCGGGAACGACGCCACGGAGCACTGGAATGGTGGAATGGGTGCGAGAACGTCTAGTGACCACAGCGTGAACTCTGAAGAATCTGAATGCCTGGACATGGATAGTTTAGGAAACGCACTCCAGGCTGGAAATAAAAACTTGGACGTGCCATCGGCTCAACGACTTGCAAAAAGACTCTTCATGTTGGACGGATTCAAGAGATCGGATGTGTCCAGGCACCTGAGTAAAAGGTAAGTCTAGGTGTCTAGTCGATTAACTATTTGTTTGGGTATTTTATTTATTTATTTATTTATTTATTAGACACCCAACAGTACAATGAGCTCCAATAACAGGATGGATAGGAAACGAAAATAAATGTCAAGTTTTAGATTTGGGAGGAAAACCCTAAATGGAAAACGCAATTTTGGTTTTACCCATATGCACCGATGTGTGTTAGCACTAACTTAAGACTTACCCGAGTTCCATGAAAAAAATCACAGGCATATTACTCGGGTTGGATTCGAACCCACGACCTTTGCAATTCTAGAACAGTGTCATACATGTGCCAACTAGACCACCAAGATTGCCTGGTAGCTAGAGGCAGTTCGATCATGTTTAGCAGCGGGTACTGCAAACGATTTAATAGATCTTGTTAAACTGCTTCCCAACCAAAAGTATTGTTTCAATGCAAAATACAGTTAATGTCCAGGGTCCACTTTCATAGAGCTGCTAAGCACAAAAAATTGCTTAGCATGAGATTTCTTCCTTTGATAAAAACAGGATTACCAACCAAGTTTTCTTTTGATGCATATTGCCTGTTACTGGTTTTCAGCTGTTGTTTGCTTATCCTGAAAATCACATGGAAAGTTGGTTGGTAATCCTGTTTTTATCAAGGAAAAAATTCCATGCTATGCAATTTTTTGTGCTTAGCAGCTCTATGAAATTGGCCCCGGATTTTTGAGTCTTTTTTGAAGGCTACACTAAAAACACAACACACATGAGCGAGTATGTACATAGACCTTATTGCAAATACCAATGCGCAAGCGCAGACTGTTGAATGAGGTGCATTGTGGGATAGATATCGATCAAATTTGGATACCAGCTAGACCACAATGCACCTAATTCCAAGCTTTACGCGCGCGCCCCAGTATTTGCGAAAAGGTCTAATTTGTAAGTGTAACTGAAACAGTGCGGTGGAAATACATGAGAAGATGCCCAGAAAGCATCTAGAAAGAAACAAACATATGTAATAACAATGGAGGTATAACACATCACAGCAACTATTCTCTTGAAAGAGAAGGTCACAAACATTTGATTAATAACTCTTAAAATAAATGGCAATTCTTAAAATAAATGGCAATTCTTAAAATGAATGGCAATTAAAACTTAGCCCTACTTGGTTCCAAACAAAACTTTTGATAATACCGGTACATGTAAAGCATTTTTTTGAATCATTTCACTTGGAATCGGAAGTAATGTGAATATGGAAGAAACATTCAAGTTTTTATCCCTCAAGTTTGAACAGCCTATCACATCACTGTACCTTTAATCTCAAGGAAGGGAACGCGAAGGAAAAATCCACAGCCACTAGATTCTGTGCAGTTGGGTTATTTTAATCTAATATAGCCGTCAGTGTATAGTGAAGGTAAAAAAAGTGTCTTGGAAGCCTTTGAGTTCGGTCCTGACCGCCGGGAGCAGTCGAGCCTCAACAGAAGACAGCAGGAATTTTATAAGCTGTTGGTTCAGTGTCGCACTTCGCAGAAAATTAGATGTCGAGTTTCAACTGTTATGCTTGATTTGAATTTAGTCAGTGGCTGTTGGGATCCGGAAAAAGCTGCTGTAAAAAAAGAATAGTTGATTAGTTGTGGTGTTCACAATGTATTTGAAATACCGTGCAATTTCAAGGCATATTTATGGGGATCATTATATTATATTTTTAAAACATCTTTCCAACCATTATGCTTTTCATAACAAACGGTTTCAAACGATTTGCATGGACCAACTCGCCCGATCCAAGGCAGCGTGTCCCTTTAATATGAACCTGAGAAAAGGATAATAATAATAATTTATTGAATTTATATTGCGGCTCTCTCCAGGACCAGCCCGTTTAGGGGGCGCATAAGAGTAAAAAAATACCATGAAAATTACAGAATAGACAAAAATTATGAAAAAGATGTGCTGTTATTGAATGCTCTATGATTACTTTCAGTGATGCAATCTTTGTTTTTTTTTGTAGGAAGTACTGATGTACTTCATTACCAGTATCGGTTTCATAACGTCTGTAAAATCTACTTGTAGACTTTTGTTTGTCTCTACCTGAGGGGAAACTTAAGAGGAAATGTAAACTCATTCAAACCCCAAATTGATCATTTAATTGACGTTTAGTTATTAACTCTTAAAATTAATGGCAACAAAATCTTTTGGTTAGAAGACAACATCAGCTTTCGGTATAAAGCATTTTGAGAAACATTTCACTTTGAAGTTAATGTGTATTCATGAACACCTCGGACAGTTTCGCTATTCCTATTGGTTGAGAACACGTCACGTGGGTGTGTATAAACCTTTGTTTATGACCGGTAAAAAAAGTGTTGAAACATGGGCGTGACACGCGAGCTTGCACCTATGCTAATAAGACAGTTTCTTCATTCCTATTGGTCGAGAGCAACGGCCGGGACAGTTGGGCCACATCACGCGATACGCGCGACGAGCACAGCATTCCCTTATAAGGAGTTGTTTACCCGAGGGCGGTGGAGGGCCTTACCATTTCATAGCTGGAGGGGTGTTGTGTTGAAAGAAATCATTGACAAATTATAATTTTTGCATTTATTTTACTTTTTGACCAAAAGTGTATAAATGCTGTTTGACTGAAAAGGTATTTATGAATGGGAATCAAAGTGTGTTGAATTGGTTTTCAACTAGTGGTTTAAACCCGCCAAGGCCTGGTTATTGATAATTTACCTCGACTTTGTCTCGGTAAAGTTATCAAGAACCATGGCCTCGTTGGGATTAAACCACTAGTTGAAAACCTCTTCACCACACATTGACTCCCTTAGTTATAATGTAGAAAGATTTACAAAGAAACTGAGAAGCGTTTCTCATTAACTGTTAGTAACATTTCTCAGACTGTGTATTCCTATATCAGGAATTATTCTTCCTGCATGGACATATTCGCAGCGATATCTCGAAAACACAAGCACCTTCTGAAACGAAATATTCACATCAGCTACAATGTACATTTATAATATGAATCAAACAATCAAACAGTTCCATAAACCAAAGGTATACTTTGCCTTTTTATAATCTGGGACTGAATTTATCTAGGATTGTATGTGCCCTCATGACAAGAGAAACGGCAGGGTACAATGCCATGCAGCTTTGAAAAAAATCCACAGTTACATCCTACATTGTAGCAAAGTTTTGCATCTTGCATTTAAAGCCGTTGGACACTTTCGGTAAACAGCATTGTCCAAAGGCCCACACTTCGTGTATCACAACTTCTATATAAAATAACAAACCTGTGAAAATTTAGGCTCAATCGGTCATCGGAGTCGGGAGAAAATAATGGGAAAACCCACCCTTGTTTCCGCACATTTCGCCGTGTCACGACATGTGTTTACTATAAATCTGTAATTTTCGATGTCGAGAATTGATAATTGTTTCAATGTTTTCTCAAAAAGTAAAGCATTTCATGGAATAAATTTCAAGAGAAGTCGTTTACCATTACCTTCTGTAAACCCTGTAAGTGATTTGTAAATCTGTGAACTTTTTTTTTTTTCTGTTCCGAAAGTGTATAATGGCTTTAACTCAATAACAACTTTAAAGTCCAAACAATGTGTAAGGCCAATTGAAAAAAAAAAATTAAAATGTTTAAAAGATGAGAATGAAGCAAATGATAATAATGGATATGAATGAGGATGACTGACGATGCTGACTTTGTATAAGACATAAATGAGGACTCGTCTCTCATGATATCCTTTAAGGAGCCTTTTAGTCCCCTCCGCCCAGTGGCATCTTGCTGGACTTCGCTGTGTCTTTACGTAATATGATAGCCAAATAACAGAGTCTGGTTACCTGGTGTTTAGGGACAACCATTCCTTCCTTGGTTGTTCATTTTGTACTTGTTATCAGGGTCCAATTTCATAGAGCTGCTGAGCACACAAATTTGCTAAGAATGAAATGTTTGCCTTGGAAAAAAACAGGATTTTCCAACCAAATTTCTACGTGATTTTCAATATAAGCAAACAACAGCTGAATACCTGTAACTAGAAAATGCAACAAAATGGAAATTTTGTTGGTAATCCTGTTTTTAGCAAGGAAGGAATTTCGTGCTAAGTAAATTTTCATGCTTAGCAGCTCTATGAAATTGGGCCCTGGTTAATTTGATATCCTGTATGGAAACGCTGTAGGACAGTCAGGGACAGCCTGCTTCTTAGGCCTGTATGCTTCCATTTTTGGAAAGGGCAAGGGAATTTGAAGAAATTTCTACTGTCGGAGCATTTCAAGGGCACCAAGGCATGGAGACAATCACCAGGATGGAGTCAATCACCTTCTGTGCCTTATGTATATTTCACGGAGCTAAAGGGCACCCTTTGAGGAAGTTATGAATTTCTACTGCCGAGGGTACCAAGGCAATGACCAGGAGCAGAATGGAAACAGTTACCTTCTGGGCCTGATACTTCACGGAGGCAACAGGCGATTGCCTCCACGCCCCCTGGTCATTGCCTTGGTGCCCTTGAAATGCTATACAGTAGAAATGCTACAGTACAACTTCCTCATAGGATGCCCTATACCAAGGAGGAATTGCCTTGGTGCCCTTGCCCTTTGAAAAAACGAATCATACAGCTCTTTTGTTGCCTCTGTGAAGTATCAGGTCTGACTTCTTGTTCCATTTTGGTATCCTCTTAAATATTTTGGCTACACGCAGATTATTTTGTGTAGGCACAACCTTTTCATCATTGAATGTGTTTCATTACTCATCGATGTTACCCTGGTAACTCAACATCCTACTCTGTGTGTTGTACATCATACGTGTCTATGGATGCATCAGGGTTCAATGGCAGACTATAATTTGGGATTTTTATCCGTTGTTTTAAATTGTTTTAATACTCTAGCAACATGCATACGTGTACATGTAGTTAGTTACCATAGAAATGCAACACCCTGCCGTGCCTGTGGTATGTAAAGGAAATCTTTATTACAGCAGGGTTAACAATAAATGTTAAAGGAACACGTTGCCTTGGATCGGACGAGTTGGTCTATAAAAAGCGTTTGTAACCGTTTGTTATAAAATACATATGGTTGGAAAGATGTTTTAAAAGTAGAATACAATGATCCACACATATTTGCCTCGAAATTGCGTGGTTTTCCTTTTACTTGGCGAACTAACACGGTCGGCCATTTATGGGAGTCAAAAATTTGACTCCCATAAATGGCCGACCGTGTTTGTCGACGAGGTAAGAGGAAAACCGTGCATTTTTTAGTGATACTTATGTGGATCATTATATTCTACTTTTAAAATATCTTTCTAATCATATGCATTTCATAACAAACGGTTACAAACGCTTTTCAAAGACCAACTCGACCGATCCAAAGGCAACAGGTTCCTTTAAGAGCTTCAACTTTGTCTGTTCCTAGTCATTCTATACGTATGCAATTGACGCAGTCAAATGTCAAGAGCAGAACATTTAGGGATATACATTTTTGTCATTTCTCATGGCTGTTACCATAGTAACTCAGCACACCGACTGTATGTTGGGGTGAGGGTTCAAGTTTTTGAATCAATGAATCAACAGCAACAGCATCAACAACCTTGAAAAAGAGCGCGCATCATGCGTACAAATGTGTGCAAGTTTAGGTACATGTAATGTATGTTTACAGAACGCACACTCCTGCGGCTGCCCTGTACACATTGCATGTGCACATTTTATTGATCAGTGCTGTAAGGTAGAGTCCTGATGCATTTGATGAGTTCACACCTACAGCCAAATAATAATAAAAACATGTTCAGCGTAAAAAAACAAGGAAGAAAGAGGCTTGGCCATTATCCTTGAGATAATTGTTTTTATTTTTTTTGTTAAAGGTCGACCTGTTAAAAGGAAGCAAACGGAGTATGCTGAACATGTTTTTATTTTTATTTGGCCTGTTTATTAACATACAGTATACAGTATGTGCTTGGTACTGTACAATACCATACACCATAGACAGTGTAGCCAACAAAACAAGATTAAGTTGCAATTTTGTTGATTGTCCCCAGCCCCTATTGCCATCGATAGTCACTGCTTGTTATCCCATCAGGGAAATTTGCTAATAAATAAAGCCGTATCTAGTTTCAAGTTCATTCTCTAAGTGCTGGGGGATTGTACAGGTGCCAATTATCATGTGGAACTCATCATTGTGTGTATTAATTGTGTACAGATGAAATATGTGACAGTGAAATAATAAAACAATGCATTATTAGCCCCCCCCCCCCCCCCGAAAAAAAAGGGCCTGGTTATTTCACATTTCGTTCAAAGGTGGCCGTCAAGCACTTTAATTCAAACTTGCCACCAGTTCTTCAGTTTAATGTCACTTAAAGGATTAAATGAGAAATAGGCCTACATAACAGTTTGTCTTTTTGAGCGGGAACAAAAATTTAAAATAATAAAAAAGTTAATAAAAGGATGAGGGAGAAGACGATTTTTTTTTATTTGGCCTTAACAACAGATAAAGAGCAAAATGAGACAGGTAAATAAGCACAAAAAAACAACCCAACAAACAAACCAACTAAACAAACAAAGCAAGAACCACAATAGATGGATTACAATACGTGTCAATGATTGCGATCTTTGATGTAAAACAATGGGAAAGTGCACGCATCTACACGCTACGCACGACTCTCAGCCATTGATAGCTCTTCACGCTTAAGTGCACAAGTCATCAAAGATGGCAGCCAATGACGTCTAGTGCAAACCATCTATACAGGGTTTTATTATTTGAGAATTAAGTTCACTTTATGTGGGTCAACAGTACTTACACGAGAAGACACAGTAATATATCATACTTCTTAACGTCACCTTGTAAGGCGTCTTGAGAAACACGCTTAATAAGACAGGTGGACGTACATGTAGTATAATAAATACATCATCTTCAATCTTGTAAGTCATACTGTACATGTCCTCCATGTTATCTCAAGAATGCCTGACCATCCTTCCGTGCAAGATAAATCTCTGACATGACAAAATACACATTGAATTGTATCCAGTATTCAATTAAATTCAGTTCAATTTAATAACACGTTTATTTACGTTGAATTGTATCCAGTATTCAATTAAATTCAATTCAATTCAATAATACGTTTATTCCATACTCTCGTTGAAAAAAATAAACAATTGTGAGAATTAAAGGCAGTGGACACTATTGGTAGTTACTCAAAATAATTATTGGCATAAAACCTTTCTTGGTGACGAGTAATGGGGAGAGGTTGTTGGTATAAAACATTGTGAGAAACGGCTCCCTCTGAAGTGCCATAGTTTTCGAGAAAGAAGTAATTTTCCACAGGTTTGATTTTGAGACCTCAAATTTAGAACTTGAGGTCTCGAAATCAACCATCTAAACGCACACAACTTCGTGTGACAAGGGTTATTTTTCTTTCATTATTATCTCGCAACTTCGATGACCGATTGAGCTCAAATTTTCACAGGTTTGTTATTTTATGCATATATGTTGAGATAAACCAACTGTGAAGGCTAGTCTTTGACAATTACCAATAGTGTCCACTGCCTTTAAACAGTACATAGAAATGTAACAAAATCTAAAGCGCATTAGATTGTACAGAACGATATAATCTTAAAGCAAATAATAAATAAATAACTAGGAATTAACTACGTACAAGAGAGGAGTGGGAGCATGAGGCTGTTAGAGTAAGTATATCTTGTTTGAAGGGTCTGGGTGATTTTTGTAGGACACAAAACACAATGTCCACAGATTTACATTCAACTTACACAGTTTGAAGATAATGATAGTAGAAAGCTTCCCTTAAAATATCACTTGCTGAAGTGCTGTAGTTTTTGAGGAGGTGAGTAAAAGAATGTCTCAAAAATAATTTTTGTCTCAGTGAGACGAAAATTATTTAGCATGTATAACATACTAATTGTGACATGGTTTTACTCATTTCGCAAAAGCTACACCTCAGCAAGTAATACTTTGAGGGAAGCTTTCTACCATCATTGTCTTCAAACCGTGTAAGTTTAATGTAAATGTGTGGAAAGTGTGTTTTGTATCGTACAAAAAGTACCCAAATCCTTCAAAGGCAAAGTATACAATTGTACCTTTGGTTTTTTTTTTTAACCGCTGGATTGTTTTAATCGTCAATGTAGATGTATGTGTACATTAAAGGCAGTGGACACTATTGGTAATTGTCAAAGACCAGTCTTCTCACTTGGTGTATCTCAACATATACATACATGTAAAATACCAAACCTGTGAAAATGTGAGCTCAATTGGTCGTCAAAGTTGCGAGATAATAATGAAAGAAAAAACAACCTTGTCACTCAAAGTTGTGTGCTTTAAGATACAAGTTGATTTCGAGACCTCATCTATGTTTGAGGTCTCGAAATCAAATTCGTTGAAAATTACTTCTTTCTCGAAAACTACGTTACTTCAAAGAATGCCGTTTCTCACAATGTTTTATACTATTAACCTCTCCCCATAACTCTATACCAAGTAAGGTTTAATGCTAATAAATATTTTGAGTAATTACCAATAGTGTCCAAAAACTAATATGTGAACATTTCATTTCAAAAGGTGGTCGCGTTTTTAAGATAACACCCGGAAAGCGAAAATGTCCATGCAGGAAGAATTATCCCTAATAAGAATACACAATCTGCAAAGCATAGATTCAAATTTTGGAGCATAAAAACTTATATATTTTTACATGACCACCCCTGAACAGACTGGACAAGGGCATTAAAACCGTAACTTTGAAGTGAAACATTTCTTAAAATGCTTCTATACTATCCTAAACTGCTGTGGGCTTCGTAAACCAATAGTTTATACTGCCTTTAAAGCCATTGGACACTTTCAGTAAAAAGTATTGTCCAGGGCCCACACTTCGTGTATCACAACTTATATTATAAAATAACAAACCTGTGAAAATTTAGGCTCAATCAGTCATAGGAGTCGGGAGAAAATTACAGGGAAAACCCACTCTTGATTCTGCACGTTTCGCCGTGTCATGACATGTGTTTAAAATAAATCCGTAATTCTAGATATCGAGAATTGATATTGTTTTAATGTTTTCTCAAAAAGTAAAGCATTTCATGGATCACTATTTCAAGAGAAGTCTTTCACCATTACCTTCTGTAAACCCTGTAAGTTATTTGTAAATCTGTGAACTTTTTTTTTTTTTTTCTGTACCGAAAGTGTCCAATGGCTTTAACTAAAAATGTGATTACCAAACGTTAACCTCCCCCTTTTAACCACACAGCAGCTTCAAGATGTACATTGAAACAATCTATCAACAACAAAAAACTAAGATGTTTTACGCATCTTCCCGTGTCCTCGAGGAGAGAGGTTAGATCTGTAGTATTTGTTACAAAGCCAAGGTACTTCGTCTCTTAGTATTAGACCCAAGGCTAAATCACGCATCCGCCACTTCCTCCCAGTGCTTTTTCTCACCCTTGGAAGCATCCATTTTCCCCCTCAAACTGGTTACTTCCTACGATCCATCCATTGCCGGGGTTTAAAGTGCCCGGTCGTGGCATCTCAGCTGTTTTTTTCCCCTTTCTTTTACGAAAGAAAAAAAAGAAGTGCTTAAATGAATTGATATTTCTCCGGCAATGTTTCAGTGGGACGTGTCTTGATAGGGCGAATTGGACTGCAGACAGATAGAGTTTGCTCTCTCGTCAATTGTATGATCTATCTTGAGTGGTTAGTGGGTCGGTCATGGTTTTATAGTTCAGAGTTGAGGCGCACGCTCCTGAGTGCTTAAAGGTGCTGGACGCGTCTGGTAATTCTCAATTGGTGTATCCCAACATGAATGCATAAAATAACAAATCTTTGAAAATTTGGGCTCACTTGGTCATCGAAGTTGCAAGAACTTAATGAAAGAAAAAACACCTTTGTTTCACAAATTTGTGTGCTTTCAGATGCATATACTGGTAAAAGGCTTCCCCGAGGCTTGAAGTCTTTTATTATTTGAGTGAGAAATTACCTCTCTCTCAAAACCTATGTTACTTCAGATGGAGCCGATTCTCATATTGTTTTAAACTATCAACAGCTCTCCATTGCTCGTTACCAAGTGAGTTTTTTTGCTAACAATTATTTTGAGTATCCAATAGTGCCCAGTGCCTTTAAACAATCTCCTATGGATTGATAGTAACGTGTAATGCCAGGATCCCGAATTTGTACAGTTGCTGCCGCGTAAAGGAATTTTAACGCCGTCTCATTTTTGTCTGGTTAAAGAAGTTGAATTGTAATGGATGCTGAATTGGTTTAGAAGATGAACGGAAAGACAGACGGTCGTCCCACTGACCTTCAAGGTCACAAGATAAAATACTGAAAACAATTACCTGCAGATCAAACGAACAGGCTGCCCACTTATATAAAACAAAATGCTGAGAAATCAGTATGAGGAACTAGAAATTAATACAAAATTACCTGAAAAAATTGAATGCTTGATTTAACGTAATTAGAAACTTAGCAGAAAGTACATTGACAAGTCACCTACAAAGATTTTAAGTGCAGTAAACAACTTGATGTTAACTCGATGCATTTTTGTAAGGCTGATAGGGCTTCATAGTGTTTTTTCTCCTTTTTTTGGTGATAAATTCAATCAAAATCAAGCAAAGTTCTGTGGGATTTGTATAGCTGATGGCCACTTCATTCCTGACTTCTTTGAGAAATAGTAGTCTTACGTTAGGAAATGTATTTTTTTTTTCTTTTTTTTTTCCTTCTCAGAAACGACTTCAGCAGACTAGTAGCCGAGGAGTATGTGACATACTTTGACTTCACAAATCTTCCTCTGGACATTGCTCTTCGTAAATTCCTTTCCAAGATCGCGATCTCCGGCGAGTCGCAAGAACGTGAGCGAGTTCTTCTCCACTTTTCGACGAGGTACCAGAACTGCAACGAGATCGAGTACAGGTCAGTGGACGCCGTTCACACGTTGACATGTGCTCTAATGCTGCTCAACACTGATCTACATGGACAGGTAACTACATCATTGTATACTTCTTAATTATTATTATTATAATAATAATAATAATAATAATAATAATAATAATAATAATAATAACAAATTCTTATATAGCGCATTTCACAATAACCGTATCAATGCTCTTTACATTAGTGCCCTGGTCATAGGGCCAATAACATCCCTGTAATGTTTCTCAGCTCCCTAGGTACAGCCCTGAGCTGCCTGGAAGGCGCTTGTGGCTTTTTCATACACAATATCAACCTCTACCCTCGCAGGTACCCATTTATACTCCCTGGGTGAAGAGAAGCAACTATAGTTAAGTATCTTGCTCAAGGACACAAGTGTCACGACCGGGATTCAAATCCACACTCCGGTGAATCAGTACCAGAACTTGAATTGGATGCTCTTAACCACTCGGCCATGACACTCATTATTATTATTATTATTATTATTATTATTTATTCAGCCATTTCGACAATACATGACAATAAAAAAAATACTTCCAGATGGGCTAGGAGAAACAAAAGCAAAATAATTACTGTGGTCCATAGACCTGCCTCCCCACATCTGGGTGTAATACAAGTAATAAAACGACTAATAAAATATGTATTTAGCAATTTATGTACAAAAAGACAGGAAAGTTAATTATAAATAAAACATGTCTATGTACATCAAAAGTTGGCAACTAAAACACAAAATAATATAAAGCATGGACTATGTGAGATTAGAACCAGTTTTAGGAGAGTAAAATTTGAGAAAGTTTGCACCTATGTGTAAAAACAAACTAACAACAAACAAAAACAGAAAATGTCCTAAAAACTTAAGTAATGTAAAAGAATATCCAAGTAGATGCAAATTAAAATTTTAGTTACCAAATCTACTAAGAGAAAAGAAAAAATCCATCAAATTATGTAAATAAATAATTTTATGAGTAAATAAACAAATAAATTAATGAATAGAAAAATACAAAATCAGTAGACAAAATTAATTAATAAATCAACCCTAACCCCCTTAAGGGTCCCTCTACATACACTGCCAAAAAATAATAGATGTGAGGCATTTTGAAAGAAGAAAACAACTCCAAACCCAAACTTTTGTTAATCCTATAATAGATGTTAAATCGGAGATAAAGGAAATTAATTTTGGTTTTACCTTTACACTGATATGGGTAAGCACTGTATGTGTACTTTGTACTTTCCCGAGTCCTGTAAAAAAAATCACAGGCATTTTACTATGGTGGCATTCGAACCCATGACCCTTGCAAATCTAGAGCATCGTTTACCAGCTAGACCAACAGTGGCTAGAGGCAGTGGGAGTCCAATGTTTTTAGAGTGTCATGGCCGAGTGGTTAAGAGCATCGAATTCAAGTTCTGGTGCGTTTTCACCGGAGTGTGGGTTCGAATCCCGGTCGTGACACTTGTGTCCTTGAGCAAGATACTTTACTATAATTGCTTCTCTTCACCCAGGTGTATAAATGGGTACCTGCGAGTGTAGAGGTTGATATTGTGAATGAAAAAGCCTTTGGAGCGATATAAACTGTTGCCCAGGTTGTATACTCCCAAGGGAGCTGAGAAACATTTAAAAGGGATGTTATTGGCCCTATGACCAGGGCACTAATGTAAAGCGCTTAGAGAAATAAGTGTTAGTTATTAGGCGCTATATAAATCGAAAGTTATAATGTTTTTAGCAGCGACTATCCCATTAATTTTTAATTTGCATTGGGCATAAAGAATACTGATTTTGGTTTACCCTTACACCATGTAAGGCCTCCACCTTAAATTAATATGATTGAATGTTGCAAATGTGTCGCAAGGAGCGATCAATCTAGGTTGAGGTTCAATGGTTAGCCTTTGGGTCATCCAGTCAATCTAGTTGAACCATTTCCTGAGTGAGCGTGTTGATACAAGACTAGCACGACCAGGGCCGAGTTACAGTGACTGTCAACACGGGCAGTGATGGCCTCCTTTTACTAGAAGAAACAATAACATGGTTTTGTTTTGATGCTGCTAGCACTTTGCTTTAAACTATTTTAAGACATGTGTTCATGTAGCGAACCCAAGAGACAGTGTTGAAAACTAAAACTTAACTGCGCTTGCTCGTGTCTCTTGCGTTCAGCAGTGATTTCATACGAAAATAAACACCCAGTTCTGCAGTGTTTTGAGACGACAAACATCTTTTTACCAGGGCCCAATTTCATAGAGCTGCTAAAAGCACGAAAGTTTGCTTAGGATGAAATTTTTGCCTTGATAAAAACATGATTTCCACATAATTTTCAGTAAAAAACAAACAACAGCTATCAGAAAAATACCAGTAACAAGTAATATGCAACAAATGAAAATTTGGTTGGTAATCCTGTTTTTATCAAGGAAGAAATTTCATGCTAAGCAAGTTGTTGTGCTTATTTTAGCAGCTCTTTGAAATTGGGCCCTGTCGATTTCGAGAATTACATTTGACAAGACGGAAAATAAGACCAGACAGACACACTAACCGGTTAAATTTTGGGATTATACATGCTGTCGGAGCAGAACAATTTATCAAACGTCACCCAGAGTCGATTTCAATATTTACACAAATTGAGTTGGAATGAAAGGTGACACTTAGCCGATTGGCCACCGTGGGTTACGTTCCCAGGTCGTGGCAGCTCTCGTAACTCACTATCCCTGGTTTTTCTGAAAGCAGATTGCGTCCTGAAGGAACGTGGCTTTCTTCTCTCTCGGACTTTGTCGCAAGACGTCTGGGTGTATAGTGTCAATCTTGTAAAGGAATGCAAATATTTTGTAGGTTGAGGCCATTCTAATCTAATCAACCCTGATCTCAGAATTGATTGAAATCATGAAAGAGTTTTTAAGGGGGATACGTTTTGATTCATGTCTGTTTTTCTGAAGAAGTCGCGGTGGGGGGAAACCCTGAAATATCGGTTAACAAATAAGACGTTCAACTGTAAAAAATTTTGTGCTTCAAGATGTAGGTTTCTTGTGTCTGATTACTGTGTTGTATGGAAGAAAGAGTATAGAAATTGCTCTAAATTGTGTTTTGAGTTTGTGTTACATTACCTGTAGGCACATTTCAATACAGAAGTTTGACAGTTGTTTACGGCAACCTATTTTTTCTCAATACATGTGAAGTTTCACAGTTGAAGTTTCTAATGATATGCAATTATTGATACAGTAAAATTATTGTTAAAAACTAGAAAAATTGCGACTACATAGCCTGAGTGTCTTTTAAAGCCAACAACCATGTGTACATGTACAATAAGTCAGCCCTTCGACTCGATGTTCCTACCTTTTATTTTTTCAAGACAAAATATCTTGCCTGTTTACAAGTGTTGTGTTACTTTATTTGTTTATTTATTTCTTCTTTACCCGTGGAAGACCTCTCAGTGAAACACTGTTTTTCAGAGGTGCTAGGCAGCTACAGAAAAACATCAACATTTTAAAAAGTTATTGGTATTACATGTTTTACCCCATGTGTGTTTGTGTTGTTTCACATTCTGTATTCCTTCTCTTTATAGAACATTGGCAAGAGGATGACATTCAGCTCCTTTGTAACCAACTTGGAAGGTCTGAACGAAGGAGAGGATTTCTCCAAGGATTCTCTCAAGACGTTCTATCAATCCATCAAATCCAAGCCGTTAGAATGGGCGTGTGATCCAGAGGAGAAGCTGCTGAAAAGAGGCAGTAAGACGGGGAATGGAACGATGACGCTGAGCGGTAATCCATTCCTTGAGGTATGTCTTGGAACCTTTAAACCCCCGTACCAATGCCTCCTCCCCCCAACCAAACCCAAGCCATCCCCTATCCCCTACTACCCCCTTCTGTTCTCCCTTCTACCCCTCCTCCATCCCCATCTAACGCCTCCCCTACCCCTCCCCTACACCCTTTTCCCCCTCCTCCATCCTGACCTAACCCATCGCCTATCCCCTTTTACCCCTCCTCCATCCCCATCTAACTCGTCGTCCCCTACCCCCTTCTACCCCCTTCTTTTGTCCCAACCTAACCCCTCACCTACCCCCTGCTACCCCGTCCTCCATCCCCACATAACCTCTCCCCTACCCCTTCTACCCCCTCCTCCGTCCCAACCTAACCCCTACCCCCTTCCACCCCCTCCTCCATACCCACCTAACCCCTCCCCTACCCCTTTCTACCCCCTCCTCCGTCCCAACCTAACCCCTACCCCCTACTACCCCCTCCTCCATCCCCACCTAACCCCTCCTCTACCCCTTTCTACCCCTTCTACCCCTTCTACCCCATTATCTCTGCTTAACAGCTTTACGAAATTGTCCCCCGTAGTTTAATGCCTTCAAGTTGCCTGCTAAAGTTGCCTTGTGTGGCGCAAGGCCTTTACACGGACACTAAACCTGCCAGTCTCTCCATCCGTGTTCATGTTATAACTTTGTGCCCCCTCCCCCCTCCCTTCAATACCCCCTTACCATTAAGCCCCCCACATTTCCCCTTCCTGTGAGTGTTGGATAAAGATCGCCAAACAACATTACAAGGAATCCCTGAAAGGGAAATGTCAGTTTACATTGCGATCACACAACTTAACAAGTATGGGAGTGTAAGATACAAGAGAAGTGGTGGATTAGGGGCGGCTCGACGTAACAGAGGGTTTGTCATCATTGTTGATGATTACTGGGGGGAAATAAAAGCAAGTTGTTGTTTGTCTTCGTCTGGAAGAGTCAGATGGGAAAGAAAGAGCAAGCCGTCGGCACGATCCCGTAGCAGAGTAGCAGACCTTTCATCTGGAAACATCACTCGATACTTGGGATCAAGAAAGCGGGTATCAGTCTCTCTTGCGAAGAAGTGACTCTTTGTGATTCCCATTTAATAATCTGAAGGCTTTGCTTTTGCCGCACTTTCCCGTCGTCGCTTGGAATGTTGTGAAAATCTCCACAGGACTGACCTCTGACCTGAGCCAATTTTGATTCCTGTGAGATACTGAGACCTTTGACCTTTAGGAGGAGGTGACCTGAGTTGATTAATAGTTGGAAATGGACGATAGTGCCCAAGACATGCCTGATTTGGTTAAGGTGTACATTGTGGAGAATCGTACTTTATTGGTAAGTCTAATGAGTGGCAATGGTACAGACTTTTTATTATAATCGTATCTTTTGGGGAATGTACACTTGCGTCTATGATTGTCCTTCTGCAGACATTTCCAGTGAGTTTAAGTTTACTCTCTCGGATTAAATATGTTGTACCGTCATGTGTAGCGCCTGGGTTTGCCGGTAACTCCTTCAATGACTAGTGCAGCCAGCAGGACTAGGTACATATACCATGTAGAGCAAACGGCTCCCTCTAAAGCAATATAGTTTTTGAGAAAGAGGTAATTTTTTACATATACCATGTAGAGCAAACTTGCCCCAAAAGGAAACGCTTTTCTAAACTGAACTACTAGCCACGTGGAGAGCATTCTGATTGGTCCTGAAATGTAATTTTACTTACCTTTGGACAACAGACCCCTGAGAGAACTCAGATTGGTCCTAGGGTGTTTTAAAGGCACACCATGGACTCTGTCCTTTAAGATAAAGGCAGTGGACACTATTGGTAGCTACTCAAACTAATTGTTAGCATAAAAACTAACTTGGTATTAACAAGCAATAGAGAGCTGTTGATAGTATAAAACATTGTGAGAAACGGCTCCCTCTGAAGCAATATAGTTTTTGAGAAAGAGGTAATTTCTCACTTAAATATTAAAGACTTCAGGCCTGTAGTATTTTATCAGGCACCTGAAAGCACACAAATTTGTGCAACAAGGTTTTTTTTTTCTATCATTGTTCTCTTGCTTTGGGTTCAAATTCTCACAGATTTGTTATTTTATTTATGCATTTATTGGGATACACCAAGTGAGAATACTGATCGTTGACAATTACCGAAGGTGTCCATGTTTAGAGAGAATGCCGAGTGCTGCATACATTGTAAACAACAGTATCATAATGATGCATTATGGTTCATTCTAGATCATGACTTATTTTGAAATCCGCCCGGTAAGTCTGTATCTCATTTCAAATCGAACCCTGACTAGCCAAGACTCCGCTAATCTCACGGGGATTAACCATCTCTAATACAACTGCATAACGTTCTGCTATTGAGCGTCTGATCTAAGGCCATATAAAACAAGTAAAAAAACATGTTTAATGTCCTCCTTTTTGAAAAAGGAAGGAGTTTTTTTTCTTTCTAATGGCCGCTGGCACATTTTTAAAGACAAAATGGCTGGGCTAATTTTGTTGTTGTCTGAGACTGTAAAATTGTTTATTTTCTTTTTTTCGAAAAGAAAGAAAAAGAAAAGAAAAAAGAGGCGGCCTCTAAAAACAACGCGGGCAGAGACGCTAAACATGTGTTTATTTTTATTTGGCCTAATTGTCATTGTGTGAGTAGGGTTTTGATAAAAGCAGCTGCACTGCTTCAACTATGGGGACATTTTATTGCTGTGTGTGAAATGAACTGCTTGTTAGGGCAATCAAAACAAAAACATGTTTAACGTCCCCGCCCTCTTTCTTACTATAGGCCGCCTCCTCATTTTTTTTTATTTTTTTTTTTTTAATGGCAATTTTTTTTTAGTGAAAAGGAAAGGATATAATTTAACGATTTCTGCAAAAACATTTTTTCATTCGTTTGCCTAAAAAAATGTGTCGGGCGGCCATTTTGAAAAAAAGAAAAAAAAGGTCCTCCTTCCTTTTTTCAGAAACGGAGGACGCTAAACATCTTTTGTTTTTTATTTGGCCTAATCACCCAATGCCTTGATATATCCACGTAGTTGATGTGTGCTTTACGCACAGGCTGATGACGAGAGAAGAAATCTCTGGTTCCAGACATACCTGATGAAATATCAAGGTTATTAATTTTTATTGACCTCTCGGTCAGGGCCCAATTTCATAAAGCTGTTAAGCAGAAAATACTGCTTGACGAATTTCTTTGCTGAGCAAAATTTGAGTCTAGCACAAGCAACAACATTGCAAACTTACTGTAATTTTGGCTGGTAGCCTGTGTCTGCTAAGCAATGCTATTCTGAGATTAGTGAGTTTTTGTGCTTACAGGCTTTATGAAATTGGGCCGAGAACACATCTGTGTTTTCCCCGTACTTTGTTTGACATCCAACCATGCATAAACTACATATTAGACAGTGTTGTTTTTACAAGATTATAACTGCCTGTCTGCGTTGACTTAAATGAAGCTTAAAGTGACCAGGGCCCAATTTCATAGCGCTGCTTAACGGTAAGCAAATTTTGCGTGCTTACTGTAGCAGAAAAATTTGCTTAAGCCTTAGCGTATTTCACAGGTTAGCAGAGGAATTGGGCGGCCATATTGCGTGTTTACCATGGATTTGCATTGTGACTTCATTTATTTTCGTGTGGTATACACCGCAAGGTTAGCATCATGCCTTTTTATGTGCTTATGGTTAGCAGCGCTATGAAATAGAAAATGCACAGTAAGCAAAAAATCTTTATTTGTGAAATTGGGCCCTATGAAATTGGGCCCTGTATAGCAGCCATTTTGTTTTTTCCTGTCATAATGGAGTGGAACTAAAATGAGGCTGGATGGTTTCATAGACTGAACCTTTACATGTACCTGTACCTTCACTTGCTTCTGTCAAGTGAGGTTAGTGCTGGTCTTGGTGCAAGACCTTTCTCGTTTTCCTTTCATGCACAGCCCGGCCAACTCACCAATAGCGCCCGCAACGATCGCCCATATACACTCACCTGACTTAGCCCACGAACCAACCCGCGAGAAAGTCAGCTGAGTGCATATGGGCGGTCGTTGCGGGTGCTACTGGTGAAATGGCCGCGCGGTGCATGAAAGGAAGACGAGAAACGTCTTGTACCAAGACTATGCAAGTGCCTTGGAAATGTTATGAAGAATACTCCGTATTTGTACTAGCACATAAATTTAGCAAGTTCAGACAATACAGGTCGTTGAAAAAGTACCCAAATCCTTTAAACATTCAAACACATACATATTGTATATATCTAGTTCTGCTATCAACTTTTGCATTTCGATTCACACACATGTACCAAATCCTACTTAATTTAGCCTTTGGGAAAGAGTCTGCTCTGATCGAAACATCAGGTTCTTTAGGTTGGTTAAACAGTTTGCAACAGCTTATTCTATTTTCTCAAACCTTACAGCAATGAAAATAAGACACTCATTATAACCACAAGTGGCTTTTTGTTTTTACATTTTTCCTCTTGGCCTGTGCCATCTCTAGTCAAGTTTCAGTTATTTTTTTTCCCCAAGCGCATTAATATAAAGCTAGTCCCATTAGTTCTTTCTGCTAGATGTCACACCTTTCCATCATGGATGTTAAAACACCTGCGCCTAGGTTTAAGATAACACGCGGTGTCAGAGTAAACACAGGAGGAAGGAGTTCAAGACGTCATTTTCGACCGTCTTGTGCTGGCCTCGCTTTAAAGAGATTGGGTACTTTTTGTACGACACAAAACACAATGTCCACAGATTAAACTCATATGGTTAAAAGATAATGATAGTAGAAAGCTTCCCTTGTAGCTTTTTGAGAAATGAGTTAAACAATATCACAAAAATAATTTTCTGCTCAGGAGTTGGAACTTTATGTGTATGTTAGCATGTACTAGTATTATACGTAACTCTCCTGAAAACATCGCTCTGTGATTTTCACATTTTTTCTCTCAACATTTCGAAGCTGAAACTTCTACAGGTCAGTTATATAACACACCTCTTTATTCACAGTGAGTAGGGATTCATGTCATGGTAAAAAAACTTGATCTACAGTAAGGTACCAAACCCCTTTAAAGACATCTCGTCTGACGCTATCCTCAGGTGTGTAAGTTACGCCATGAAAATCCCTCAGGAATATTGCAAATATTGCGTTTTGTTGATGTACATAATCATTCAGGGCGCCCCCATCAATCAAATGCTTAACTAAAAGAGGAACAACCATGCACAGGACCCTGTTTTATAGAGCTGCTTAAGCAGAAAAAAAGTGCTTAACATTTTTCTGCCAAGCACAAATAATCAAGATACCAGTGACATTTTGTACTTGCATTTCAGCTGGTAATCTTATTCTGGTAAGAATCTTATCTCTGCTTAACATTTTTCTGCTAAGCACAACTAAGCAAGATACCCAGTTGTACACATACATGTATAATGGTATTTTTGCTGGTAATCTTATTCTGGTATTTTTGCTGGTAATTATTCTGGTAAGCATAATTTTGTTGTGCTTAACCATTTTTTTATGCTTTGAGTAGCTCTATGAAATTGAGCCCAAGTCAGCTTTCCAGGTTAGGAATTGGAGTTTGATTCTGTTCTTGTTCAGGTTTTAACAGAATGTTTTTTTATTTTCTATTTATTCGTTAGACTTGCACAGTCTATTGACTTCCATGATTGCAACAATGCCTTGAATTTCTTTGGTTAAAGGCAGTGGACACTATTGGTAATTACTCAAAATAATTATTAGCATAAAACCTTTCTTGGTGACGAGTAAAGGGGAGAGGTTGATGGTATAAAACATTGTGCGAAACGGCTCCCTCTGAAGTGCCATAGTTTTTTCGAGAAAGAAGTAATTTTCCATGAATTTGATTTTGAGATCTCAGATTTAGAACTTGAGGTCTCGAAATCAACCATATAAACGCACACAACTTTGTGTGACAAGGTTTTTTTTTCTTGCAAGTTCGATGGCCGATTGAGCTCAAATTTTCACAGGTTTGTTATTTTATGCGTATGTTGAGAAACACCAACTGTGAAGGCTAGTCTTTGACAATTACCAATAGTGTCCACTGCCTTGTTTTTCCAAAGTAGTCTACAATTGTTACCCAATAGTGGAGTACAAAGCAATTCCTACACAAATAGTTTGTAAAAATTAATGGTGAAACAAAATTCAAACTTGGGACAAGGATGTTTATTTTCTACAAGCCCCACATGTATGCCAATCATGGCAATATTTGTGCGACCATTACACACAGGTTTAATGAGAACATGAACATCAGTCGGGCAACATTCTTAATTGGTTATACACATGTAAGTAAGTTTTTCTATATTTATTCGCGAGAACGCGCACAGTCTATTGTAACAATGCACCTTACTGCCTTTAATATTTCCGATGGTTAAAGCCCATCAATGACTCATATAGGGAACTTGTTTTTCCAAAATAGTCTACAAGCGTTACCCAATTAGTGGAGTACAATGCAGCCCTCTACCACAGGTGCATAGGGGTGACTCAACCTATAATAAGACTAAGGAGAGACAGTGACTTCCTCCAGTAAAAGGTCTGTCCACCCGCAAGTTCAGATTATGGTGTTATTCAATGGGTGTCGGTTTGAACCTCATTTGGCCTTTCCATTATCAAAGCAAAGTTGCTCACACTACTGATGACCTTTGACCCTGTCGAGCTGCTCTTCTCATCAAGTGGGGTACAGGTTTTTAAAGCCATCTACTGAGGTTGTTGAGCTTATGTTGTCAAGAAATATATTTGCTCCGCGAGGGTTAGCTTTACAAATAAATAGTTAATGGTTTGACGGGTTTTTTTTTAGGCTTGCAGAGTCTTTTTCGGAGGCTAAATGACAGCACAACACGAATATAAACAGGTATGTTGGAGTGACTGAAGCAGTCAAATGGAACCGAATGAAGAGAGAGACGGGCAGAAAGCACACAGAAAGAGGGGGAGATGTACACCAGGGTAAAGGCCCGGTCACACAGGCCCCGATAACGAGAACAAAAACGATAATCTTAACAATGCACGCATTCTATTGGTTGAATGAGTGTGGGCGCATTGTGCTTGGAGCAATTCAACCAATAAAATGCGTTCTCTTTGCGTCGTGATCGTTATCGTTTTCGTTATCGTTGCATTGACTTTGCCTCTAGCCTAGTCTAGGTGCAAGGCCTTGTTATTCACTATCACTCAACTATCGCGACCCCCCGCTCCACTTCTCCTTCCTCGCCGTGGACGTTAGTGGGCGCTGTTGAAAAACTTCAAGATCAACCCACGCCACACTCCAACTGTCGGGATTGCGGCTTACCAAACGCCCTCTATTGGTGGAATAGTTTTACCAACTAAGCAAGAACGTATTGTACCAAGACTAGGGTTAGCCCTTTCTTTTTAGTGACTAGCCAGCAGGACCAGTAAGCTTTCCATTTCACTGGTCCGTCAGCTTTTTCACCGGTCCATAGTCATATTAAATGCTTCTCAGCACCGAACTATCCAGCCAGACCACTTGGGAGTGAATATTGACTGGTCTTTGGGTGTTTCAACTGGCATTTAGACAGCGGACCTCAGTCATGTGTTTGTTATTAAGGGAGACGACTCACTCTAGGGTTTCGTGGCTGACCGGATAAGAGTACCGAACTCAAGCTCCGATGCTTCTGTTCAGCAGAGTGTGGGTTCGAACCCCGGTCATGACACTTGTGTCCCTGAGCAAGACACTCAACTACAATTGCTTCTTTCCACCCAGGGGTAAAATGGGTACCTGTGAGGGCAGAGATGGTTCTTGTGATTGATTTAGCCGAGTAGTGCGTATTAATGTTGGACAGGCTTTATACTCCCAAGGGAGCTGCGATGGTTTAAGGAATGATTTAAGGCCCAGTGACCAGGGGTAATAATGTCAGAAGCGCTTTGAGACGCCCTTCGGGTGTGAAAAGCACTATATATATAAAAACTGGTTGTTATTATTATTATTGTTATAAATGAACAACGAAGAAGGAGACAATGGCAGGGGGAGGGGGCTGGTTTAACCACAAGGAGTTGGCGACGCAAGAGACACAAATCAAAGTTTTAAAGTTTGATTCTGATTAATATTAACAGGTACAGAATGATCCGAATGCTCCTGTGTACATCAAGGGTTACGTCATGAGGAAGGTAACGCGAGATGCCGAAGGCAAGAAAAGTACGTTCACATTCATTTATTTAATTTCTGTTTGTATATTGGACATTTTTTAATCACTACTTAAAACCCATCTGTTTTGTCAGTCTGGTTACAGCGCTTAGAAACGTCCGTATTTAGCACTCTACATATGTTGGAATTATTATTTTTTTATATAATTTTGGAAGTTGGGCCAAAAAGGATGCCGAGTTGAAACAAGGTCATCAAAATGTTTCCTACTTGGTGTTTATTTTGGTTTTGAAAGCCACACTGTGCAAACTGAAACATTCTTAATGGTTTGTTTTATCATGATGGTATTTATCTTGATAATTTTGGGGAAATAAGTAAAAAGAAGAAAGCAAGAAAAATGATATACATGTACATGTTTATTTTTTTGATGGTGAATTGGCAAAAGTTTTGTTTGTATCGCCACGTAATTTGCGCGTATCAGCTGGACTTCACCAACTTGCTCATGGTGAGTCCCCTGTGCATCGTGTATGTCGGACGTTCTTGGAAATTTTGCAAATGAATTTGACACTTTCAGTTTCCTCTTCGTATATGAATGTCTGCAAATTTATAGGTACATCAGCACCCAATTTCATAGAGCTGCTTAGCGGCCGATTTTGTGCTTACCTGTGCGATTTCCATTTCATAGCGCTGCTAACCGTAAGCACACGGAAAGGCGCGCTAACCCTCTGATGCTTACTGCACGGAAATAAATGACGTCACAATGTTAAATCCTTGGTGAACGCGCAATATGACCGCCTAATTATTCTGCTAACCTGTGAAATACGCTTGCACCTTAGCAAATTTGTCTGCTACGGTAAGCACGAAAATGTGCTCAACGTTAAGCAGCGCTATGAAATTGGGCTCTGTTCCGATTCCCAAAACAGACAAATTGTTGGTGGTGTTTTATTTGCAATCCTTATTTCTGATGGATACACCTGTTAATTGATTGAATTTGTTTTGTTTTGTTTTTTGTTGGTTTTTGGTCTCATTTTAGCACCCAGAGGCAAAAGAGCTTGGAAAATGTTCTATGCAACGCTTAAAGGGCTAATACTCTACTTACATAAGGTATTGTAAATTTCTATCCTTTGTCCATCAATATTAGGCACTGGACACTATTGGTGGTTACTCAAAATAATTGTAATAGCATTGAAAAACTTACTTGTTACCAAGCAATTGAGAGCTATTGATAGTAGAGAAAACATTGTGAGAAACAGCTCCCTCTGAAATAACGTAGTTTTTGAGAAAATGGTAACTCACTCAAATATTAAAAGGACTTCAGACCTGGAGCCTTTGTAGGCATCAGAAATCACACAAATTTGTGCAACAAGGGTATTTCTTCTTCCATTATTCTCTTGCAACGTCGATGACCAATTGAGCCTAATTTTCTTTATGAATATGTTGGAATACACTACAGGAGAAGACTGGTGTTTGACAATTACCAAACATGTCCAGTGCCTTTGAGATTGCTTGACCAGTAAACGTGACCAGTAAACGTGGCCAGTTTCATGGTGATTTTTAACAAGGAGGCTGGTCAATTAATTAATAGGAAAGCTAGAATTTGAAAAGCATCTAAAGTCATTTTGCCCCTTTAGTTTATACCTCGTTGGTCTTGCTGACAAACCAGTTAAACCAGTTTCATTTCATTCTCCCCCACCATTGACTTTTTTCCGATTCTTTCTTTCTTTACTTCTAGTCGGAAATGCATCACCAGATGCATTTCAACACACCGAAGGAGGCAGTCAGCATCCACCACAGCCTAGCCAGTAAGGTTTCCGATTACAGTAAGAGACCCAATGTCTTCAATCTCAGATTGGCAAACTGGAAAGAATTCTTCATACAGTGCCTGTGAGTAGTATGGGAGAAGATAGGGAGGGGAAGGGGTTAGGAGGGAAAGGGTTAGGTGGGGAGGGGGAGACACTAAGAGACCAAATGTCTTCAATCTCAGATTGGCAAATAGGAAAGAATTCTTCATACAGTGTCTGTGAGTAGTAAGGGAGAGGATGGGTGGAAGGGGTTAGGGGGGAAAGGGGTTAGGTGGGGAGGGGGAGACACTAAGAGACCAAATGGCAAACTCGAAAAAATTCTTCATACAGTGCCTGTGAGTACATGTAGTTGGGAATGGGGTTTGGGGGAAAGGGGTTTAGTGTAGTGGTGGGGTGGGGGGACACACAAAGAGACCCAAAGTCTTCAATCTCAGATTGGCAAATTGGAAAGAATTCTTCATACAGTGTCTGTGAGTAGTAAGGGAGAGGATGGGTGGAAGGGGAAAGGGGTTAGGCTGGGAGGGGGACACACAAAGAGACCCAATGTCTTCAATCTCAGATTGGCAAACTGGAAAGAATTCTTCATACAGTGCCTGGCGAGAGGAGGGGTTAATGTTGGGGAGGGGGGGGGGCACACTTAGTGCAGTCCTCAGACCAACACCATTCTGTAACTCAACACCCAAACGGTTGGACTCTGATTATGGTGGTATAATCGAGCCAATGTTAAGCATGATCAGTTCACTAGTGCAGACCCCGATCCTAACAGAATCAAACAAAACATGCAGTTGGGTTTTGGACACTCCGTGGTGGTCATATTAGGGACTTTTCGTTTTCGACGACGGATGGTTCTGCGACGGGTAAGATGACATTTGGCGTCATCTGCGCATGCGTCGGCTTTGAGGACGGTCGTCCCTCAATTTCTACGACAGTACTTTGGATGAATCTTCGTTGTGCTGGAAACGACAACGTTTAGCTGAACAACCGTCGCAGAACCATCCGTCGTCGAAAACGAAAAGTCCCTAATGATTGTAAATAGACAGACCATTTAGAAAGGGGGATTAACACAATTGATATTAAAATGTTATTAATTTTTGGTTTTACCCATACACCGATGTGTGTAGCACTGTATACTCAGTACTTTCCCCGAGTCCTGTGAAAAAAATCACAGGCATTTTACTCGGGTGGGATTCGAACCCACGACCCTTGCAATTCTAGAGCAGTGTCTTACCAACGAGACCACCGAGATTGCCCGGTAGCTAGAGGCAGTTCGAATCCTATGTTTAGCAGCGGGTACTGCAAACGATTTAATAGATGTTAAATTTGCATCGGGATAAAGAATATTAATTTTTGGTTTTATTATATATTAATATTATATTAATTTTTGGTTTTACCCATACACCGATGTGTGTAGCACTGTATACTCAGTAAAATGCCTGTGATTTTTTTCACAGGACTCGGGGAAAGTACTGAGTATACAGTGCTACACACATCGGTGTATGGGTAAAACCAAAAATTAATATTCTTTATCCCGATGCAAATTTAACATCTATTAAATATTAAATGTTGTTTGTTTTCCTTTGATAATAACAAGGTGTGCAGAAAGTTAACCAATAATGTTCTTGTTCTGTGAATAATTCAACATGTAGTCGTTAGTTATGTATTTTATGCTTCATTTCTTTCAATGGAAACCTATCTTTGGCAACTATTGGAGATCATATTAATATTCTAAATGTTGTTTCCCCTCTTTAAGAGTCTCTCGTAGAATCAGCCCTTATCTGTAACTAATATTAATAACTGTGCACATTTTCTCGACTGATGTTTTTAGAACAAGTCTTTGTTAATTTCTCTTTTGTTTGACCTTTGACCTTGCCTCATTTTAATTCAATCAGACCATGTGACAAGCAGCCCCAGGAAGCAGTCTCTGCTTCTAACTCGACACAAGGTTCCAGGCGAGTAGTTGGTGTCAAAATCACCTTAATTTATATCCAGTAGTTGGTGTTTTGACTAGCCACATACCATGGTCAGCTTTCACTTTTTTTGCAGACCAGGATGTTTTTTTCTACTTCTTTTTTTTTGCTTGCTGCTATTAAAATCAGTCACATGTTGTGTTCTGGATGTTTTAAGTAATGACAGTTTTCTTGCAAGAGTTGGTACAGGAATCGGTCATCTTTCAGATGTTTTGTGAATCTTTTTTGTAATTTCCTTGTGGTGATGGAATTGCGAGCTATAATTGATATGCAATCATTTCCCACAACCTTTTAACATTCACTCCCAACCCTAACTGCGTAGTTTCTCATCACAGTGTGGTCTCCCCGTCATCTTAGTTGTTAGACTTGTGCAAGTCCTTGCTTCAGTCTTCCATATCCCCTCCCCCCCCCCCTTTTCATCATCATCAAGAACACATTTGATTCGAAATGTATGACGTGACTTTATTTCAGGTGTCCACATTCATCATGTTATGCCTCACCGCTCCGTAGACCCCTTGCATTTTTGCCGTTGCTGAGATCAATCAACAGAAATGCGCATACGCGCCATTAGAGACGTTTCGCAAGCGTGCGGATACAGATACCGATATGATAGTTGTATCCGTTCACGTCAGCCGCATGTTGGATTTTGTTTAGCAAAATAGGTATGTGTCACGTGAGTGCGCTCGCATTCACCATGAGTGTTTTCCACGCAAGTATGACCTACATGTATAGAGACCCCGTGTGTTATAAACTGCATTTTCTCATCGTTTTGCTTGCAAATGACAAACAATTTTCTATCTACATCAAGCACGATACCAGTGAAAGCAATTCCGTCGGGAATGTTTTTGATCTGGGACAAAAACACAACTAAAAGTCTGTAAAACAGTATCCGTTTTTCTACGACTTGTACGAGCTCCTGTGTTTGGAGCTAACGTGTGCAAAATACGATAGTCGCAGATACGCGTCACATGAACACGTATCAGTATCTGTATGCATATCCGTTGCCTTGCGAAACATCTCTAATGAAACATCTTCATTGATCTTGGTGAGGGCGGTGTTTGGGCTGTGTGACATCATATGCAGGGGGTCTATAGCAATGCTGTATTCACCTTTTTTTTGTAATGATAGTGTTTTAGTAGTAATGCTTTACTTGCAAGAGTCAATAAATGTAGAGTACCTTTATTAAGCTTTGCAAAATTAAATTTATTTATGCATTTAGTGCAAATATTCAGAAGAAATACTTTCAGCACTTTCTAAATTTACGCAACTATTTTTCTATTTGAGAGCATGCCCTCTTGTGGTAATGGATCATGGAGAGATAGTGGGTTCGTTCGATAAGCTTCCCTGGTTCGACCCACGGTGCTCACTTGGGTGAGCCCCTGACAAGAGCTAATCGAACGATCACACTCGCCCTCTCGTGGTGACGGCATGCACCTCAGGTCACCCCCAAGTGACCCACTCCACAAGCATGGCACTGGGGGCTGACCCGGGTGAGCCCCGTCAAAGCTATTCGAACGTACCGGGGCAGACCGGGGTCAACCCAGGGAAGCTAAACGAACGCACCCATTAATTAATAGTGTGGCCCCACGCCACCAAGTACCCTTGGGATAATGTAAGAAGTTTGAGAAAATAGATTTAGCTGTTGCAGACTGCTTACCAACCAAACGGTATAAATGCACAAAAATAGTTTGTGGCCTGACTGAAAATGTTCAGGCGAGAAGGAGTAGTGGCATAACCAGGGTCCAATTTCATAAATGCTGTAAGCAAAATAGATTTGCTGGGCACAAAAAAAATGTTGCTTGTTACAGATACAGGGTACCAGCCTAAATTACACTACCTTTGCATCAGTGTGACTGGTGCCCGAACTCAATTTGTTTTCTTGGCAGAGAATCTTTTTCAAGCCATGTTTTCTGCTTTAACAGCTTAATGAAATTGGGCTAGACATTTTTATTGGGGGGGGGGCAAAGACATCTTTAGGGGGAAAGGGGGAATTGGCTATTCAATGTATGAACCTCTCATTTGTGCATTTTAAAAATCTAATCTGGGGGCCAGGTTATTGCTGGGGCAATGGGTTGGGGGCAAAGGTCCACATTGGATGCACCACTGATTAGGAGTTAACATCTTGTGAACTTTTTAGAGTAGCCCTGCAGATGAGATGTTGCTAGGTACAAACGCTTTTTAGACAAACTGTTAAGCATGTTTCATACTTCCTGCGAATGCAAGGGATAAGATTTTGACGTCACATGGCTGTTTTTTTTTTTGGGGGGGGGGGTTTGCGCGAAGGTTTTGCAGGTATTGAGCTCAAGTCAACTGATGCAAATTATCACCTGCGAATTTGTGTCAAAATTGTTATCGCTATCGCATTCAAATTTGCAAGAAGTATGAACCTGGCTTTAGAAGAATCGGACCTTGGGATCAAATATTCTAAAGATTTGTCCCTCCAATGTGAATTTTTGGGATTCTAACTAAAACTTTATATTTTGTCTCTCTCTCTCTCTTTCCAACAGCGATACGCAGGATCTGCAGAATTGGATGCAAGCTTTGAATCTTGCCGCTGCGGTTCACTCGGCCCCACCACTGCCGGCAGCCGTGGGACTGCAGAAGACATTTAGGCGTCCTCTTCTACCTTCGTCACCGACTAAGCTCAACATGGTATAAACCAACACAAATAACTTTTTATAATAACAATATTAATAATAACAATAATAAAGACTTGTAATGCGTACATATCCACCCTGCTTGGTGTTCAAGGCGCAGTAAAACCAAAAACAAAAACAAAAGAAAAAAGACACTACAAAATTAGTCCTTGAAAACCTCTCACATCAGATAAGCTTTTAAAAGACAACGTTTTAAAGACACTGGACACCTTTGGTAATTGTCAAAGACAAGTCTTCTCAACATATGCACAAAATAAGAAACCTGTGAAAATTGTAACTCAATTGGTTTTAGAATTTGCAAGATAATAATGGAAGAAAAACACAAGGTTTTCATGCTGGCATGATTTTGAGACCTCACAAGTGAGGTCTCGAAATCAATTCAAATATTTTACTGAGAAATTACTCTCAAAAACTACGCTACTTCAGAGGGAGCCGTTTCTCACAATGTATTAACAGCTCTCCATTGCTCTTTACAAAGTAAGTTTTGATGCTAACAAATATTTTGAGTAATTACCCATGGTGTCCAGTACCTTTAACTTGAATGAAATCCAGACATTAAAGTCAAAAGTACTTTGACTCATCAAACCACCTGTTGGGTCATGATGGAAAAGCTCTTTTGAACAATGTTGTCACAACCACTTTTTTTGTTAGAGGAATAACTTTAGTGTATTCAGGGATCTGTAGTAAGTGCTACATATCTCACAAGAGCAGGGTCAGAGCCCAATTTCATGAGGTTGTTAAGCAGAAAATACTGCTTGACAAATATCTTTGCTGAGCAAAAATTGAGTCGGGCACCAACCATAACAATGCAAACTTAATGTTATTTGGGCTGGTAACCCGATTCTGCTAAGCAATACTATTTTGTGCTTAGCTAGATTTTGTGCTTTCATACAGCCTTTATGAAATTGTGCCCTGGGCCCAATTTCATGGCTCTGCTAACCGTAAGCAAAGAATCGACGCTTACAAAAAGCAGGCAAATCCGCGCTTAGGTCCAGTGAAGTTCACATGTAAGCACACTCCGTGTTACTAGGCATTGTTTCCTTACACAGCCGGCACAGAAATTCGGTGCTGGCACAAGTAAGCGTGAAATGGTAATCGTAAGGGCAGAATTCAGCGGTAAGATGAATGAGGTCTGATAATTCAAACGAAGTCCCACATACCTTGCTGGCAAATACTGAATGTTTCAGCGCCTTGAGCGTAACTGAGTGACGGCTATGAGTGCTATTTAAGAAGCCACTCTTATTATTATTTTTATTGTTTTGTTTTTTTCTGTTACAGCAAGAGCAGCTAGCAAACCATGAGCGAAAGATTGAGTCAATAGAACAAGAGCTTGACGATCATAGAGCCTACCCTCCCGATCAAGGACAGCGAACGTCAGTCATGAAAGATTACCAGCTAAAACAGGAGTACCTGGAATACGAGGTCAGTGGTCATTGTATCTTTGCTCTTTGTCTTATTATAATTATTTATTATTATTATTATTATTTATTATTATTATTATTATTATTATTATTATTATTATTATTATTATTATTATTTATTATTATTATTATTATTATTATTATTATTATTATTATTATTATTATTATTATTATTATTATTATTATTATTATTATTATTATTATTATTATTATTATTATTATTATTATTATTATTATTATTATTATTATTATTATTATTATTATTATTATTATTATTATTATTATTATTATTATTATTATTATTATTATTTATTATTAGTATTATTATTTATAAGGCCACTTCACAAAGAACAATAACAATACATGTACATATTATTGCAAATAAGATTATAGTTATAGTTGAACTACATGAAGGCATAAACATGCTGAATAATGGCAACAAAAGCACTGGTCCTGAATAAAGAAGACTGACATAAGGTTTGGATACAACAAAGTCGGTTTTGGCTTGTCAGGTACTCGTTTAATCTTATTAAATGCAGTCTAAAAATAGTCTCTTTGTCCTTTTTTGGGCAGGGCGGCAAATCATTTTAGCAGGGCGGCCAATTCTTTGGCAGGACGGCCTAAATTTTAGGAGGGTGGCACGCCCTCCCAATTTACGTGTGTGGAGAACACTGTCTGGTATTTCTGACTATAGCAGAGTGTGGGTTCAAGATGCTTGTGCCATAGTTGCTTTGTCCTTTAGATGGGATTGGGAGTGCATGTAAAAGAGCCCATCGTACTTATCACAGAAGAGTAGGGTTTTTCTGGTTCACATTGCAAGCATCCATGATCAAAGTTTTTTTTTTTTTTTACAGCTTTCTCGCTTGAAGACGTACATCTACTTACTTCATTCTCAGCCAACTCTCCCCATCGGTAAATACACCCTTGAAGAAGTCATGCCCCAGCCCGGCCAGTCAGTGGATAGTATGTCCTCCTCCTCCTCCTCGTCCACAACGGCGAGCGTCTCTTCAGAAGGGACCCAAGGTTCCAGCCAGACAAAGGTACCCCGCGCTCTTTCCAATCGTTACAGCTATCGTATGGCCATTTATAACAGCAATAAGGGGGTCTTTGAGCAGAATGTCTGAGTCCAGGAAGCCCGATGTTATCACAAAGAGCCAAAATTTATATCTCAACTGCAAATCAATCGTAATTGCTTTAAAGTAAAGTGCGATGATACACTACAAATCTCATTATTGCTAATACTGAGAACTTGTCTTGCGATGAATTTTATGGCTTTGTGAAATCAGCGGCCTGCCTTGAATTTCGCTCTAGAATAAGGGCACAGCAATTTTTCTCTTATAAGGGGCACTTCTATGAGTAAAAGTTTTAGTTTGTATTGGAACTTTGCAATGGGCACCACAGCATGAGCACATCAGGGCACCGCAGCAAGTGCCGTGTTTTGTTTTGAGGGCTGAGAGACGATTACTTCATAGTGAACACACTGGGAACTTAAACTCTTTGCTTTGCGCTGTGATTGGTTTGACTTAATAGGCGTACGACTGTAGCATGCTGCATCAGGGATATAATCAAAGTGTGTGCAGAGTAAGAAAATAATCAAAGTTGCATGACATCCCCCAAAAAACAAAACAAAAACTCATAGACCGTATCGAATAACGCTTGTGTTGCTATGAAAGTCGCCATCTTGAAGGGCAGACCGTATGCATGTCTAAACGAACGCGTACATCAATGAAGCACATTCTATGATACATGCACGCACACGCCCACAGACGTCGTGTTGTAGGGCAGATATTTGAATGGTGAGGTCATATTCAACACGGTCTGTAAGAATCCCCAGAAGTTGTGGAAAATTGCTGCAGAATGCAAACTAGTTTGGAAGATATTTGACATTAAGTGGACAGTGCCAATCGAATATAGCCAAATTTTTTAGAGTTATGAATTACCTGTTAATGTAATAGAAAACTTTAAGGGGGGGGGGTCGTTATTGCCCCTGAAGTGTTTTTAAGTGATAAGCAGTTGACTACCCATTATGTAGGTCAAATTCATCACCATGGTGATGATGATGAATACAATTTCTTACTAAAATAGGCTGGTCCTTATGCATGTCAGCTGCTATAATAATCACTGAAGAAGGTGAAATACCAGATAATACAGCTCGACATAAGTTATTAATCAACAATCACCAATTACCAATCCTAAAAGTTCGCTGACATATTTGATCGAATTGATCTGATTTTACACATTGTCTTTCTCAGATAGGGCAGTCGAACATAAAGAACAAACGCAACAAATGCAACAACCTCAATGAAGCATTTTAGAAGCTCAACTTAATGGTCTGGGTTTATGAGTTGCTTTTTTATTCTTCTCCTTGTTCCAAATGAAAAGTAGACTTGTAGAATCTTTGTTATGCCGTGATAGCGTAATACACTCAGGTGCTTGCTCTCCGCGGTCGAGGACGGCTCTCGCTAGATGAATGCTTTTGCGCGGAGCTGCTGGTTCCCCGACTGCATGCTCTCGGTTTAACGGGACCATAGTTGCGAGAGAAGAAGTCTCGCAGGAGGAGGGGGGGGGGCAGCAGTCTAGCGAGAATGTCACCAGTGTCGCGAGAATTGTGGAGAGAGTCAGATTGCATCACCATGACGAACATTTAACGACTTGTCAACAAGTCTAAAGCAAAAAAAAGTTTAATCTTTACTCCGTTGAGAGAAGTTTTTTCATTTTTTTTTTTTTCAAGAATAACAAATTTATGTTCATCAATATCAAGAACGACTGCCAGTCCAGGGACTAATGTGACTTGCTTTAATGGCCAAATGAGTTTATTTATTGAAACAGGTGGAGGGGGTGACTATATTGGTGATAATGGGTAGTAAGTAATGCTTACAGATAATAGTAGTGAACATAAACAGTAAATAATGTTATGTAAGAGTGTACTTGTGCAATTTTAACTATTTTAACAGAATCATTGCTTACCATTGACACTTTATCACCATATGTAAATTTATTACTTTAAAAACAGATTTTAAGAAGCGCACCTCTTGTTTTGTTTTGTTCGTTCTTACTCTTTCTATTAGATATAGGCTTTGTGTTTAACAAACTGCCAGTCTTGGACAAAAACAGTTCATTTTCTAAGTTTATAAAGAAAGTTTCAGCAGTTCTTTAAACAAAAAGGAAATCTGACAAATTTAGTATTATGTTATAATGATACAATTACTTAAGCAAAAGAAACTTCGTTGAGTTGCTTCTGCTACTGGTGCAAACTAGATCTCTCTGGTTCAAACTGGATCCAACAAGCTTCCAGCTAAAAATAGACTGGTATTGCTGCGCACAACAAATATTCAGAAAATAAACCAGATCAAACTGGATCCATGTCTGGTTCTAACTTGTTCTAAGTGGCAACTCTAACATTATTTATGTGTATAGACTACTGTTATTGGTATGTTTTATGTACTGAATTGTAGTCACTTTTGGTGCAGTGCGCGTATTACAAAAGGGTATGGTGCGAACGGTCTGAGCTACCAGGAAAGTGGTTGCCAAGGTCACAAGATTACTCCAAGAGCAAGTTCGAGTGCACTCATTTAGTCGACCCGTGATTGATCACTAACTAGCATTGTACATGCGCAGTGACTCACTCAAACAACTCGTTTGGAAGCCTGGGGGGCGTTTTGGCGACCAATAATTGTTTCTGATGTCATAACCAAAACGATAACCGAGCTCACAACTCGGTTATCGTTCAGTCTGAACAGCAGAACCAACGACCAACAACCGAAACAGTTTTTGGTTACCGCCGCCAAAACGCACCCCTGGTCAACTATGGGTACCATTGTATTCAACACTCCATTGCCTTCCGCCTTTTTGCTATAGACGAGGTGACCTATGTTTACATTCAAACCGCCCTCTGTTGACAAAATACTGTATACGTCATGTTTCGCCGGGCAAAAAGACACGTAGTCATGGTAAGATTGCATACACTTTCTAGCTGGCTGCCAAAACACAAAGGTATGCGCGCGAATCATGTTATGGTTTTCGTGTGACGTCAGAGGTCACATCGTCTTTAGTGTCACTGGTTCCCCTCTGTGCTTTACACATGTTAGCATGGAGCAGACTATCGGGACCACGGAAGGAATCATGGTGTTGAGGCTGGTTCCAAAAAGTCAACCACAGTAGTCAACCAATGGTCGACCAGCCTGGGTTCGAGTTAAAACATAAACGTCAACCTTTACTTAAACATGGTGCACACTCGAACTTGCTCCATGGTGTACTGAGTGTCTTGCTGTTGTTTTCATATCGAGTAGTTTATTCTGGGGGTTTTTCCTGACAGAAGTAACTTTTGCTGCGTTGGTAAGCTTCCCTGGGTCGACCCTGGTCTGCTCCCGGAACGTTTGAATAGCTTTGACGTCATTCCAGGGGCTCACCCAGGTCAGCCCTAAGTGCCCTGCTTGTGGAATGGGTCAATTGGGGCTGGCCCGAGGTGCATGACGTCACCACGAGAGGGCGAGTGATCATTCAATTATAGCTCTTGTCAAGGGCTCACCAGAATGAGCACTGCAGGGCGACCTGGGGAAGCTAAGCGATCGCACCCAACATAATCACTAGACACAGTCCAACATGTTCAATGTTTGTATTTATGTTATTAACATTATATCACCACACTCATTTCTAACTCCTGTGTTCAATATATAACTCCATATTGAAGAGAGAAAGAGTTCTTTGGTTGACATTGAACTGGGAAAAAAACCCAAGACATAACATCAACAAACTGTGAGGGGTTCCTTTTCCAAAACTCAAACTGTATAAAGCCAGCTTCATATATTCCCTGCGAATGTGAAGTGAATTTTGACGTCACATGTCTGTTTTCACAGTGAATAGTTCAACTGTTGCAAATTATTCGTTGTAAGTTTGTGACGTCAATATTCGTATCGTATTTGCATTCGTAGGAAGTATGAACCTAGCTTTTTTTACAGTGTTCATTTTTTGAGACCGACCCTGGAATTAACTTCTACATCAAAATTGGACGAGTATCTTTTATTTTTCTCAGTACAGCTGCATTTCGATTGGTCTGATTAGCTGTTCAAATAGACGGACAAGCAACTTTCTAGTTGCAAAAAAGGAGAGGAAATGACCGACCACACTTAACTTTTGTACAGTGTTTTTCAGTTTTCTATGGGACTGTTTTGAAAAGAAGAAAAAAAGGAAGTTAGCTGATAGGCTGGAAAGTTTCATGTCTGAATAGAAGTGTCTCACAACTGATGTTATGACCAAAGGAACTCGTCTGTTTGAAACACCTTCATTTAAAACTAAACCCTGCTTCAACCACTTGTAACTCATTTTCTTTTACCAAATAACTTTTATTTTTATATCCATATCTATAATCTCATGTTACTGCCTTGAAAGTAACATTTACTTTTTATATATTTCATTTAATTGCAACTGAATAAGTAGCTTGATTTAGACATTTTAGAAATCATTTTTATTCTCTCTTTTTCGGTTTATTTTTTTATTAAATAAAAAAATCGCGGCTCATTGTTTTGATTTTTTGATTTTATTTTATGTTATTTTTTGTTTGCTCATTCAAACTATCATCAAGATTTCTTTTAATTTTGTAATCACTGAAATTTGGCACCCTAAAATTACGGACAAATCAAAAATCTAAATAGATTCATTTACTGCTGAAAGTATGTCGGAACAAAGTTTTTTATGTGAGAAGAACAAAATGTTACACGTAAATGATTTGGTCTGAAAGTTTTTCAAATATTATTTCACTTCTGTGGTGGTGAAGATTTTGCTCGCTTGATTTGACGAAGGACAGAAATACAACGTTTTACAATCCACAAATTGAAACAAATTATTTAGCAATATCCTTGTGACTAGATACCTTGACTGATTTTGTCGTTGAAACATTATGGGAAATCAATTTGGGGGAAAATTTTGTTGTGGCGTGTCGTGGCCGAGCGGCAGCCTAGTCCACCGGCTCCAAGCTTTCGGTTGTCAGCAGCAGAGTGTAGGTTCCCTTCCCGGTCATGACTTGTGCCAATAATTGCTTCGTAACAAGTTGGGAAGGTAGTGCATTCTGCTCTACCAGGGAGGCTCCTTCATGTATGTGGATGATATCCATGGCTGCATCCTTGCAGACTGTGAAGGGGGTAACCCGGTTTCTGTCCCAGGAGTAGGTGGCTCCTAGTGGATGATACCCATGCCTACATCCTTACAGACTGTGAAGGGGGTAAACCTGTTTCAGTCCCAGGAGTAGGTGGCTCCTAGTGGATGATACCCATGCCTACATCCTTATAGACTGTGAAGGGGGTAAACCTGTTTCAGTCCCAGGAGTAGGTGGCTCCTAGTGGATGATATCCATGCCTACATCCTTACAGACTGTGAAGGGGGTAACCCGGTTTCAGTCCCAGGAGAAGGTGGCTCCTAGTGGATGATACCCATGCCTACATCCTTACAGACTGTGAAGGGGGTAAACCTGTTTCAGTCCCAGGAGTAGGTGGCTCCTAGTGGATGATACCCATGCCTACATCCTTACAGACTGTGAAGGGAGTAACCCTGTTTCAGCCCTAGGAGTAGGTGGCTCCTAGTGGATGATACCCATGCCTACATCCTTACAGACTGTGGAGGGGGGTAACCCTGTTTCAGTCCCAGGAGTAGGTGGCTCCTAGTGGATGATATCCATGCCTGCATTCTTGCAGACTGTGAAGGGGGTAAACCTGTGTCAGTCCCAGGAGTAGGTGGCTCCTATGTGGATGATATCCATGCCTGCATCCTTGCAGACTGTGAAGGAATTCAATGAATACCTGAGGGTTCTTGATAAATATCTCGCAATGTTCACTGCCAAAAAAAACAAAGGTCACCGCTTTACCTCACAATACCCTAACTTCATTTCAACAACTTATCTTTATTTTTATTTGAGTATTTTTCTCTCTTGCATGTGATGGTAATTAATTGGAAAATATTGTTCTGAAACTTAAACATTTTATCAGACTTTTTATTTATAAAAATAATTTGAGGTTGTTTCTACAAGGATACACAAACATAATTTAAACGTTTTAAGATTCCCTTTTTATCTGGAAACAAATATATTGCGGAATTTTATTTAATATTTATTGTATGGATTATTTGGGAAATTGTTTAATAGGTATAAACAAATAACTGAAAGAAAGAAATATGTAAAATAATTGTAATTTCTTGCCTTTATAATAAGCTTTATTCTAATTACAATCAAAGAATCTTTGAATAAAGAGATTGCAAAAATATTGATATGTTTTCTTTTTGTTTGTTTCGTCCAAAACGATTTAAAATTGAGCAGCAGCAATTTTCTTTTTTTTTTAAATGATCTGATCTTCATCTGCATTCCAAGTGAGCTCAAGAATAAAAAAAAACCTTGCCATCTTTTTAAAGGCAGTGGACACTCAGTAATTACTCAAAATAATTATTAGCATAAAAACCTTACTTGGTAACAAGTAATGAGGAGCCGTTGACAGTATAAAACATTGTGAGAAACAGCTCCCTCTGAAGTAACGTAGTTTTCGAGAAAGAAGTAATTTTCTTCAGAGGAGGGAGCGGTTTCTCTCAATGTTTAATACCACCAACAGCTCTCCATTACTCGTTTCCAAGTAAGGTTCTATGCTAATAATTATTTTAAGTAATTACCAATAGTGTCCACTGCCTTTTAGGACCTCAAATCTCTTTTTGTTTTCTTCGCTTTCTCGATCCTTTTTTTTCTAGAGATGTTGCTTTATATAAAATTTCAGTGCGTTCCTGAATTTTGATGATACTCAAACAAAGTAGCATTTGATTTTACTTGTTGACCTGCGCAGAACCCCCCCCCCCCCCTTTGAGATCCATTTTTTTTTTTATTCAATGACGTAATTTTGCTCTGAAAAAATATCAAATATATTTACACTATTTTTACTCTTTTGTGTGAGGTTCAGACTTTTAAAAAATAATCCCGATTTTCATGAGGACTCTTGTCTATTAGAAAATAAGTTCATCACAAAACTCAAATATTGTCATTGGAGACCCTGTTTAAAGGCACTGGACACTATTGGTAATTACTCAATATAATTACTAGCTTAAAAACTTACTTGGTAACAAGCAATGGAGAGCTGTTGATAGTACAATATTGTGAGAAACTGATCCCTCTGAGGTTACGTATTTTTGAGTAAGATAAGAGGTAATTTTTCACTCAATTATTAAACAAGACTTCAGGCCTGAAAGCGCACAAAATTTGTGAGACAGGGATGTTTTTTCTTTAATTATTCTCTTGCAACTTTGATGATCGATTGATTAAACATTTTCACAGATTTGTTATTTTATGCGTATTTTGGAATGCACCAAGTGTTAGAATACTGGTCTTTGACAATTTCCAAAGGTGTCCAGTGCCTTTTAAACATAGTCTTCCAATTTCCCTTTCTTTGTACCTTGAAATCTAAATCTTCTCTTTTAAAAATTCCTCTAAAAATATCCTACATATAAACCTTAAATTACTTTCATTTCCACATGGTATTTGGGCCTTTGCAATATTTCTGACTTTTCATCATTTTAACTTGCACCTCCCTTTTTGTAACAAAACAATTAATACCAAATGTTGCCTTAGACAGTTTTACTTCAGTTGTTGGGGTAAGTTTGATTCATTTTTCATATTAATACACATGTATCTATGTGTACAGTGTGAAATGTATGGTTGTATGTTCTCTGTTTAAGTTGTTTATCAATTATAAAGAGGTGGACCTCCATAATTTTACTCTATTATATTTACTGACCACCGGTCTTTTTGCCCAAAGATCCAATATTAAATATGAAATGCAATGGCATGAAAGACAAAGCAAAAAGTAAACATAATTCATAATAATGTAAAACTACGGAGGTCCACGTCTTTGTTGAAATCAAAGGGAAGTATACAAAAAAAAAAAAAAAAAAAAAACTTAAGCAGAGAAAACAAAACCATATATTTCCACCTGTCATGTTCATATGTTTTAAGTAACCTTGTCATGCATGTTATTTTTTTTTTTTTTTTTTTTTTTACATGTTCATGTTCATGTTCGGTTTATTTTGGAGTCTAATGTGATACTGAAGGTCACATTGTCCGATCACAATTCATGTTAGCATGGTTTAAAGTCTCATTATTCCACTTGCAATTTAATATTTAATTAATGCTCAAAGACACTGGACACTTATGGTAATTGTCAAAGACCAGTCTTCTCACTTGCTGTATCTCAACATATGCATAAAAGTAACCTGTGAAAATTTGAGCTCAATCGGTCATTGAAGTTGCACAATAATAGTGAAAGAAAAAACACCCTTGTCACACGAGGTTGTGTGCTTTCAGATGCTTGATTTCAAGACATCAATTGCTAAATCGGAGGTCTCGAAATCAAATTTGTGGAATATTACTTCTTTCTCGAAAACTACGTAACTTCAGGGGGAGCCGTTTCTCACAATGTTTTATACTATCAACCTCTCCCCATTACTCGTCACCAAGTAATGCTAATAATTATTTTGAGTAATTACCAATAGTGTCCACTGCCTTTAAAGGCAGTGGACACTAATTATTTTGAGTAATTACCAATAGTGTCCACTGCCTTTAAAGGCAGTGGACACTATTGGTAATTACTCAAAATAATTATTGGCATAAGACCTTTCTTGGTGACGAGTAATGGGAAGAGGTTGATGGTATAAAACGTTGTGAGAAACAGCTCCCTCTGAAGTGCCATAGCTTTCGAGAAAGAAGTAATTTTCCACGAATTTGATTTCGAGACCTCTAGTTTAGAACTTGAGGTCTCAAAATCAACCATCTAAACGCGCACAACTTCGTGTTACAAGGTTTTTATTTATTTCATTACTATCTCGCGACTTCGATGACCGATTGAGCTCAAATTTTCACATGTTTGTTATTTTATGCATATGTTGAGATACACTACTTGTGAAGGCTAGTCTTTGACAATTACCAATAGTGTCCACTGCCTTTAAAGGGGCTGTGTCATCATGATCAATGCACATCTGTGGCTGCATGTGTAAATATGAACTCTCACTCGGTTACAGCATGTGCGCACCCTCCTTCCGTATCAATCTCATCCATGCTCAGAGTAGTCTTGGCCCAAGACGTTGATGATCGATAGTTTACTACGATCAGGTGTGAATTGCTACAGCGCCCCCCATTCTACGGTATGGTATTTACCACTGAGCGTAGCACAGTATCCTCTATCGATCACTCGCGTCTTGGGACCAAGACTACGCTCATAGCTGTATGCATACTCACTCTGGCATTCTTGCAGTAGCTGTAATTTATTTTTATTAACAATCATAATTTGCAGCATGTATTATTTTAAGTTCAATCGCTGCTGATTTATTTTTTCAAGCATGGCTTGGTTAGCAATACATTGGCTGGTTGCTGTGAAATACCACTGACATGTCACTCCCATGTTCCTAAAGATAATGTTTGTTTGTTTAGTTTCTGTAACCAAATAGTTCTGGGAGTAATTTCACTCCGTCTCAGGGTCGTTGTAACTGTTTCCAATCTTGCAAATATTCATGCCTATTGATCACTAGTCTTCAGTTCCAGTCACACTGCAGCGATAACGAAAACAATAACGATCACGACGCAAAAAAAATGCATTCTATTGGTTGAATTGCTCCACGCAGAATATGCACACGCTCATCAAACAATCAAAATTGTTCTCTTCGCATCGTGATTGTTTTCGTTATTGCTGCAGTGTGACTCAGCCTTGAATTTATGCTACCATGAGCAGCCCGCCGTATCGCCCACTGCGCTTCCTATTACTGCGGACTTTTAAAAACGGGTGCGAGCACTGCGTACGCAGCGAATACGCAGCGAGTATGAACCTGCCTTTAGTCTATTCTTGCTTCCACGGGCAGTGCACCATACTATTCTTGGTTAGTCATCAACCGAAATTAATTCAAGAAGAAAAGCATGCCCTCTGTCGGGTTATCCATTGCGTTACCTTACGTTATGTTATGTAACGAAACGGGTATGAGATAGTGTTGTCTTGGACCAAGACTAGTTGATCACAGGCTAAACTCACCAGCAATGCATTAGCCACAGGGGTCAAGCAATGTCAACCGAACCTCACTTACTGTCTATCCTGAAATCATTATTGTACACATACATTAGTATATAGGATGCATGTTTTACACCTCCTGGGTTATCTTTTGTAGTCAATGAGCAAAGCCTGAAAACACTAAAGTGCTATTCACACGACAGCAATTTAACTGGGGTCCCTTGCTTAATTTTAGCATGGTTGTAAAATGTAGCAATGTTTGACAAGATTTTACAAGAGAACTTGGACAGTAGAAACGTGTGTTGTCCTTTCACACTAGGTACATTTTGAAAATTTTACAACCATGTTTTAATTAAGCAAGGCACCCTTGCTAAATTGCTCTCGTGTGAAAGGGGCTTAAGGGGAGACCAGACTTGAAGATATAGCCCTTTGCACTTGACAGTAACTGAGCAAGGGGCCCTTGATCAATTTTGAGCAAATTGCACCTCGTGTGAAAAGATAACAATGTTTATACTGTCCATAAAGTATGGCAAGTTTGAGATTTCACTAGGGACCCTCGATAGTACAAAGTTTTTGTCCTTTCACACAAAGTGCAATTTGTAAAATTTCACAGCCATGCTCAAAGTATGCAAGGGACCCCTGCTAAATTAGCTGTCGTGTGAAAAGGTTTTATGCATGGTGGGAGTGGTGGGAGTACCTAGTAAGTAAGGTTTTCAGTGGCAGTGTGTTGTGAAATCTCTATTGAGTGTTGATGGGTCTGAGAAGAGCCAGTTTCTGCTCTACGATTCGATGTAGTCTTTCTTCTCTACAGAAGATGGTTAGAGAATACTGATCAAAGTCGCCGAGCAGAAATCGCCTCTTCTCACAGCCTCAACGACTCGAAAGAGATTTCTTAGATGGTGTCACCGCAAAGGCTATGCTTACTCATTGAGGGAGTTGTCCATTTTGTGTGTCAAATGAAAAGTGAAATATTGTTACTCCTAAAAAGTACAAGTATAGTTGCAGTCTCAAATCAACATCTGTACTTCTTATTGATCTTGGGAAATGGTTTGTAAAATGAGCTCGAAAAATGACTGGTGTTTTGTTTTGTTTTTAATGAGGAAAAATAATGACCTGTGTGGTTGAAACCCACCGCAACATAGACAACCATACTTTGAGTAAAGACATCCCTCAAAGGCCCTTTTCGAAACCACGGCTTCGGCTTGAGGCTCCATTCTCTTGTCTGTAGCCCTGAGCGCGTATACGCAAAGCACGCGCAATTGTCAAAGCAACCACCGGGGCCAAGCTAGCCTAAGCCGAATCCAAAGCCAAAGCCATTGTTTCGAAAAGGCCTGAGTTTGAGTGCCTATATTTTTAGCTGATGAAAAGACAGTTTCATCAAAATGGACAAGGTCACTCTTTTGCACAAATTTCTTCTTTTTTTTCTCTCTTTTTTGCTGTGCTTTTGTATTGATGCATGGCTAGCCTGCATTTTTATCTTTGCATGTTTTGTTTTTTTGTGCTACAGATATTCTTTGGTTTTGGGAGCGTGGATACAGAAAGCGATGATAGTGAAGATGGTACTGACGATGAGACCAGTCTCTATGGTGACGAAGAGGATGTATTTCTTCCCATCAACCAAGAAGATGAACTGACAAAGTTATAAACAAGAACCACACTCGGTTCATTTTTATAAAGCTGTTAAAGGCAGTGGACTCTTTTGGTAATTACTCAAAATAATTATTGGCATAAAACCTTACTTGGTAACGAGTAATGGGGAGAGGTTGATGGTATAAAACATTGTGAGAAACGGCTCCCTCTGAAGTGACATAGTTTTCGAGAAATAAGTAATTTTCCACAAATTTGATTAAGAGACCTCAGATTTAGAACTTGAGGTCTCGAAATCAACCATCTAAACGCACACAACTTCGTGTGACAAGGGTAATTTTTCTTTCATTATTATCTCGCAACTTCGATGACTGATTGAGCTCAAATTTGCACAGGTTTGTTATTTTATGCATGTTGAGATATACACCAACTGTGAAGGCTAATCTTTGACAATTACCATAAGTGTCCACTGCCTTTAAAGGCACTGGACACGTTTGGTAATTGACACAGACCAGTATTCTCACTTGGTGTATCCAAACAGATGCATATACAAAAAAATTTGGGCTCCATTGGTCATCGAATTTGCAAGAGAATAAGGAAAATCTACATAACTTCAGAGGGAGACGTTTTCTCACAATATTTTATACTACATGTAGCAACATCTCTCCATTGCTTGTTACCAAATAAGTTTATTTGAGTAATTACCAATAGTGTCCAGTGTCTTTAAGCAGAAATTACTGCTGAGCAAACTTCTTTGCTAAGCCAGCCCATGATTGCCAGGACATGGCCTGTAATCTGTTTCAGCACAGCAAGATTTTGTCTGTGCTTAGCATGGTTTCTGTGCTCACAGGCTTTATGAAATTGTTGAATAATTAAATTAAACACTTTACTATCTTGTAGGTAAATCCATTCACACAGAAAACTGTAAATATTGACCTGTCAAGTGTAGCAACTGTATTCAATCAAACACCGAAATGGTGTGAAATGAAATGAAACTTGAGAAGGAGGAAAAAGGGAGACAAATGAAAGATGTGGAGAGAAAAAAAGGGAGAACGACAAATCTACCAGTACTTTGTCCGACTGAATTGCACTGAACTAAATGTGGGTCTTGAAGGACAAAGTAATCGGGTGTCTAGTTCGGCCCTTCCATTGGCAAAACCGTCAAAAACATTTTTGTTTATTATTTTATGTAAATATTTGTGGTATAATTATGTTATTCCCTCAATTTGGATTTTCCTAGCTTGCTGAAAGTGCCCTCTGTATATAAATAACTCATATATTCATGCCATATATTAATAACCTTAATTAAGACATTCACAGATATTTATGCAAGTTTACTCAATTTATTATTCACCGAACAAAATGTATATAAACTTAATTTATCAGACTTTTTTAATGCAAGTTTAATATTCAACCCCAAAATAACTAGCAATATGTGTCTATAGTCAGTGGTTGTGTTTTATATGAACAACAATGTGTTTTTTATTATGAAGTAAAATTTGTTGTTTGACATAAAAGCGAGTTCAGTAGAGTAACATAAAATGGTTTAAATTGTTAATTGTCAAAGAACAGTCTTTTCACTTGGTGTATCTCAGCATATCAGCCGTTCCGTGGTATTTGCGCTTCATAGTAAAACAAAATTAAATGGTTATCGTCGAAGTTTTTACATTTATTTTGAAACAAGAACATCTAGTGCTTCTTCTTCTAAAAAGACTTTATAAAAATAGTCCTTATTGTTTTTGCGACAGCTTTGGAAGTAACGGTAAAAAGTGTACACAAAAGTCTGAAAAATCCTTGAAATTCAGGTTTTGAAAAAAAAATCATGAAACAATAGGTGTTCAGATTTAATCATTATGTATAAACAACAGTGAGTCATTAGTAAGGACAGCCAACATTAAATATGCCTTTTTGAACTATTAACTTTTGAAAAATGGGAGTTAATTTTTACCCTCGTTTTATCACGCGAGTCACAAAAAAAATTATGATAGTATTTTTTCTATTATAGACCCTCAACATTTTTTTTCTTCTCCCTCATAATAGTGGTCTTTGCAAAGGGTCTTTCGAATTTAATTAGTTTTTTTTACCAAGGCCTTCTACTTAAAAATTAAAAACTCGAGTTTGTCACGCGAGTCACGGCAAATGCACTAAATGCACATTGTTATAGCAAAAGCTACCCAACGTATTCTGGGGATGTTGTCTATGGAATGTTACAAAAGCACCCCCAGCCCACTGGAACATTACTATGCCCCCGAATTTATAATTTTTTGTTAGAACAAGGAATTATTACAGTGTACAATTATAACCTGGCACACTGTCAGCAGACCATGTTGAACTACATGTACACTGCATACTGCACTGTACAATGTGCTCACATCTGCATAATTTACCTGCATTATTTAAATAATATAAGGAACGATAAACTTAATACAAGAACAAACAAAAATATTTGATGAAACTGGGTATTTTAAGACAGTATTCTGAAGTTAGATTTGGAGGGGGGCATCAATAAAGAAATTACTTATCAGATTTACATGTACTCAGCCTAACACAGTCTAATGCCATTGGAACTTGACACCAAAATTTGTGGTTTCTTATCAACCTACTCTGCCAAGCGCAGTGAGAAAAAAGTCCTTTACCCAATCACAAAACAGTATAACAATTTCTAGTAAGGGTTTCCTCTATGGGTTTGAGTGGTTCTGAAAAGAACCGGTGGTTTAACAACTCAACGTTTCGACCAGACAGTGTTGTTAAACCGCCAATTCTTTTCAGCACCACCCCAACTTTACCATGTTTAAGTCGAAGCCTGTTCAGATTATTATTCCTTTAAATGTTGCTTCAGGTGTTTCTTCCTTTGATGAAAAGATTCAATTTCAAGTTCTGAGTGTTCAGAATGTTTAGTTATTGTACATTTTTTCACTTGTCACGCGAGTCACAAATTTCTGTCACGCGAGTCACGTTGCATTTAACAAATTTTCAATTTTTTTTAACTTTTTATTTTGTACTTTTTATTGTATAATATAGTGCTTCTCTTGTACTTGAAAGTGATCCGGAACTAAAAAGTTCCTCTGAGTTCTCACGACTGGGCAACGGCATACAGGGATGCAACACCTTTCATTTTTTTGGCAGTCACGCGAGTCACATTTTTGGAACTCCTATAAAAACATGATACCTACACAATTTTTTTTTTTTTTTTTTCTTTTTTAATAGGGCTCTTCACTAAGTTTATATAAATTGAGTTAAATGAGAGCAATGTGTTATATTTTGAAGTATAGATCTTTCAAAAGTTGAAAAACCAGTGAGATTGTCACGCGAGTCACAATGGAATGGCTGATATGCAAAACAAAACCAAACCTGTGAAAACTTGAGCTCAATTGGTCGTCGAAGTTGCGAGATAATAATGAAAGTAAAAACACACATTGTCACACGAAGGTGTTTGCTTTCAGATGCTTGATTTCTTGACCTCAAATTCTAAATCTGAGGTCTTGAAATCAAATTCGTGGAAAAGTACTTCTTTCTCGAAAACTACGCCACTTCAGAGGGAGCTGTTTCTCACAATGTTTTATACTATCAACCTCTCCACATTACTCGTCACCAAGTAAGGTTTTATGCTAATAATTATTTTGAGTAACTACCAATAGTGTCCACTGCCTTTAAGCACAGAAAAATAAACGTATATATTTTTATTGTATTTAACTTGTAAAATAAACTGTTTATGGAGTCAGTAAAACACCTAGTCTTCTCACTTCTTACTTCTTTCTCGAATACTAAGTCACTTCAGAGGGAGCTGTTTCTCACAGCGTTTTATACCATCAACCTCTCCCCATTACTCGTAATCAAGAAAGGTTTTATGATGATAATTATTTTGAGTAATTACCAAACGTGTCCACTGCCTCTGGAACCATTTTCCCTGTCCCACAAGCCGACTGGTGGTGATAAATAACCAAATTGCTTAAGAGCAGAGAGAAAGTCCTACTAATCTATTTCGTATATCATTCGTTTTCTCAAGATATATTTTTAAATTCAAATTGCCTTTACAAACACTGTTTTCATACTTCATACAAGTATAAACAAAACCTGTATTCCGTTTATAGTGTTTACAATTGTTTGCTTAAACTGTCATTAACTATTAAAAAATTCATGTAGAAGCATATGTGACACCGTAGCTACACGAAGTATGTGTTGGATTGGGATCTACGTGACCCGGGTTCAATTCCCGCATACGTCTCTTTTCTTTTTGCTTGGACGCAGTGAGTGAATGATATAAGTAGTATAAAAATCATCTCCAATCACCAGCGGGCACTGTGGCGACATGGTGTACTGGATAGTTCAATTGCGTGCTATCCAGAGCTGGGACACCGGTTCGAATCCCGCCCGTACCAAGAGGGACATGACTTTTACTGCTTGCACCAGTAGTGGATTGGGGTCCGTCATGTCTATCCCCAAATTAGGTGTGGATGAAGATATTCCGTGTGGGAGAGTAAAGGAGGGACCGGGACTGGCAAGTCCCTTAAGGGTTCTAATGGGTGATCACCACGCTGGTTTCGATCAGACTTTGAGTCCCCTGAACGCCTGGTCGTCACTCTGACTAACTCTTTGCAAAAATTTGCTTTAATTCTATACCTCTTTTTATACCCTGCGATGGGGGTCATTCCAGTCCAGCATTAATTGATATAAGATTTGAAACCCCTGTGATTTTGTTTTTAGTTTTTAGGCTCAAGTTGGATAAAAACTGCTGCGAATTTTTAATTTGTTGGCTCAAATTTGCATGCTCATACATACCCCTTGTGTGTTTTTTTTGTGTTTTGTTTATTCTTAAGCTCGAATTTGTTTCTAAAAAAGCTGGACTTACCCCTTGATTTGTGTTCTTTGGTTCAAAATTTGTTAAATCACAAGGGGTAAGTCCAGCATTTTGTTCCAATTTGCACTCCAAAATGAAAAAATCACAAGGGGTAAGTCCAGCAATTTTCTCCAATTTGACCTCCAAAATGAAAAAATCACAAGGGGTAAGTCCAGCATTTTTTATCCAATTTAAGCTCCAAAAATTAAGAAAAATCAAAAGGGGTAAGTCCAGTATTTTTTATCCAATTTGAGCTCCAAAATAAAAAAAATCATAAATATGTATATCAATAAATGCTTGAATTACCCCCTCGCAAAATTTGAAAAGTTCACAAGGTTATAGCCTTGTGACTTTTTCGTCAAAATTTAAACAGTTCACAAGGCTATAGCCTTGTGACTTTTTCGGCAAAAGTTAAAAAAAGTTCAAATGTGACTTTTTTCGTCAAACTTTGAAAAGTTCATAACCTTGTGACAAATCGGAAAAATTTGTTAAGTTATAAGTCTGCCTTGTAAACTCTTTTGTCAAAATTTGAAAAGGTCACAAGGCTTGTGACTTTTTCGTCAAAATTTGAAAAGTTACTTTTTCGGCAAAACTTGAAAAGTTCACAAGGCTATAGCCTTGTAACTTTTTCGGCAAAATTTGTTAAGTTATAAGGCTGCCTTGTGACTTTTTCGTCAAACTTTGAAAAGTTCATAAGGTGACTTTTACGTCAAAATTTGGAAAAGTGCACAAGGCTATAGCCTTGTGACTTTTTCGGCAAAACTTGAAAAGTTCACAAGGCCTTGTGACTTTTTCGGCAAAATTTGTTAAGTTATAAGGCTGCCTTGAAACTCTTTTGTCAAAATTTGAAAAGGTCACATGGCGCCTTGTAACTTTTTTGGCAAATCTTGAAAAGTTCAAATGTGACTTTTTTCGTCAAAATTTGAAAAGTCACAAGGCTATAGCCTTGTAACTTTTTCGGCAAAATTTGTTAAGTTATAAGACTGCCTTGTGACTTTTTAGTCAAAATTTGAAAAGTTCAAATGTGACTTTTTCGGCAAAATTTGAAAAGTTCACAAGGCTATAGCCTTGTAACTTTTTCGGCAAAATTTGTTAAGTTATAAGGCTGCCTTGTGACTTTTTCGTCAAACTTTGAAAAGTTCATAAGGTGACTTTTTCGTCAAAATTTGAAAAGTTCACAAGGCTATAGCCTTGTGACTTTTTCGGCAAAACTTGAAAAGTTCACAAGGCCTTGTGACTTTTTCGGCAAAATTTGTTAAGTTATAAGGCTGCCTTGTAAACTCTTTTGTCAAAATTTGAAAAGGTCACATGGCGCCTTGTAACTTTTTTGGCAAATCTTGAAAAGTTCAAATGTGACTTTTTCGTCAAAATTTGAAAAGTCACAAGGCTATAGCCTTGTAACTTTTTCGGCAAAATTTGTTAAGTTATAAGGCTGCCTTGTGACTTTTTCGTCAAACTTTGAAAAGTTACTTTTTCGGCAAAACTTGAAAAGTTCACAAGGCCTTGTGACTTTTTCGGCAAAATTAAATTGTTAAGTTATAAGGCTGCCTTGTAAACTCTTTTGTCAAAATTTGAAAAGGTCACATGGCGCCTTGTAACTTTTTTGGCAAATCTTGAAAAGTTCAAATGTGACTTTTTCGTCAAAATTTGAAAAGTCACAAGGCTATAGCCTTGTAACTTTTTCGGCAAAATTTGAAAAGTTCACAAGGCTATAGCCTTGTAACTTTTCGGCAAAATTTGTTAAGTTATAAGGCTGCCTTGTGACTTTTTCGTCAAAATTTGAAAAGTTACTTTTTCGGCAAAACTTGAAAAGTTCACAAGGCTATAGCCTTGTAACTTTTTCGGCAAAATTTGTTAAGTTATAAGGCTGCCTTGTGACTTTTTCGTCAAACTTTGAAAAGTTCATAAGGTGACTTTTTCGTCAAAATTTGAACAGTTCACAAGGCTATAGCCTTGTGACTTTTTCGGCAAAACTTGAAAAGTTCACAAGGCGTTGTGACTTTTTCGGCAAAATTTGTTAAGTTATAAGGCACCCTTGAAACTCTTTTGTCAAAATTTGAAAAGGTCACATGGCGCCTTGTAACTTTTTTGGCAAATCTTGAAAAGTTCAAATGTGACTTTTTTCGTCAAAATTTGAAAAGTCACAAGGCTATAGCCTTGTAACTTTTTCGGCAAAATTTGAAAAGTTCACAAGGCTATAGCCTTGTAACTTTTTCGGCAAAATTTGTTAAGTTATAAGGCTGCCTTGTGACTTTTTCGTCAAAATTTGAAAAGTTACTTTTTCGGCAAAACTTGAAAAGTTCACAAGGCTTTAGCCTTGTAACTTTTTCGGCAAAATTTGTTAAGTTATAAGGCTGCCTTGTGACTTTTTCGTCAAACTTTGAAAAGTTCATAAGGTGACTTTTTCGTCAAAATTTGAAAAGTTCACAAGGCTATAGCCTTGTGACTTTTTCGGCAAAACTTGAAAAGTTCACAAGGCGTTGTGACTTTTTCGGCAAAATTTGTTAAGTTATAAGGCACCCTTGAAACTCTTTTGTCAAAATTTGAAAAGGTCACATGGCGCCTTGTAACTTTTTTGGCAAATCTTGAAAAGTTCAAATGTGACTTTTTTCGTCAAAATTTGAAAAGTCACAAGGCTATAGCCTTGTAACTTTTTCGGCAAAATTTGAAAAGTTCACAAGGCTATAGCCTTGTAACTTTTTTGGCAAAATTTGTTAAGTTATAAGGCTGCCTTGTGACTTTTTCGTCAAAATTTGAAAAGTTACTTTTTCGGCAAAATTTGAAAAGTTCACAAGGCTATAGCCTTGTAACTTTTTTCGGCAAAATTTGTTAAGTTATAAGGCTGGCTTGTGACTTTTTCGTCAAAATTTGAAAAGTTACTTTTTCGGCAAAACTTGAAAAGTTCACTTTTTCGGCAAAATTTGTTAAGTTATAAGGCTGCCTTGTGAGTTTTTCGTCAAACTTTGAAAAGTTCATAAGGTGACTTTTTCGTCAAAATTTGAAAAGTTCACAAGGCTATATAGCCTTGTGACTTTTTCGGCAAAATCTGTTAAGTTATAAGGCTGCCTTGTAAACTCTTTTGTCAAAATTTGAAAAGGTCACATGGCGCCTTGTAACTTTTTTGGCAAATCTTGAAAAGTTCAAATGTGACTTTTTCGTCAAAATTTGAAAAGTCACAAGGCTTGTAACTTTTTCAAATTTTGACGAAAAAGTCACAAGGCAGCCTTGTGACTTTTTTGGCAAAACTTGAAAAGTCACAAGGCTATAGCCTTGTGACTTTTTCGGCAAAATTTGTTAAGTTATAAGGCTGCCTTGTAAACTCTTTCGGCAAAATTTTTCTCTTTCGGCAAAGTTCATAAGGTGACTTTTTCGTCAAAATTTGAAAAGTTCACAAGGCTTGTGACTTTTTCGTCAACATTTGAAAAGTTCACAAGGCTATAGCCTTTTGACTTTTTCATCAAAATTTGAAAAGTTCACAAGGCTTTTAGCCTGCGAGGGGGTAATTTAAGCATTTATTGATATATTTGTGATTTTTTTTTCATTTTGGAGGTCAAATTGGATAAAAAATACTGGACTTACCACTTCTGATTTTTCTTCATTTTGGAGCTTAAGTTGGATAAAAAATGCAGGACTTACCCCTTGTGATTTTTTCATTTTGGAGGTCAAATTGGAGAAAATTGCTGGACTTACCCCTTGTGATTTAACAAATTTTGAACCAAAGAACACAAAACAAGGGGTAAGTCCAGCTTTTTTAGAAACAAATTTGAGCTTAAGAATAACAAAATAAAGAAATAAAACACAAGGGGTATGTATGAGTATGCAAATTTGAGCCAACAAATTAAAAATTCGCAGCAGTTTTTATCCAACTTGAGCCAAAAAACTAAAAACAAAATCACAGGGGTTTCAAATCTTATATCAATTAATGCTGGACTGGAATGACCCCCATCGCAGGGTATAAAAAGAGGTATAGAATTAAAGCAAATTTTTGCAAAGAGTTAGTCAGAGTGACGACCAGGCGTTCAGGGGACTCAAAGTCTGATCGAAACCAGCGTGGTGATCACCCATTAGAACCCTTAAGGGACTTGCCAGTCCCGGTCCCTCCTTTACTCTCCCACACGGAATATCTTCATCCACACCTAATTTGGGGATAGACATGACGGACCCCAATCCACTACTGGTGCAAGCAGTAAAAGTCATGTCCCTCTTGGTACGGGCGGGATTCGAACCGGTGTCCCAGCTCTGGATAGCACGCAATTGAACTATCCAGTACACCATGTCGCCACAGTGCCCGCTGGTGATTGGAGATGATTTTTATACTACTTATATCATTCACTCACTGCGTCCAAGCAAAAAGAAAAGAGACGTATGCGGGAATTGAACCCGGGTCACGTAGATCCCAATCCAACACATACTTCGTGTAGCTACGGTGCCACATATGATTTTACATGAAATTTTTAATAGTTAATGACAATTTAAATTTAAGTAAACAATTTTAAATACTATAAACGGAATATAGGTTTTTGTTTATACTTTTATGAAGTATGAAAACAGTGTTTTGTAAAGGCAATTTGAATTTAAAAATCGAGCAAATATATCTTGAGAAAACGAATGATATACGAAACAGATTACTAGGACTTTCTCTCTGCTTTTCAGCAATTTGGTTAGTTATCATTTTCAAATTTTGGCTCAAAAATGCTGGCTTTACCCCTTTTGATTTGTTCACTTGTTAGGGTTAAGAAATGTGGGTCAGCTATTTCACGGGCCTAACCATTAAATTGAGCAACCGAGTTAGGGGTTGGTGTTGACTTAGGATTAGGTGTGGGTGAGGGGGGTGGGGGTGGGGGTACGGGGGCGGTTATGGGTTAGAATGGGGGTTAGAGTTAGAATTCCGATTTGGGTTAGGGTTTGGGTTGGGATTCAGGTTGTGGTTATGTGTTATGGTTAGGGTTGGGGTTTTGGGCAAGGGTTGGGGTAAGGGTTAGGTTTAGGGTTAGGGAACCTGGGTCAGCTACTCAAGGGCTCTGTGACCTACCCAGTTGTTCAAACGGATTAGAATTTGGGATTAGGGTTCAGTTGGAGTTAGGATTTTAGTTAGGGTTAAGGGGTTAGGGTTGAACTAGTCTTGGTTCAGGACTCTCCTGGATTTGTAACAAGAAAGCGCGCTATCACCCCCAACGCGCTATCAACCAACGAACTGCTATCACAGGAGAGTCTTGGAACATTCGTTAAATCTCCCCCCAAAATCGGGGGGGAAACATAATGCGCGTGCGTAGGTTTCCCGCAGAGCCCGCCACTTTTTTTTTTTGGGGGGGGGGAGATTTAACGAATGTGCCAAGACTCTCCTGTGATAGCGGTTCTCGGGTGATAGCGGTTCGTGGTTGATAGCGCGTTGGGGGTGATAGCGGGCCCTGTTGTGACAAATCCAGGAGAGTCTTGAACCAAGACTAGGGTTGAACTAGAATTAGGGTTTAGGGTTTGGGTAATAATAATAAAGGAAACTTGTGATGCACCATGTCTGTCACAGGTGACACTCCTGGCGCAGGAACCCTAACAAAGCTAACAACTGAAGGAACTAATTAAACAAAATAAACAGAAGGAGAAGCAGCTTGTGAGAAGAGGTGGGTCTTGAGCTGGTTCTTGAAAGTGTTGAAGGAAGTTTCCTTTCTGAGTTTGATGGGGAGTGAGTTAGGGAAGGACCAGACCGAGAGAAAGAGCGGTTTCCCCAGGAGTGATGAGAGAGGGGTACTCGGAGAAGGTTTGTGTCAGAGGAGCGAAGTCGTCGGTTCGGTTCATGGCGTTGTAGCAGCTCTTGTAGGTAGGTTGGTGCTGTGCCATGGAGAGTGCGAAAAACCAGAACCAACACCTTGAAGACTATTCACTGATGTACAGGAAGCCAGTGAAGTGCGTTGAGGACAGGGGATATGTGCGAAGATCTTCTGGTAAGTGTAACTAATCTGGCGGCGGAGTTCTGAAGGCGCTGAAGGCGACGGATTTGATAATCTGGTAGGTGAATCAGGATAGCGTTAGCAAAGTCCAGTCGAGAAGATATGAGAGAGTGAACCAAGCGTTCAGTTGTCTTGCGAGTGAGGTACTTTCGGATGTGTGACAGATTATGCAGTTGGTAAGGGTTAGGGGTTAGGTTTAAGAAACCTGGGTCAGCTCTGTGACCTAACCAGTTGAGCAAACAGGTCCCCCTTTAAATGTGTTCGTTTCTGATATATAGAAAATAAATTTGTACAGTGTATTCTGAAAAGTCACCTCTGGAGATTAGCCATTTGAAACTAACTAGGGGTTTGTCCTAAATTACTCACAGTACTCGACATTAACACAGGCAAGTCTGCAGGGTGAAAACCACTGGTTTATTATCAACTTCTGTACATAAAAGCTCCAGTTGCAAGGATTCTCAAATGATTTGTAAAATTATAAAATTACTCAAAATTGAACATAATTGCGAAATGAAATCGGGAAGAAGTGTAAAGTTTAAATTCTGTATAAACAAGATAATGGTGTAGCATGGCTCATTTTAGAGAAAAACAGATTTTGTCCTCAGTTTTTCTTCTTTAAAGGCACTGGACACTACTGGTAATTTTTCACAATAATTGATAGCATCAATATTACTTGGTACCGAGCAATGGAGAGTATCAAACATTGTGAGAAATGGCTCCCTCTGAAGTAACGTAGTAATTTCTCAGTAAAATATTTGAAATGAATTTGAGACCTCAGAAAGAGGTAATTTCTCACTCAAATATTAAAAGGCCTCGGAAAGCAGACAAATTTGCACAACAAGGTTGTTTTTTCTTTCATTATTCTCTTGCAACTTCGATGACCAATTGAATCCAAATTTTCCCAGATTTATTATTTTATGCATTATACACCAAGTGAGAATACTGGTCTTTGACAATTACCAATCGTGTCCAGTGCCTTTAATGGAAACATTGAAAACTTTCACGCCCTGAGATTCATTACAACATTCAAAGTGAGACGAGAAAGCTTTTTAACCCAAATTGTTGAACCTTTAATAGGCCCCCCCAAAAAAAAAAAAAAAACATGTCTTGCCTTTTTAAAAAAGGATGAAGGAGGAGGGCATTTTTCCTTCTTTTTGTTATCAACGCATTTTTCTAGACAAATGGCCGGGATATTTTTCAAGATGGTTGCCAACTTTTTGTGGCGGGCTTAAGTCTAAAATATATCTTGTTTATTAAAAAATAATCAGGGATCATTAAAAATGTATAATTTAAAAAAAAAAAAAAAAAAAAACACATCAGGTGGTCTCTCGAAATCCGAGGTCTTGAAATCAAATTCATGGAAAATTACTTCTTTCTCGACAACCACGTTACTTCAGAAGGAGCCGTTTCTCACAATGTTTTATACTACAAACCTCTCCCCATTACTCGTAACCAAGTGAGGTTTTATGCTACCTTTCTTTTGAGTAATTACCAATATTGTCCACTGCCTTTAAAAGAAAGCAGGCGGGGAAGGTAAACATGATTTTTGTTATTTTGTTTTTGCCTTACCTCAACACGTTCTTAGTCTGACGTGTACAGAACTATTAACATGATTAAATTATATCCAAAGTATCAGTACAACTTACATAAGAATTCTGGAGTGCCTTTTGGCGACCCTAACCAGAAACATGTTTGAGCTTAGGTCATTGGTCGAGCTTTTTCGCGTGTTCGGTTGAACCGCTGTTCCGACCAAACCATAACCGACTTGTTGGCTCGATTAGGCTTGGTTTTAAGATGGCGGACTCTTAAAACTATCAGAAAACGTACTGGAATTCTTTTAAAACTTTGAATACTTTGAAGCATAACAATTAAATAATGTTGATAAAATTACAAAGACTAAGTTCCATTCCTCTATAATAAAAAGACGGCTATATATTTTGAGAACATAAATTTTCAAGAGATGTACCTACATCATGAACTGTTTCTGGTTATCGACCCGTTTTTGCGTAGCTCTCTGAAATTGATTCGGTCAGTGAATTTGACGTCAGAAACTTGTTTCTGGTCATGGTTGCCAAAACACGCCCCAGATTTAACCTCAAAGCAAAGGGTTTTAATACCTTTTGTAGATAAATTGTTTGGGCCATGACATGAATCCCCTCTCACTGTGACTAAAGATGGAGGTAATATAATTAAGTTTGTGAGAAAAAGGTAAAACAAAACGCAGAGCGACGTTCGCAAGAGTCGCGTAAAAACCAATACTGGTAAATACCTTTTACATGCTAAATATCATTTCTTGTAACATTGTTTTACTCATTTCTCAAAACACCTCAGCAAGTTATGTTTTAAGGGAAGCTTTTGAAAAAATGTCAACTGGTTGTTCGTACCTCGGAGTCCGTTTTCATCACGCTCTGTAGCTCATTCATTTCAAAACACCCTCTTTGAGAAATAGCGGATTCTGAAGGCCTGTTTCAATTCCTTCAAGGGGTGTTTCATCTCGGAGAGGGACGGAGGGATATCAAAAAATCGACGGAACATTGGCCACTTCAGCAGAGCAAACTGAGCCATTCCAGCTAAACTGGATGACAGCCAGAAGAATGAAACGGCCTGGAATAAATGTAAAACAAATACAAATATTTATTTATTTATTTATTTCCAGGCAAACAGTACATACAAAGAATAGGCAATAAAAATAAGACTACACAGAAAACAAGCCTGCGGATAACCAAAAAGCGAAAAGGCGATCCAAATACAAACATAAACACAAACTCTACAGCCTGGACCATACTTCCTGCGAGTGCGAATGCAAAGAAAATGTGGACGTCGTAGGGCTGTTTTCGCAGCGAATGTTTCGCAGCGAATGTTTAGCATCAAGTCCACTGATGCGAATTATTCATTGCAAGTTTGTAATGTCAAAATTCTTTTAAAATTTTTAAAATATATTTAAAAAAAAACAATGCTGTTTAGATCCAGATTCTATGGCTACCTCTGGTGTGTTTTTGCCGTTCGTAACCCTAAAAAAATGTATAAGAGATTTTAAATTTGCATCAGGGATAAAGAATATTAATTCAATTTTTAAAATAAAAGACACTGCTCTTGAATTGTAAGGGTCATTGGGTTCGAATTCCACCTGAGTAACATGCCTGTGCATGAAATAACTAACCTGTGAAAATTTGAGCTCAATCGGTCATCGAAGTTGCGAGATAATAATGAAAGAAAAAACACCCTTGTCACACGAAGTTGTGTGCATTTAGGTGGTTGATTTCGAGACCTCAAGTTCTAAATCTGAGGTCTTGAAATCAAAATTGTGGAAAATTACTTCTTTCTCGAAAACTATGGCACTTCAGAGGGAGCCGTTTCTCACAATGTTTTATACCATCAACCTCGCCCCATTACTGGTCACCAAGAAAGGTTTTATGCTAATAATTATTTTGAGTAATTACCAATAGTGTCCACTGCCTTTAAAAAACACTGTTTCGGTTATTGGCTGGTGATTAACCAATGGCCAATTCAACCGAAACAGTTATCGGATTCATACCCACAAATAACTTACCGCTGGCATCATGGTTGCTACGGGGATCATTCCTATAGAAACGAGACGAAACCAAATGGCGAGACGGTGCTGCAGTAGTGTTAATGGACCTCTCCTCAGCGACCACAACTGAAATCAAACAATCCATAAACTCAAGACCAGTTTAACCCTCTCGTTGCAAGATTATTTGTACATAACCGCTGGTGTCAAAATTGTTTGAATACTCAAGCGAGAAGTACGCACACTTTCTCACAAAACAGAAAGCTTGTGTTCAATAGTCAGTCTCTGATATTACCTTCAAGATTTCATTTTAGAGCATAATGGCGTCGGCTCAGTTCTAAAAGGTCATTAATGGCAGTTTCATAATATTATAGATGCTATGTCAGGTTTTTGGCCCTAAACATTAAAAAATAGATTTTTTTGAGTGAATGGTATTTCAAAGAGTATCACCCGCTCTAACGAAAACAAGTAACTTTTACTTTTAATGGTCAGGAACCATGACAAGAATTTAAAACGTTTCTTATAAAACACATAAGAATTGGTCACGTGATATATTGTCGGGATCCCGACAAAAACTAATTTTGAGCACTTTATTTCACTGCTACTAATAATCGGCGGACTTTTGTTGAGCAATGGCTCAAATGAAAGCTTGTAACTTTCTCGACCCCCATCAAAATACCTTTTGAATTTAAAATCAAAATTTGTGGGTCACATCGGCCAAAAATCTGATATAGCATCTTTAATAACAAAAAAGTAACTAACAAATTTGTATAAATTTGAAAAACTTAATATCAAAATCAGCAAATAAGTGTGTTACTGGGAAAACGATTCTTCTTGCCAAACAAATACTTTTTCTGACCACTTGAGTTTACCTCAACCAGAGCAAGATTGACGACACCGAGCATGATGGGGATTAAGAGATCAGATTGACACATGTCAGCGAACCACAGCGTGCCCTGTGTCGTTAACTGTGGTAGGAAATCAATGTCTGGCTCTGTAGAAAGTAAAAAATATAAAATAATACATCAATTTAAAAAGTTATCTACAATGGTGGCATTCTTTCCATTCCTGTATGCCACATTCATACAACATCCTTTTTTGAGGTCACATCGTAAAAAATATTCATTTTACATTTTTGTTTTCAAGAAGAACAATTTTCTGTGTATTTATCATTAAACTTTTCAATATAAACCACAAGGGAAACTGACTGGGTAAATTTTGAAATGAATTTTGACTAGAGTGGGATTTCGAACCAACGACCTCCGGTCATTAAACTTGCTAATCTTCTAATAACTTGTAACTGCACAAAGTGGGTTTTGACTTTAATTTGAGGAATTGGTGGTCAGTTTGAATTCAAATGCTTGGCGGCCACCATTGATAGAAATAAAAAATAAAAGGCCCTCATCCTCCTCTTTTTGGAAAAACCTGGACGATCAACTGGTAATTTTTATCAAAAAATAAGAGCTGAAAATTCTTCTTACCGGCCATAAACAATTCAGGATAGGTTCCCGTCATCTGACCTATTGACATGGTAACTGTAGTCCATAATCCCATCTGCATAAAGCCAACATAGAAGAGCTTTCTCGATTGGCACCGATGGTCAAAATGAAAATTATGCACAATGTTCTTGACCTGATGTGGGAGAGGATGTACAGAAAAATTAAACAAAAATTAATAAAGCAACAATGAAAGATTTTGGCAAAATGTGTAGCATATGGCTAAATTTGTATAATTTAATGGCTGAATAAACATCATTTTGACTGGGCTATATTATGCTGAACAATGGAAACGAACTATTAAACAAACAAAACTGAGCAAGGCCTATGCGGTGTAGGCGCACGTACATCACCATAATGATCAAGTATCAATAGTTTAGTCTCAATTCAAGACTACTTTACCTGTTGAAAGGTACAGGGTACCCCGGCAATGGGAGACTTTCGGGACGCTTGGTGGCAGCAGACTTACCAGGTAAAATCCATTGTTCTCGGCAATGTGCGCATGCTCAGAACTACGTAAACAATGGAAACTTACCTGGTAAGTCTGCTGCCACCTAGTGTTCAAAAGTCCCCCATTACTGTGAGTGCCTTGGTTTTGTTCAAGGCCTGCATCTAGTATCAATAGTATAGTCTTAATTCAAGGCTACTTTACCTGTTAAAAGGCACAGGGCACCCGGCAAACGTTGTGGGTGCCTTAGTCTTAATTCAAGGCTACTTTACCTGTTGACTGTAAAATTGAGCCATCTCCTTTTTAGACCAATTCAACTCCTTCGCAGCCAGTGACACCTGTTGCTTTATATGTTCCGCGTGGGCATTAATCTCCGGCTGAACGTTTTCAATTCTTGCCAAAACTTTGTGCTGCCAAATGGAAAAAGGTACGACGATCGCCCCGCGAAAGAGAAACGACGCTGTGAGTATCGTTAACCACCACGGCATTGCTGACACTTCGTGAATGTGTTCTAGGAGTTCGTAGCAACATTCAACGGGAGTTGGGATGTATGAAAGTGGTTCATCCACTCCAGTAACGGACACATTAAGGAGGCGCCTTTGATTTAAAAATTGGAGGTTCGTTGACGTTGGGGGAGAGAGCAAAAGACAAGTTCTGCTTGTAGTCATGTGACTTTTCACTAAATAGTCATGTGATCTCGTCATTTGAGAGAATGTTCTGTGCTGGTGTTGAGGTATCCTCCATCCCTGACGGAGTGAGAAGCTATGCGCAGCTGCTGAGCTCTTCTGTTGTCGAAGAAGCCTAGTTATCTAAGGTATTAAGCAAAACAAAATTGTGAAATTAATGCAAAATAGACGCCATTTGTGATAACGAAAAACTGTATAGCACCTAACAACTTAAAAAAAAAGTCTTTAAGTGCTCAGAAGAACAAAAAGGAAATTAAAAATGATGAATTGGACAGAAATGTTTTGAATTTGAGAAGACTCTTGAAATGTACATGTAAGATGGTTGTACCTTGTTTGATGTGAAAGCGAGATTGTTCCATATTTGAGGTCCAGCAAACTGAAGATAATAGTGGCGCCTTAAATAGCACTACGGTCTGTCACACAGTGACACTCCTGGTGCTTCAACATTATTAGCCCTGAAACTGTTAAATCATTCCTTTAATCATCTCAGCTCCCTGGGATATACAGCTTGTGCTGGCAAATATGTAGCGCACTAAGCTTATCAATCACAAGAATCATCACTGCCCTCGCAGTACCCATTTACTCATTGGTGGAGAGAAGCGTTTGGTAAGTGTCTTGCTCAAGGACACATGTGACATGACCGGGTCTCGAACCAACACTCTGCTGAATAGAACCACCAGAGCTCGAGTTCGGTGCTCCACTCGGCCACGACACCCCACAAACAGAACTTTCCAAATATTTTCTGGACTCGCAACAAGCTTGCGCGAGAACAGAATGCCTTATTTGTGGGAAATTTGGTTTCTAAAAACAACTATCGCTGCATAAAGGTGAAGAACAAAAAGTTTAGAATAGGATTTTGCCCACGAGGTTCAACAAAACGACAGCGGGAACGAGCCTCCTAGCTCCATCTAGACGTACCTGTTCACAAAATGAAACCATTTTGCCATCACTGAGGATTGCACTGTTCAGCCTGGTAAGTGCCATAGCTAACTAGATGACATTTCTAGTATTTATGGTGTCGCCAGCTTAACTTTTGCCTTCTATATACCTAAACCTGAGTTGACGAAAAAGGAGAAAATTATTATTTATTAGTATTAGTATTGGTGCGGGTTACTGGACCACAAAATGTTTTTTTAGACTATATCCAAGTTTTTTTTAATGCAAGTTCGCCTTAAACTAGGCTAAAAAAGCCACACTAGGTAAGGGGCTACAATAAGAAATTGATTAAACAAGAAAATAACTCAGTAGAGCTGAGGGCAGAAATAATATTTCTCTTAAAACAGTCCAGATTGTACTGTCGCACTAAATACCGACAACTAACGACAACAAATTTTAAATGCACTTTGAAAGAACATTTGAACATAAGTCAACCGTTAAATACATTTTGAGAGTGACCTTTCACAACGATCTTAACAACTTGCTCTTATTTGAGGCGCGCACACAGTCTCATAATTACTTAGTCGGGTTCCCTCAACCAATTGTAGGTGCGTTCGTTTAGAATCCCTGGGTCAACCCTGGTCTAACCTGGCTGGTACGCTCGAATAGCTTCGACGGGCTCCCCTTAACCCGGTGTGGCGGTTTCAACTTTCCGCTGTGTTCAGTTTTCCGATGACCAAATACGGTAGCATTACGTCATGCGATGCCTGCGCACAGCAAGCGTAAGTAGTCCGTTTTTAGTGCTGTATTGAGTCATCCATTACCCTCCGGTAGCTGTCATGGCGGCGTCCACGAGTCGAGTACAACTAGCGGCAAACGCGTGGATCGTATGAGTTGTTTTTTATGCAAGCAGAGTGTGACCTGCCTAAAGTTGTACCCATGAATACATGTAAAGATGGGGCAAGAGATTATGTGACTACACAGAAAAGAATCGTAATATAAACAATTTGGGGGTCACTGCTGAGAGAACTACAGTACTCGCCAGGGTACTCGCGGCGGTATCTGACAGGTCACCCGGAAAATTGAACACGCCGGAAAGCTAAAACCGTTTGAGCAACGTGTCGAAATTTCCGGCTACGTCACCCGGAAAACTGAACACGGCGGAAGTCTGAAACCGCCACACCGGGTCAGCCCCCAATGCCCTGCTTGTGATGGAGTGGGTCACTTGTGGAGGTGACCTGATTATGAGGTGCATGCCGTCACCACAACTTCACAAGAGGGCGAGTGTGATCGTACGATTAGCTCTTGTGGGTGGGGTCGACCCCCAGCAGGGAAGCTTATCGAACGTACCCAATGAACGCGGTACGGTCAATTGCTAGGTAAAACTGAATAGTGAAAGTGAAGGAACCCGACTAATTAATTCATTTGTTTGATTTGATTTTTACTCAAAGTCAAAACTTGTGATGTATATTTGAACAATTTCAGGTGTAGAGCTAGCTGTCTGCATGGATGATGGAGCATGGGAATTCAATACGAAGTGGTTTGGACCGACTTCGGTCTTATTTACGGGGCTACATAAAACTGTACACTATTGTTTACTCACGCTTTCAAACGCCGAATCTGGCAAGAGTTGCAAGCATTGTACAAATTCAGCAGGATTTGGCGGCAGAATGGCTGATGCTATGACCTTTTTAAAAACTTTCGCACATTTCACTCACAAGAAGGCGGCCATTTTGTCTTTCAATGTTACAGGGCGCCCTCATGCGGCTGCCAACCAAAACATGCTTGAGGGCGCTGTCACAAATTAAGGCGACGTGTACTGCACTGTATATAATGGGAAAATGGGAATAGCATAATAATAGAGCAATTGAAGCAACATAACCATTTTTCTAGCGAATATTTTTATCTTTGAAAAGCTAATTTGAGGTAAGTAGCACAATCCTATGTAACAGTTTGATCTATAGGTTTTGTATATTCTAAAATAATGTGTGATTTATCCTTATAAAGATAAGAAAGATATGAAAGATAAGAAACACGACAACAACACAGCCAGCTAGCTATATTCAATAAAATTATCTTTTTTTTATACAAAACACGCCCATTTTTACGAAATGGAAAAGTTTCCGTATGGCGCCACCACTTTTGGATAATCTTCCGGATGTCGCCACCAATTTATCCGCCGTTAATTAACTCCAAAGGGATCTCATTGAGTTAAATTAGTTGATAATAATTATTACAATTTATTTCATATCGAATGAAAAAGCGGTGGCCCCTACGGAAACTTTTCCAAAATGACACTGAGTTGTTTTCTTACCTAACAAGAAGGGTTGTGGCATACATAAATCTAGAAAACAGACAGAGCCCAGAGGAAAACAACACATTCTGAAATACTAAAAATAATAATATTTTAATTTTCATTTAAGTAATTGACCCTCTCATTCTGTAGTAACCATGGTGAGGATACTCGAAAATGGAGACATCGTTGCAGATAATGACCCAAGAGCTCAACAGTCCTCACATTCTGGCAATGCACCGAGAAATAGAGCTGGTCGCATGGTGAGTTTTTAGGCTGTAATCATTGAATTTTCTCAACAGCAACTATGCGTGGTCAGGTTGGCTTGTTTAGATGATCTTCCCGTCAAGGGTACTCGGCAAACTTCCACGTGAACAACGCCAAGCCAATCTCTCTCATACAAACATTGGGTTAACGTCTTCTTCCACCACCCTCTGGGATCCCTGGTTCGGATCGCTGGTTCGAATCCCGCCAGGGGCACTATATGTGCATTGAGTTTTCAGTCCCTGATTGCAAGGTTTTCCCCTGAAATCATTCTCTAAAACTGAAACTTTCTTATTTGTCTCCTCTCTCCATGGGGTTCTTTGGGCCAAGAATTGGCTAGTATAGTATAAAAGTTTGTTTTTCTTTTTCCGGAGAGTCCTTGGCTTCACATGAAGAATAAACAAATGTTTGTGTTTGTCCTTGTATTAGCGATAACTAGTTTGTGTGCCTTCAATTATTTCAGTGTATTCTTGCATTGTTCTTACTCATATATATTATGTATACACAATTTTGGGGGGGTCGACCTCCCCACTTAATCTACAGTTTTCTCTCCTGCAATGTTATATTTTGTTATTTTAAATGATTGAGTGGAAATAAATTGAACTATTAACTATGAAATGCAACAATTTGAGTAAACCTTTAAATTGATACCTACAAGTAGACTTTGATATTTCAAACTTTAGTGATTTTAGATGAGACTGTATTTTTATTTTTATAAATTCCTATACTTTGTTGGTATACGTATTGTCTATCTGCTAAATTGTAAGATTGTATGAGTGTTTTCTATCTGTAAATAAGTTGCTGTTTCTGTTTGGGTTTTTTTGTGAAGCACTTTAATGCCTTGCATAAGGCGCTATACAAATGTTTTTCATTTATTTTATTATTAATTTCTTGTCATTTCTACATCTAGGGCTATGTTCATGACAACAGCGAACCTCATCAATACGGACACCAAGGTCAAGGGGCAGGGGTTCACCAAGGTCAGCAAGTGTCCATCTTTCAATCGCTGAATCAGCGTCTGATTGGATTAGGCATCCCAAGCTTTAACATTGGAACGTACAGAATTGAACCGCTCGTGACTGTCGGTTTTCTTCTCGCAATGCTGTTTTTCGGACTGCCGGGATTACTGTTTGCTGGACTCTTATTCGGTGTTGTCATAATGAGCGGTGGTGGGGGAGACAATGATGGGGACTCAGGGGGTGGTAGTGGAGCTCAACATCGACAACGAGCTGGAAGAGTTCTTAGACATAGGTGATCAGAACTTCTGTGAAGAGAAATCAACCTGAGATACATAATGCCTTCCGCAGAACTTGAGGGACAATTCCACAAGACCTCAGGGCTTGGTTACTTGACCGGAATAGTTTTACAAAAGCAGAATCAAAACGAGAGAACAATTTTGCTGTGGTTCTCATGAACTGAGTTGTTTCTGAATGGACTGCACTTCTGTCCCAGGCTTGAATGTGAGAGAAAATTCCACAAGACCACAGGGCTTGTTTAATTAACAGAATAAAAATGAGGAAAACAAATGTATTCTGTGATTGTCATGAACTGAGTGGTCACTGAATGAACTGAAACCTCTGTCCAAGGCTTGCTGCTCAAAATGTTTACTCGGCCAGATATGTTTTCACAATTACCAGAATCAAAATGAGAAAAGAAAAAAAAACGTTTTCTGTGATTGCCATGAACTGAGTTGTCACTGAATAAACTGACCATCCTGGGCTTGACTTGAGGGACAATACCACAAGACAACCAGCTTGTTGCTCAAAAGGTTTACTCGCCCAGAACCGTTTTTACAATTACCAGAATCAAAATGAGAACAAAACACAATTCTTCTGTGATTGTCGTCAACTGAGTTGTCACTGGATGCACTGACCATCCAGGGCTTGAATTCGAGGGCCTCAAGACCACAGCTCTTGTTGTGCGAAATGGTTACAGAACCAAAATCGATTTTACAATGACCAGAATCAAAATGAGATAAAAATGAAGTTGAATGCTGCAGTGAGAGCTTAGCTTGATGAACTTTGTGCAATTGTATGCACGGGGTATTTTTTATCGGTAATGCATGTCATGCTCATGAGCAGTTCGCTGCAGCTCAACATCTTCACTGGAACAAGAATGTTGACCAAAGACAATTAACCCAGTCAGTTTACCTTAAAGGCAGTGAACACTATTGGTAATTACTCAATTTGATTTCGAGACCTCAGAATTAGATTTTGAGGTCTCGAAATCAAGCAACTGAAAGCACACAACTTTGTGTGACAAGGTGGTTTTTTCTTTCAAGTTGTCTTGCAACTTCGACGACCAATTGAATTCAAATTTTCACAGGTTTGTTATTTTATGCATATGTTGAGATACACTGTTCTTTGACTACCAACAGTGTCCCCTTTAAGTTTATAATTACTTGGTGGTGAGCAAAAATGTTCACAGTCAACCATGTGGAGTACTATTGTCGTTCGGATAAGTTTGTGGGGGTCCTATTGTTGTTATACTATTTCTTAGTTCTACCAAATTCCTCAGTGGGGTCCAAGTCGAGCAAACACAAACATTTGCAGGGTCCATTGTTTAAAGACTAGGACTCTATTGGTAATCAAAATAATTGTTAGCATAAAAATGTACTTGGTAACGAGCATCAGAGAGCTGTTGATAGTTTAAAACTTTGTGAGAAATTGCTCCCTCTGAAGTAATGTATTTTTTTGAGAAAGCGGTTATTTCTCACTCAAATATTAAAAGACTTCAGCTGAAGCCTTTGATTATGCATCTGAAAGCACACAAAGAAATGCAACAAATGTGTTTTTCTTTCATAATTCTCTTGCAAATTTTCCTACATTTGTTATTTTATGCATATGGGATACACCAAGTGAGAATACCGGTCTTTGACAATGATCAAAAGGCACCTTTGAAAGGTGACCGTTGTTAAACACAAGAGCCTGTGCACACACACCCAATAGACGATGTGATCTTTGTTTACATTCAAACCGCCCTCTGTTGACAAAACACTGTATACGTCATGTTTCGCCGGGCAAAAATACGCGTAGTCATGGTAAGGTTGCATACACTTTCTAGCTGGCTGCCAAAACACAAAGGTTTTGCCCGGCGGTATGCGCGCGAACCGTGTTATGGTTTTCGAGTGATGTCAGAGGTCACATCGTCTATATGAAGTACAATACGAACTTGAAATAGACACTATGTACAATCCAAAATCATAGCCGACTCCGTTTTGTGATTTGGGTTGAATTGTGAACCTGAAATAAATATTTTTAAAAAGGTTAAAAACAACAATTGCTTCCGTCTTCAAAATTATTTATTTAATAGTGTGATTCTTAAAGTTGCCGTAAACCACATTTTTAACAATAAGGCAATTAAGATTTTTTTTGTACAGGAAATATTTTCCCTTTTTTTTTTTAATGCATGTATTTATAAGTACCTGTAATGAACTGGATGAAACACTTCTTACAACTAGTTGCTGTAGTGTTTAATGGGTACTGTTTGTAACACAAAACACAATATCCACAGATTTACAATAAACTTACACCGTTTGAAGATAATGATAGTAGAAAGTGTACCTTAAAATATTAAATGCCGAGGTGCTGTAGTTTTTGAGAAATGAGTAAACCAATTTCACGGAAAAAAACGTTTCTACATGCTAAAACAATTTTCGTCTCATGATCAGTGAGACAATGATTGTTTTCATGACATTGTTTTACTCATTTCTCAAAAACTGCAGCACTTCAGCAAGTAAGATTTTCAGGGAAGCTTTCTACCATCGTTATCTTCAAACTGTGTAAGTTAAGTGTAAATCTGTGGACATTGTGTTTTTTTGTCCTGCAAAAAGTACATAGACCCGACAAAAAGTACATAGACCCTTTAAAGTTATACAATAAAGAGTGGGCGGTATCGGAACACTGCAAGCACAAACTAAAAGGAAAGACTTGTGCAGCAATTTATCCATACTGGTGAAAAAAAATTCCTCAAATATTACACTTTTACTTGAAACAACTCCAAATAAGAAATTACATACAATTCTGTGAACATTTAAATGAGTGTAAGATGGGCTCTAAATATTATATACAATGCTAAGAATTGTATTTTTGAAATGAAAAAAATAAAAAAAATAAAATAAAGACAAGATTTCTATGGTTTATGGTTTCTACCAAGAATATTTTTCTAATAAGATTTTTGGGAGTAAAACAAGGAAAGTTTTCATAATTTGTTTTCCTTCATATTTCAGGAAAATCAATTTTAGCAGTGTACTTAAAACTACTATGCCAAATATGAGGCAGAGAGTGTGTTCCCCCCCCCCCCAAAAAAAAAAAAACTAAACTGTTTGCAACACAATTGTTCCTCTTGTACAGATGTACCCCTCCCCTTTTAGGGTCAATTGAGACATTGAGGACACAGCTATGCGGGGACACCATGCCATATCGAGCGCAAAATGCTACAATATTTTTTCGTGGACAAGTCGTTAATGGTCCCACGCGGTGAGATAGAAGAGTTGTGGCGGTGCTCTCGCGCGAACTGCTGGTTGCTCGACTTCTACTCCTCGTTAAATGGGACCGTAGTTGTGAGAGCAGTAGTCTCGCGGGAGGGGGGCAGCAGTCTCAGGAGAATACCGCGGGAATCGAGGGGAGAGCCGGAACACTATCACCGCGACAGACATTTAACGACTTGTCCACAAGTCTATAATATTACCTGATTGTCAAAATAAACAACATGTAGACTGACGACATACGATTATGAAAATTTTCTTAATAAATTCCTTATTCATTCATTCTTAATAAAAAAAATTAAAGAGGTTTAAACCCTTTACAGACTACAACGGCTTGTACCAAAGTGTCAATATAGCGGCCAAAAACAGCCGCAATTTCTGACCTATTTCCACTTAGACAAAAAGGTCAAATGAAAGGTCACGTTCTGAATTTACCTTGTCCTTTCCATTTTAATATTAGTGTATAACATATCTGAAACAAAACAATTTTTCTGTTACATTTCCTTTTTCCAGACACTTTGACACTCACAAGTTTTGTCAAAACCTTAGCCATATTAGCCCCGTCTGGTTGAATGGTGATCAATACACAGACTTGAATAGTCTGTAAAGGGTTAAACACTGTATGATTGTCCTTGCATGGAGAAAATTTAATTAACGATTGCACTTTTATCATGCAGGAATTCAAACATCATTAAACAGCATAAAAAGTGCATTTCTTAAGAGCAGGATTTTCCGACTAATAATTGTTATAACCACACAAATATTTAAAAAAAAAAACAGGGCCAAATTTCATAGAGCTGCTAACAAGCACAAAAAGATTGTTAAGCACAATAAAATTATGCTTACCAGAATACGGTAACCAGCCAAACTACCATTTCACATACACCATCTGTGATTGGTATCCTGCTATTTTCTGTTAAAGCCATTGGACACTTTCGGTAAACAGTATTGTCCAAAGGCCCACACTTCGTGTATCACAACTTATATATAAAATAACAAAGCTGTGAAAATTTAGGCTCAAACTGTCATGGGTGTCGGGAGAAAACAATGGGAAAACCCACCCTTGTTTCCGCACACTTCTCCATGCATGACATGTGTTTTAAAATAAATCCGTAAATCTCGATATCGTGATTTGATAATTGTTTTAATGTTTTCTCAAAAAATAAAGGGTTTCAGGGAATAATATTTCAAGAGAAGTATTTGACCATTACCTTCTGTAAACCCTGTAAGTTATTTGTAAATCTGTGAACTTTTATCTTTTGTTCTGTTCCGAAAGTGTATAATGGCTTTAAATTGACAGCTAATTAAGCAGGTCTAATTAAAATTTGGGCATATTGGGCTCAATTTCATAGAGCTGCTCAAACAATTGTTCTAAGCAAATATCAGCAGGATACCAGCCACTTGATACTACAAATGTCAATTTGGCTGGTAACCATATTTTGGTAAGCATACTTTTTTTGTGCTTAGCTACTTACTGTGCTAAAGCAGCTTAATGAAATTGTGTCCAGATTAGAAAGTCACCGAATAGGTAGTTTTAAGAAACTTGGAAAAGATCTTGTGGGCTTAGACAGGAGAGTGGAACTTAAGCATTTGTTATAGATTGTTTATTGTTTCCATCGCAGACATAATGAGGGATTTAATACCATGGTACACGCAGGAGATTTCTGTAGGAGTAATATTTACCTGTATAAAAAGTACTGATTATTGAGCCATAAAACTGCCAAGGGTATATATAGAGTATTAAAGTAGTTTGAAAAAACTGTAATGGTTAAATAATTTTATTTCATTTTTTTCCCTCTTGGATGAGGGGGGGTGTCAGGCAGCAACCTTTCATCCTAGTTCGATAAAATATTTACACTGAGATATCAGTCTCACATCTCAGAACCTGGAACAATAACATCTTTTAAGGAACACGTTGCCTTGGATCGGTCGAGTTGGTCTCTGTAAAGCGTTTGAAAGCCATTTGTTATTAAAAGCATATGGGTAGAAAGATATTTTAAAAGTAGAATATAATGATCCCCACAAAGATACCTCGTAATTGCCTGGTTTTCCTTTTATTACGTCACGAAGAAATACGGTCGGCCATTTTGTGGAGTCAAAATTTTGACTCCATAAAATGGCCGACCGTGTTAGTTCGCGATGTAAAAGGAAAACATTGCAATTTCGAGTGATACTTGTGTGGATCATTATATTCTACATTTAAAAGACCATATGTATGCATTTTATAACAAACGGTTTCAAATGCTTTTCAAAGACCAACTCGACCGATCCAAGGCAACGTGTTCCTGTAAGTGTGTGGACGAATGGATGGTAAGGATACACATGTCTCGTCCGTTACTTAAAAATCAAGGCACATAACAGTTTTGTTCTTAAATCGTAAGTACATGTACAAATAGTGTTCAGCCACTCCGACGACCATTGCAAAGCCCCCAAAAATATACAACTTTATATAGTGTTTACCACAGCAGATATTTAACAAACCAATTAATATACATTCATAAGCACAAACTTGCAGCCAATTTCGCGACACGCTAGGATTAATCCTATCTCGAGTTAGGACGAGTAACTCGTCCTAACTTAGGATGGGTTCAATGCATACTAACGTCTTTGGATAGTTGGGAAGAGTTTGGTGAAATCGACGGCAGGAACAGTATTCATATTTTAAATGACAGATTCAAAGAACATAATGCAACTGTAAGTAAAACAAAATTGCAGCAGTTGAACTATTTAACCTTTGGTAAAACCAAAATGAAAATTCAGTAATCTTTTGAATGTTTCAATTGTATAGACCATTCACAAGTGACCTTTGACATCACAAAAGAGGCACTGAGCCTGGAATTCCCTGCAGGCACGATTTGTACACAACCCAACGGAAAAGCACATCAAATAGCTTAAAACATGTTGATTTTTGTATAAAACTCGTGGATTTGTGTGGAAATTATTACAGAAATTGTCAAACTAATTCCCACATGAGCTGGGCCCAATTTCATAGAGCTGCTTTTTAAAAGCAGAAAATATTACTTTTTTTTGCTAAGCAGAAATGAGCAGGATACAGTCACTAATAGGGTACATGTGACATGATGGTTTGGCAGGTAACCTTATTTTAGTAAGCATTATTTTGTTTTGCTTAGCAATCTTTTTGGTAATTATCAAAGACCAGTCTTCTCAACATATGCATAAAATAACACACCTGTGAAAATTTGAGCTCTTTGGTTAATAATAATGAAAGAAAAAACACCCTTGTCACACGAAGTTGTGTGCTTTCAGATGCTTGATTTCGAGACCCCAAATTCTAAATCTGAGGTCTCGAAATCAAATTCGTGGAAATTTACTTTTTTTCTCGAAAACTACGTTACTTCAGAGGGAGCCCTTTCTCAAAATGTTTTATACTATCAACCTCTCCCCATTACTCGTTACCAAGTAAGGTTTTATGCTAAACATTCTTCTGAGTAATTACCAATCGTGTACACTGCCTTTAAGCACCTTTATGAATTGGGCCCATGTGTAGTATCTCGCCTGCCCAGAATCGCCCTGGAATGTACAAAAGGTCGCTATCTTTGTAAACAAAGGGTATCATGGTCTATGTCCAAAACAATCTCAGGCTTAAAAAACCTTTTCAAAAACACTTTCCTTGCCTAACGTTCCACCGTTTTGAAAGAATAATTCATAAATGAAAATTCCAACTTAGATTTGTAGTGTGATTAGATCTTTTTCCTTTGTGTAATTCCTGCAGATAGAACAGACTAGATCTACTTGCACTTTGCCAAACTTGCCAGAAATAAATAAAGGAAACGTTCCGTCTCCTGAAACTTATACAAAAATAAACACCTTCATAAATAAATATTTTATACAATTTAATTTGTATCTAACAACGTCACCCCGCCACCAGTATTTCTTTCAATGTATAAAAGATACATCTATCATGCACAAGAAGTAAAACATGCACATACCGGCATGCACGCTTGATATAAACAGCATCATACTGCTCAATTCTTGACATTCTATAATGTAATAGTTAATAGTTAAGAATCGACCCTCTAAACAACCATATCCCACTTCTGCCCCCATTATATTGACCTCTGATCTTTAAAATGGTCTTCTGCTCAAGAGAACGATTTCCTGATTTCATCCACTTTCCATGGTAACATTTTCCTTACTGTCAGTCTAATGCATAACTGCTCCTCTCCTCATGTCGACTGATGACCCTTGACTTTTGACCTTTCACTATCAGCACACTGTAGTGCTGTTGTCATTAGCAACAGGTACCAAGGGCGGTGATGATTGGGTCGAAGTTTGGGCGGTCATCTCGACACTCCCAACAGAGTTTCTTTTCTCAGTTTTATCTTTCTTTCGTTTCTTCTTCTTGTACTGCCCCCCATTTGTTGACCCCGCACTTTGACTTTTTGCCTTGGATGGTGGGTAGGGGTCAAAGTGGCGTAGGACAAACACGTGATCAGTGGACATGAGTTGGAACTCGTACGGTGGGTTTGTGATGGCATAGCGTTTGGAGGATGGAGTGGTAGTGGAGAGTGATGAATCACGGAACCGGTAGATACCGAAACAGAGCATCCCAAACTTCTTAATGGCCCCAATAAATAGGTCACCATACATCCCGCCATCCTGTTGTACAACGAGAAAACGTTACGGAAATATTAAAAGACTTTCAATTGCAAAAGTTCAAGTCATAAACAGTGCCAAGAATGAGATACATGTAATGGGTGCGTTCGTTAAGCTTCCCTGGGTCGACTCCGGTCTGCCCACGGTACGTTCAAATAGCTTTGACCTCATTCCAGGGGCTCACCTGGGTCAGCCCCCAGCGCCCTGATTGTAGAGTGGGTCACTTGGGGGTGACTCGATGTGCAAGATAACACCACCAGATTGGGAGTGTGTCCGAGCAATTAGCTCTTGTCAGGGGCTCACCCGAGTGAGCACCGCAGGGTCGACCCAAGGAAGCTAATTGAACGCACCCATTATGAATTAACTATACATAGTTGCGGGTGAGTACCACATGGTTTATGATAATAACATGTGAAAGTCTCTTTGGAGTATAGTGTTGGTTCTGAAAAGAACAGTTTGATCGGTATGCTCAGATCGTCTTCAGGAGAATCAAAATCAAACGATCAGAGCAAACGTTTATTTTTCCCAGAACAAACACTACTCAAAAGAGATTTTCACATGGTGTTACCATAGACCACTCTTAGCTATACTTTCACCATGCAGAGTTTCAAATCCTACTTACTATTTAATTGATTGATAAATAAATTTGGGACACACAAAATCACGCACAAAAACTACAAACCAAAAAAGAAAATGGGTCTGAAAATATACTTACCCCAAACTGCGATAGAGGGCCATCTATGAGCGGAATCTGCGCCACTCTGCATCTATCTCGGTTAGCTAAGAGATCAGGGGTGCTCATACCAGGTTTCATATCGCCTCCTTCTGCTAAGATCTGCTCTAGTTCGGGAGTGGCACCCCCTGTAATCAGCGTTCTGATTAAGGTGAGAGCGTTATCATTGAAGTAAGTCTGAAACAAAATCAAATATATTGATATTTACAGAAACGTTTTTTTTTTCTTTCCCAAACATGATTCGAATTACAGTCATGACACTTTAGCAAGACACTAAAATTGTTTCTTTTCACCCAGGGGTAAATGGGTACCTGTGAGGGCAGAGATGGTTCTTGTGATTGATTTAGCTTGGTGCGCTACATGTTCGGCGTGATGTTTTACGGATGAAATGAATTACCCAGTGACTCTGGGTAATACTGTTGGGCGAGCTTCACTGAGTGATGATTTGAGCGCATAGAGACTTCTCAGTGATAGTGATATACGCTATACAAAAATGGTTCATTATTATTATTATTACATCCCACCCGAAGGACGAAAAATTAAAGTGTCTTGCTTAAGGACACAAGTGTCATGACTGAGGCTCCCACCCACACTCTGCTTTTAAATCCTTCTTCCAATGGCAATAGCATACCTCCTCAGTTGCGGAGGGGTGGGGGGGGGGTAGGGTGGGGAGGAAAGAGAGAGAAGGGGAAGAGTCTCTTGTATACGTACAGCACTCATCAGGGTGTCAAGTACACTAACAGCAAAGGCTGTACCACAAGCAAAAGGCTGAGTTAGGTAGAGTTCTGTGTTAGAATCATCGGAGAGGTGGGAGGGGGATGTGGGTGGCAATAACGATAGCTCCTCAGTCGCTGAGGGGTGGGAGGGGGATGGGGTCGGAAGGGAAGAGAGAAGGGGAACAGTCTCTTGTATACGTACAGCACTCATCAGGGAGTCAAGTACACTAACAGCAAAGGCTGTACCACATGCAAAAGGCTGAGTTAGGTAGAGTTCTGTGTTAGGATCATCATCGTCATCCTGATCCAAGAATTGCACGTTGCAGTCGTTCACTAGAAATGAAGAGAAAACAAACATACATGTAAAGCACAAACCTAAAATGCTGAAATAAAGGCAATGTGAACACATTTGGTAATTGTCCGAGACCAGTATTCTCACTTGGTGTATCCCAGCATATGAAGTCTCTTTATTATTTGATTAATAAATTACCTCTTTCTCAAAAACTATGTTATTTCAGAGGGAGCTGTTCGTCACAATGTTGTATACTATCAACAGCTCTCCATTGCTTGTTACCAAAAATTGTTAAATATGTATCCATCACAGCAGTACAACACAAGTTAAGTGCCTTGCCAAAATTACGGGATCTTGGTGCATAGCCAATGGGCGACATGGCCAAGGGGTGGTTGGCCCCGGGCCGGGTCAGGGTAGAGCTGATACTGAGCAACGGACTCAAGCTCTGGGAGTGCTTCTGCTTAGCAGAGTATGGGTTCGAGTCCCGGTCGTGACACTTTAGTTCCTAAGCAAGATACTTAACTAAAATTGCTTCTCTCCACCCCAGGGGTAAATGGGTACCTGTTAGGGCAGAGATGGTTCTTGTGTTTGATTTAGCTTAGAGCGCTACATATTTGGCAGCACAGACTGTACACTCATTCACCCAGCGACCAGGGGTACTAATACTGGAAGCCCTTTGAGACGCCCCACAGGTATATAAAGCCCTACATAAAAAAACAGTAATTGTTGGTGCACTCACCCAATTCAGTTATCATCGGAACGTTGGCTCCCACAGCGGATCCTCTCCGCCCTGGGTTATCCCTCTTCGGACTGTCCATTCGAGGGAGTTGCATCGGCATAATCGCTGTCAAAAGAGTTCACCCACGGAAATTAAATTAGGAATTCTTAGAATATATACACGATTTGAGGCATTGCATGATGAGGTATCAATGTATATTTGATTTGGAAAGTTTTTCATAAACACCATGTACATAATGACCATCTCTAAATGAGTTGGGGCGGTTCTGAAAAGAACCGCTGGTTTCAACTCGACGTTTCGATCAGTATGCTCTGCTTTCTCCAGAAGACGATCAGAGCATACTGATTGAAACCTCAAGTTGAAACCAGCGGTTCTTTTCAGAACCACCCCAACTCATTTAGAGACAGTCATTACATGGTGCTACCGCAAACCTTTCCATATAATATTTCCACCACCTTGCAAAGTTTCAAATCCTACTTAATATATATTTGGTTTGCGGTAACACCATGTGTGTATCTAATTGCCAGGTGGAGAGAACTGTCTTTCTATATTCTACTAGCGCGGAGTAGATTTATCGGATTGTTCTAAGAATGTAGGAATGCACAGAATGCGAGAGAGAGAAGTTTTGGTGAATTTTCTCAAAGTATCCTGAGCATTTCACTTATTTATAATTTATTCGTACAAATACAACCTTGAAATATTTGAGTAATACTTAGTATTTAGTATAAATATGTAGTATTAGTATAAACAAAAAATGCAAGCATTTATACAAGCTTTATCCTCTCAGAGTAGTACTATTCAATTCAATTAAGGACAAAACAAAACTCGCGCAGATTCAAGTCACACTATAGTCAATTTTTGTTTTCAACCCCAAAATCATTCTAAAATGTCCTTTACGAAGTTTCTTTTGTGGTTTATTCCCGGATAAAATAACAAACCACAGGCCAACATCTCATAGTGCTGCCATGAGTTTCCATTTCATAGTGCTGCTAACGAAACGAAAATGGCAACTTATAAAGCAAATTCATGATGAACACGCAAGCTGGCCGCCTAATTTTCTTGCTTACTAGCTCACACTTGCGCTTAGCACGTTTTTCTGCTATAGTTAGCCTGAAAATATCCTTAACTTTAAGCAACAATATGAAATTGGCCTCAAGTGTTTAACATTGACTAACTAAAAAACAAACTTTTCAAACAGCAGTGTTTCTGCTCTAAAACATTATCAGAGCATCTATAAAAGGAACACAATGTGAGTTACTATGGCCCTTTTCGAATCCACCGCTTCGACTTCGGATTCCGCTCAGGCAAGCTAGACCCCTCAGTTGTTTTGACTATACGCATGCCATGCTTTCAGGGAGTCGGATCAGAGAACGGAGCCTGAAGCCGAATCCGAAAGCCAAAGCCGTGGATTCAAAAAGAGCCTTATGAGTGTACGTGTGCTTTATGTCACTTAACGGAATGACAAGGATGTGCCGAGCTAGGATGACTTGTGACCTAGGGTGACCTTTGACCTTGGGTGACATTTGACCTTGGATGACCTTCCAGTCAAGGTACAATTATCAGGATAAAGTAAAAGAAAGAATATGAAGAAAAAAAGTGGAATAGATGAGAATAAAATAGGGAAATGTCAACTCGGAATATCAGAATTTTGAGGAAGAAAATAAAAATAAAAGAGTTAAAGATCATGGATGATCAAAGTCAAGAAAGGATCCCTTGAGCATAATTCATGGTGCAACCCTACATCATGTTCGATTTCAATGAATCATGATTCAGTCACAAAAAAAGTATAACCGAAGCTCGTAAGGCTCATCAGATCTGTGATTTTTTTAACAGGTTTCCTTATGATTAAACGAATAAGAAAATTTCCCCTGGACAGGATGCCAGTCCGCCATCACAAGTTACTCCCCCCATCCAGCTCTTGCCGGTACCCATTTTTACTCCTGGATGGAGAGAAGCAACTATGATAAAGTGCCTTGCTCAAGGACACAAGTGTCGCCGACCAGGGCAAGATTTGAACCCACATTCTGTGAATTACATAACTCAAGTCCACTGGCTTAGACCGCTTGGCCACGACATCCCATAATTCTTTGAGGCTTGGCTTTAAAATCTTACAACCTTCTCAGTGGTCATCTTGACCATTTTGAATTGGTCCGAGTTAACCACCGTACAACATGGTATGATTTAGAAGTCTTGATTTCTCACAGCTACTTCTTTGTTTTCATAAAGGTCACCTAATATTGTGTGTCGATAATCAATACACAACCACTCATGGTATGTGCGCTGACGAGCATGCAACAGTGGAACTTGGGCCCTGTCCGAAACAGCGACTTCGGCTAGAGCTACGGCTAGATCACGCGCGTCAGCCTATCAACACTGGCAGACGCACTGATCTATGCCATAGCTCTAGCCGAAGTCACCATTTCGGACATGGCCTTAAGTTTACGCTTATTTAAAACTTCCCCGAAAGAACCATGCAGTTCAAACACAATCCATGCAACTCTTTTTCCCCCCCCCCCCCCCGATTCCAAAATCAATTTCATTCCAACTGGTGAAGAAACATTGTGCATTATCCACAGTAGTCTCGGTGCAAGATGTTCTTGTTGAGTTAGTCAACCTTTAGAGCTGGGGGGATCGCGATAGTTTTAGTGATAATGAATAAAAACGTCTTGCACCAAGACTACATCCACAGGGTGAACAACACTTCAATCTTGTCTGAAGTCTCATCAACATAAATAGCTTGTAGTGAGTCGGCGAAGAAACACAGGCAAGACCATGCCAAGAGAGATCAACAATAGCCAAGAAATTTGGTACCTGGTGTTAGAATCTTCGCATGGTGTGAAATAAGATAAGAAATAACTAGAAATAGTAAACCTCTAGGTACAACCATGTGTAAAAGCTCTTTTAAAAGGGCGTCGGCTATGAAACGGGCCAACTTTGAACAGTATACTCTGCTCGTCTTCAGAGTTGAAATCATTTCAAAACATCTAGACCACAATGGCTCTCTTCAGACACTCCTCAGAAAGTTATCTTACCCATGGTACATGTAGTACTGGCAAGTTTACTGTTTATAGTTAATTCTATTGTCTCTTCTATCAACTCTTTCGAGATAAGTTGTTTGTTGTAAGTTTGACAGAGAAACACAGACAAGACGGTGCAAGAGAAAATAGGGCGGCTCCAAGGCAGGAAACAATAAGGAGAGAAATTAAACATGTGGGTATTAGGGCTCTTGGGCACAAGACAATGAGATAAGAGGCAGCGAGAAGATTGAGAGAGTGCATACAGAGAAGACAAAAGGAAACAATACAAGAGACAAACAGTCATGCCAAGGTTTATGTCACAGGGTCTGACAGGTGGGGAGGCGGGGTTTGGTTTGACCACAGCGTCAATCACCATCACTGTCATCCGTTGTCTTCAGCACATCCTTGTAATCCGACGGTCCCGACGGTCCTGACGGACCCTCATCATCTTCCTCTTCAGATGAAGATCCAGGACCAACATCTCCCTCTGAATCCTCCTCATCTTCACCTTGATCTTGAGCGACGAGGAGCCCCACTGAGTCGTCGAACATCATCGCCTTCAGATTCAACGACGCTAAGATGGTCTCCTTGTCTTGGAGGCTCTGATCCTCGGACGTGCTGTCGTTGGCCGAGAGGATGACGCACATGTCGCACTGATTGACGTTGGCGGCGCGTAGGTCAGCTCGGCTGAGTGGTGAACCCTTCAAGGATTTCAAACAGTTCACAATTACTCAACGTTAATCAATTCAGTCACTACAACCTGTCAGTACAGATATTTTCACATCGTGAATTATTAGAAAGTACACTCGGGTGAGCCCCCGACAAGGTCTAATCGAACGATCACACTCGCCCTCTCATGGTGACGGCATGTACAGGTCACCCCCAAGTGACCCACTCCACAAGCAGGGCACTTGGGGCTGACCCAGGTGAGCCCCGTCAAAGCTATTCGGAACGTACCGGGCAGACCAGGGGCGACCCAGGGAAGTTAACCGAACGCACCCATAGAGTTCATGGATATTATTTTCAACAGTTTTTAAATTTTGAAAAACTTTCTACGGAGGTCTGCTGATCTCTTTGATTAGGTCCAAAATAGTTGCAAATGAGCATCAGGGTATAAAGATAAAAGGCAACTCATTAAAATTAATTCAGTTTGTTGCTTGTCAAGGCCGAGCTGATACAAGCTCTTTTGTATTTCCGATCAGCAGAATGTGGGTTCGAGTTCTGTTCGAGTCCTGTTTTGAAACTGTTTTGACAATGTCTTGGGTTTATCTGATATTCCATTCATTTTTACATAAACATCTAACCAAAGAAATCACCACGGTAAAACTTACATTCATGATATATACTTTGGGGAAGTTCTTCAACGTCTCCCATTCCCTGACGATATACTGAAGATCTCCTAACACGACAATCGTCTTGAGCTCCTCAAGATGAAAGTTACTCGCTCTCAGCGGCATCACAAAGTTTCTCATCCCAATAAGCGGGGAGTTTCTATGTCCGAACACACAGACTACAACGTGACCAGACAAGTTCGTCTGTTGTGCCTCTTCGCGTGTCTATAAAAGATCACGAAGTTCAATGCAAAGTTTTAAAAACTATTCAGAAAAAGTTTTTAAAAACTATCAAGGTAATTGTCAAAGACCAGTCTTCTCACTCGGTGTATCTCAACATATGCATAAAATAACAAACCTGTGAAAGTTTGAGCTCAATTGGTCGCCAAAGTTGCGAGATAACTACTGTATGAAAAAACAAACACCCCTGTCACACAAAGTTGTGTGTTTTCAGATGCTTGATTTCGAGACCTCAAAATCTTATTCTGAGGATAATCAAATTGGTGGAAAATTACTTCTTTCTCGAAAACTACGTCACTTCAGTTGGAGCCGTTTCTCACATTGTTTTATACTATCAACCTGTCCCTATTACTTGTTACCAAGTAAGGTTTTATGATAATAATTATTTTGAGGTAATGTATAACCAATAGTGTCCACTGCCTTTAACAAAAACAAGCCACATTTTGGAGGATGGTGGAGGATATGGCAACTAAAAAAAAAAAAAAAAAACCTCACCAAGAGTGCATAAGCTGACGTTCTCTCCTTGCACCAATGGAACATTCCGGTGGAGTCAAACTGATAAGTCACATCCCCGTCGAAGACATCTGGAAGATGCTTGAAGCGTGGACTCACCCTAAGATAATAAAGTTGTCCGTTACTAAAAGAAATAGCTCTGTAAAATCAAACTTCAAGAATAATATTTCAGGACAACAAGCTACGGGTAATGTCAAGGATAAGTGGTGTTCGAAGGTTTGCATGGTGTGGATCATAAGAAAATATTTAATTGTAAACTGCGGATACAACCACAGGGCTCGAATTAAACACTGGAACAGGCCAGAGACCAGTGGTTTTAGTGTCAGGCCAGTAAACTCACGATCGGACAAGTCTGGCAGTCTTGTGCTTTTCATTTTAATATTTATACCCCCACTTTATAATATGGTGTTCCAATGTTGACTTTGCGTTTTGCAACTTTATATACAGTACCGATCCTCAAATACCAAGAGTCATAATTAGACAACATCTTCTCCATAAGTCTTGGTACTTGTTGAAACAAAAACAGTTAATTAACTTGTTAAGTCGGAAAGGAGTTTTTCTCATTATCGATTCTGGTCTTGGAAAACCAATTTTTGGTCCAGCAAATATTGAGCAACGAGCCCTTCTCCGAAAGTCTTGGTGCTTGTTCAAACAAAAACAGTGAAATGCTTGTTATAAGCTTTGTCAGAAAGTAATTTTTCTCATTTTGATTCATGGTCTTGTTTAAAAAAAATGGTCCAGCAAAAGTAGAGCAACAAGCCCCTGTGGTCTTGTGGATTTTCCCTCCAAATTCAAGCCCTGAACCAATGTATAAGTAGACTTGACTCAAGCCCCAATCCCGTGCCTTCCCCCAGGAAATAACTGTTTTAAGTAGGTGGGTCTTTTGTAGGTGGGATTTTGTCTTGTGCGCATACGCACTCCAAGTTACTAGGCTACACAGATAGAGCAGAAATTTTGCACTTGCCCTATAAGCAGAGAACAGTGATCGCAAGTGCAGAATTTGGCGTTAGGCAGAGCCATGAATCTTGGCCCTGGTTGCCTGTAACCTGCCTTGTGTAACATGGAATTAAGAAAAAAAGAAGACGACATTTTTGCGACTTCTTAAAAACCACTTACCTACTGGTGCTGAGGGTTCATGTGCAAGGGAGAGCAAACAGGTCAAGCAGGGAGAAAGTAAGGGAATAAAAAAAGTTAAGGTTAACTTTTACATGACGGCAAAGAAAAACCACTGTTTTACAAGACATCTTCAAAAATTTAATACAAAACAATCGTTTCTATCCACTTCTTATCACCCAGAATCCATCAAATTCCAACAATTGATGCATTGCAGCAAAGCTAATGCAAGTCAAACATTTTACAGGCCCAAGATTTCAGTGTTGAGCAAATAAGCTCATGACAGGACAAGACTAGTGTTTTTTGTTTCCTTTTTCTTTCAATTCAACATCTTTATCTCAAAAGAATGATGTTCAAATGTTGAGTTTGAGTCTCACACATATCTTTCAAACTGCAGATTATCACCCATGAAACAGACAAAGTAAATCTTCTCTTACTGTTTTGTTCAAATGAAACAGTTTAGATGATAAAACTGTCTTCTCATTTTGATTCTAAAGTATCAATTCCCTTTTTTGATTCATGTATAAATAAAATCCTGCTGCAGTAAAATGTCCGAGCTACAAGTCCAACCATCTTGTGGATGTTTCCCCCAAAATGTTGGTTTGCAGTGTGTTGGAATGTGGTGGTTTCAAGTAGGTTAGGGGTTAAGTGCTGTTAGGGTCAAGGGTCAAGGGTCAAGCCATCCCAATACCAGTGAGTGTGACAAGGAGATGTTGCATCCAATCAAAACCACCACCACTGATGAAGTGAAGATGATGGTTGCTAAGGAAATGGTTACCAAGGAAGAGGAAGGAATGAGAGGAAGTGAACTGCATTGTGGTTAATCTTGGTGAGGATCGTTCTCATGTAATTACTCTCCATGCCATGACCTTTACACCCTAGCCTTAATCATGTTATTTCTAGCGAGAACTCACACGGAAAACACCCTCTAAATTTTGATAGAACACTCTGACAGCAAGGCATTTCATTCAATAAGCCATTTGCATGTTAGATTTGAATATTGTCTGGTACAATGACGTGCTTGATCACGATACCAATCAAATTTGAATTCCTCAGACTATCGAGACAGTTGCTTTGTCGCACAATTCGGGGGCAAGCTTTTTGATTAGTTTTGAAGAGACGGTGAACACACAATTCTGAATGAGTGTGTATAATGGCACAATTGAACCAGGTAAGGTTGCTATGCAAAGGCTTGCCCAAACCACTTGACATAGCAAATGTCTTTATAGCCTGAGGAAATCCAATGAAAGTGGTAATTTGTATCTCAGCAAGTCATATGACTTTATTCAAATCGAACTTGCAAATGGCTTATTGGCTTTTATTGGGAAGTTCAAACACTGCTCATATCACATTTTTATTTGAAATGGTTTATTGATAAAAACAAACAGCAGATTGCCAAACTGTGTGACCGTTTGTACCAATAATCATTAAATAATTTTGTACAAACCAAAACATGTTCTGTCAATCACTGGCAATGTGTTTGATAGAGGTACGTGAGGAAAAGTTTGCTGTAAAAATTATAATTTAAAGGTAGGGTCATAGAGTTTTTTTTTTTTAAGCCTAATTACTGATTTATTTTAAGGACCACATTATTGAATAAGATACAATAAAAGTCATGTATGAAAATTTCAACTGCAATGCAGTGGCTACTTGCTGAAAAAACAGCAGAGAAATGCAATAGTATTTTCACAAGAACGTCGAATCCATCCACATTTAGCGGGGAGACGGCGGGTACCAACCGCATCTCTCTCATTGGCATTCGCGAACGGAAGATAAACATTTCAGCTATTTGCAAGTAGATTTCTGTCACCCTAATTCTTCAGTGATTTGTATGATCTAAGAATCATTCTGGCTATTATTATAGCAAGTAGATTGGAGCTACATTGTACATGTACCTACAAGGTTCATCCGCTAGAAAAATATATAACATTGGGTGCGTTCGATTAGCTTCCCTAGGTCGACAACGATCTGCCCCCAATACGTTCGAATAGCTTTGACGTCATTTCAGGGGCTCACCCAGGTCAGCCCCCAGTGCCCTGCTTGTGGAGCGGGTCACTTGGGGCAGGCCCGAGGTGCATGATGTCACCACGAAAGAACGAGTGAGATTATTCGATTAACTCTTGTCAGGGGCTCACCCGGATGAGCACTACAGGGTCGACCCGGGGAAGCTAATCGAACGCACCCAATAAAAGTGCTAGGGAAGACGCTTATTAATCTAGTTGTTCCTTTTCCACAGGGGGATTCTAATAACTACAAAAGCTTTACGGTTAATGAACTCAAGTTCCCAAATGGAAATTAAATTGCAATGTTAATGGATATGATATTGTTGAGTGATGTGAGAATCAACATTTTGATAATTTATCGATAGCGGAACGTTACTGGAATCAAACACCCAACCAGAAAGAAAAAAACATTTCTTTGTTGGGAGGGGGGGGGGGTGGGTCCAGTCAGAAGCTATTCAACCTGTGACTGCCGTGTAGCCATGGACCACATCCAAGTTCACAATACAACCTTGGAAACGACAGCAGAGGGATCAAGGGAAACTGCCAACATTAAGTAAATTACAACTTAAAAATTCCCTGCTTAGCAATTTTGAGCAGGACACCAGTCACAAATTGTACACCTGACATGGAAGTTTGGCTGGTAACCTTATCCAGGTCAGGATTTGTTTGTTGTGCTTAGCTATTTGTGTGCTTAAACATGTTTATGATATCGCGCCCCGTTTGGAAAACCAAGGGTTATCTGGAAACTAAAAAAGTGCCCAGTATCGTCAAAATCATCAAAATAATAAATTCTCACATTTAAATAAACATGCAAGTGATGAAGGAAAGCACCGCAATCACCTGTGAACCAAATCAAACCCAAGGCAGACACCCACACAAACAATGTGTCAAACACCCTGACAGACACCCACACACACCCACCAAGTTGGCTTCATGTTGCGTTCACCATTTGTCAATTTCATCCTTAGAAGAAGATGACCAAGTGACCCCACGCATGGACGTGGTCGGTCAAAGCGGATTCGACGACGAAAAGCATAACTGATGAAAAGGTGCAGTACAAGAAACAAAGGAATAAATATTTTTTCATATCATAGTAGCACAACGAAAAACACCCGCTGCAATGGAAGTAGGTTTTTAACAAAGGATGTATAAATATAAAAAATTAGTGATGTACAAGTATAAATGTATGCATTGCAGAAGAGTGCCTTTTTCGCTTGATACAAAAAATGACATGAATGGTGTGCCATTGTTCAATCATTGTGGTTTAAAGCCATTGGACACTTTCGGTAAACAGTATTGTCCAAAGGCCCACACTTCGTGTATCACAACTTCTATGTAAAATAACAAACCTGTGAAAATTTGGGCTCAATCGGTCATCGGAGTCGGGAGAAAATAACGGAGAAACCCAACCTTGTTTCTGCATGTTTTGCCGTGTCATGACATGTGTTTACAGTAACTCCGTAATTCTCGCTATCGAGAATTGATAATTGTTTTAATGTTTTCTGAAATTTCGTGAAATAATATTTCAAGAGAAGTCTTTTACCATTACCTTCTGTAAGCCCTGTAAGTTATTTGTAAACCTGTGAACTTTTTTTTTTTTTCTGTTCCGAAAGTGTATAATGGCTTTAAAAAAACTATTCTAAATTAACCAATGATTATGAATAATGTGTTATGACATAATGCCCAAGTAGAACCTAGTCATTTGATTGGAGAACTGGAAGTCACACGACATTCATTAGTCACAGCATGCGTTTTCATTCCATCCTTTTTTGCCTTTTAGAACACCCTGTGTGTGCATGCGCAGGCCAGCGTCCACTTGCGCAATGGTTGGGAGGCTGGACGCTTGACGTGCAACTATAAAAAAGTGTTTCACAGTGCTAGTTGCTTAAGACACTCACGCCCTTCAGCATTGATGATAATAATCGCGCAATTGACTACAAACCAGCCTTTCACAGCTGTGTACAATGTGGCCTCGTAGTGGATGCCATGATACAATCTTGTAAAATTTTTGTGCGATTGTTTTTTTTTTCTTCCTCCAATTGACACAGATCTACCTGGGTGTTATACAAAAAGAATAATAAACGTTTTGCATTCACGCAAGGGAGATAATATTTTCATTCGTTGAAAGATTGAATGTTCAATTCAAAGAGTCGAGTCATTCCATCTTTCAACTCATGACGATATTCTCTTCCTTGCACTCATAAATATTCAATTAGAATAAAGAATTTGGGTACTGTTTGTAACAAAAAACACAATGTCCACAGATTTACATTATTTTCACTGTTTGAAGATAATGAGAGTAGAAACCTCACCTAAGAATATTAGTTGCTGAGGTGCTGTTGTTTTTTGAGAAACGAGTTAAACAATGTCATGAAAATACGTTCTTACATGCTCAAATAATTTTTGTCTCATGATCACTGAGACAAAAATGATTTACATGACATTGTTTTACTAATTTCTCAAAAACTACAGCACTTCAGCAAGTAATATTTTCAGGGAAGATTTCTACCATCAATATCTTCAAACTATGTAAGTTTAAAGCAAATCTGTGGATATTGTGTTTATTTGTCCTACAAGAAATACCCAGACCCTTTCAAGACCTTAAAAACTTGAGATGTTACCAATATCTTTTTTTTTTTTTTATAATTAAAAACAAAAAATACCTAAGACAGATGCCTTCTACTACCAATATGAACAATATCACTTAATGAATATGGACACACATTTTCTGGGGGAAAACAATCAACCATGACAAGAGTAATGGTTAAAGGCAGGGTATACTTTTGGTAATCTTTCTCACTTGGTGTATCTCAACATACACATAAAATAACAAACCTGTGAAAATTTGAGCTCAATTGGTCATCGGAGTTGCAAGATAACTATGAAAGACCCTTGTCACACGAAGTCGTGTGCTTTCAGATGCTTGATTTTGAGACCTCAAATTCTAAACTTAACTCTCAAAATCAAATTCGTGGAAAATTACTTCTTTCTCGAAAACTTTGTCACTTCAGAGGGAGCCACTTCTCACAATGTTTTATACCACCAACCTCTCCCCATTACTCATTACCAAGTGATGTTTTATGCTGATGATTTTTTTGAGCAATTACCAATAGTGTCCACTGCCTTTAAAGGCAGGGTATACTTTTGGTAGTTGTCAAAGACCAGTCTTCTCACTTGGTGTATCCCAACATAATGCATAAAATAACACACCTGTTAAAAAATATGGCATCGATTCGTCATCAACGTTGCAAGAAAATATTGAAAGAAAAAAAAACCTGTGTGTGCTTTCAGATAAAGACTGCAAGCATAAAAAAAAACTACTATGACAACATTTGTTTTCTCATTTTGATTCTGGTCTTGAATAACATCATTTCTGGTCCAGCAAAAATTCTGAGCTAAAAAAAAAATCTCCACCGCCCCCCCCAAAAAAACAAAACCCAAAAATAAATAAATGAAAAATGAATTTGAGCCCTACAGCAGAAAAGTTGAATAACATTAGTTGTTTTTAACATCTACACGTGGTAAATAATACACAGTTCGCCCACCACCTGTACCCACCACCAGTTCCGAATGGAAGCACCCTATACCTTGTGGACCTATCCTTCTTTCGTGGTCTGGTGGTGTTGATGACGTTTGGTTTATTTGGTCGATCGTACCAATCATCTTCACTTACATCCAAACCCTCTTTCTTGATTCGGTTAGAGCTACATGTATGCACCGGTATGCAGCTTGAGTGTGTGGTTAGTAGTAAACACAGGGACAGAAAACAGTCAAACAAATTTGCTACATTAACAAAGGTGGTTTAACATAAAAAAGACACCCCCCATCCACAAAAAATATACATATTTTTGTAATTACGCCCTTAAAATCAATTCAGGTTTTTTTGTAACTGCTAGTGCCTTTAAATCAATATTGATGAAATAAATAAACCATTAATAACAATTTTTTCGTTTTTTTCTTCTTTCTTATAAAAAAAATATATGACATTTGCAAATTAGATTTGAATAATGTACAATGACTGGCTTTGTCACAATTTACCATTTAAGATTAAATTCCACAGACTAAAGAGACAGTTGCCACAAGCCTTTTTGAGGTATGGCGGACACAATGCTACAACACTGTAAAGTTGTGGTAAATTTGTGCGCATTGACCATACAAATAGAACGTATGTTATTCAGTGAAAAGCGCATTTTAGGCGACGCAGCGTTTACACGTAAACCTAATGACCACCAACATGGTGAGCGTGGCATAAGTCGCGGCGAGTGACGCGCGCGTATCACGTTCGCCATACCTCAAAAAGGCTTATAAATCATGGTTCAGGGCAAGCAAGCTTTTTCCTAAAGAGTCCTACATGTAGGAATAGTCCAAAGTTAGAACGACATTTGTGAAACCAACGGCTGGATACATACAATAAAATACACAAGAATACAAAACAAAAGCAGCTAAAAATTACCTTGAAGAATACACAAGAGTTCTAAGAAGTCATAATGAGGCCTAAGAGTTGAAAAAAAAACAGGGGAAAAAACAAGTATTGACTACTTGAATACACTGAAGGTGAAGAATTACCTGTTATTGGTCAGCACGAGTCCGTTAGTCTTGTCCGGTTTGCCGCCCTCAAGGTTCGACGGAATGCTCAGTGCTAAAAATGGAAAAAATTAAATCCAACTGAATTAGAACAAACAAAAGGCAACATTGACCTTAAAGTTTCCAGTGAAAATTGGAATCACTCCTCATTTTATTCAAAAGTTTTGGAGAGGCGAATTATCCAATAAATATAATAGATCCATGGATCTAAAGGCACTGCACTGTACACGTTTGGTAATCGTCAAAGACCAGCCGTCGATTTCACAAAGAGTTAGGACTCGTCTTATCTGGAGTTAGGACGAGTAACTTGTCCTAACTTAGGATTAATCTTAAGGTCTGCATGCTACAGTGTAGGGTTGGGACTCGTCCTAAGTCCTAAGATTAGTCTTAAGTTAGGAAGAGTTTTGTGAAATCTACGGCTGTGTTCTCACTTGGTGTATCCCATCATAAGCATAAAATAACAAGCCTGTGAAAATTTGGGCTCATTTGGTCATCGAAGTTGCGAGAAAACGATAAAAGAAAAAACACCCTTGTTGGACGAATTTGTGTGATTTCAGATAGGAGTAAAAGACTTCTAGCTAGAAGTCTTTTATTATTTTAGTAAGAAATTACCTCTTTTTCAAAAACTACGTTACTTTAGAGGGAGCTGTTTTCCACAATGTTTTATACTCTCAACATCTCTACAATGCTTGTAACCAAGTCAGTTTTTAAGTTAACATTTGTTTTGAGTAATTTCCAAATGTGTACCTTCCCTTTAACTAGAATTAGCTGTTTTAAACCGCTTACCAACCATTAGGACCTATAGTAATGATACAAAATAAAGTTCCAGATTTTGTTAACAAATGCATTCGAATGGAGTACATTTCTCCTGGCAGTCCTGTTCTTGTCTTTAGCCAAGAGTTTTAAATTTATTGTGTCTGGACAACTGCAGCTCTGCTTAAAATCTTTTATTTATAAACAAAATGCAATAATTCGTCAAAAGGACCGTCATTAGTTTAGGAAAAAATATTAAAAAACTTGTTTAGCGTCATGCCTTGTTGAAAAAAGAAAGGAGCAGGGCCTTTTTTTTTCCTTTTTTTTTTAATAGCCGCCACACAAAGACCGACTGGACTTTTGTTTTGTATAAGATTGTTAAGATGTATTTTTTTCTTTTTCTTTTAAAGGGGCGGCCTCTTAAAAGGAAGCTGGCGAGGACGCTTAACATGTTTTTTTTTTGCCTTGGATCATTCCATGCTCTCAAAAGCTGCATTCACAAAACTGTTCAGAATTTGGGATTTGAAGAGCAACAAAATAACAGACAAAAGCATCTAACTATAGACGACATGGTTGAAATCCTGCCGACACTGAAAACAAAAGTCATGCTGAGAGAGGGTTATTCATAATACTGGTGCTATTAGGTGACTTGCAGCAGGATACTGATTGGCTAGATGTGGTCATGTGACAAAGCATTAAAGCTGAGATAGGCTTCAAAGGTAGGGTCATAGATTGGTTCTCGTGAAAATTCAGTGATAGTTTTGTTGTGGTTTTCTCAGGAAGTAGACACGGTATTCAAATGAAACTTTCATGGGTGACTTTTTTTTGTATCTTTCTTGATAAATTTTTCTATAAATCAGCATTATACAATGTAGGTTGATCAAAGCTAATCCATGACCCTACCTTTAAGTCAAACTAAATGGCGGTAAATAAAAAAAAAGCAGAGTGGATATTGCTGTAGGTGATTGAAAGAAATATCTGTTAAACAATCAGACTATTTACAAATAATGGAAGTTTTCATCAGATCAGTTATGTATATTGACAGAGCATTCCACAAATAAAATGTGGAATACAAATAACAAGACACAATTATTTAAGCCACTTGTTATGGTTAGTTTTACATTATACATAAGTCGTGCAAATCTGTTTTAACTGGGCGACGTGCCACCCCTACTAATTAGAACAATTTCAAAGAAAAGGTAGCCAGTTACAAATAAATTAACCTTTGGAGACCCTTTCTGCTAAGCGTTTATGTCTTCAGTGTTAAGCAAATAAAATGTGCTTTAAGCAACTTGACACTGATATTAGTTCTCCGTCATCGCAGTTACATTATAATCACGAAGCTCTAGACAAACTAATAACGAACAATCTCTTTCGATTTATCTAACTATTTTTTTACGGCATTTCATACAACTATTTACTACTTAACAGGTTAGAGGATTGCAGCGACTACTACTAGCTTACGGGCTGGTAAGCACTCAACAATACAATTGTACAATTAATCTACAATTAAACTGTGTCACCGTCTTTGTGTTCTGATATACTTATTGTGGTCTAATCAAGTTAGTCATCAATCAAATTTGTAGACCCTAAATCAATCATTCCCAAAAATAATCGGATAATTATGTGAAAAAATGAAAATAATCAGTAAAACAGAACACTATGCGACGGTTCATCCTGGTAAAAAAACATCCATTCTTGGCTTATGAACATTCATTAGGCGTTATAAAGTGGTGAACCAGCTCATGAATATTCAATGAGCCTTCCTTAATACGATCCATTCTTGTCCGCTGGCTTATGAATATTCATTAGGCTTTATAAAGCGCTGAAGCAGCTCATGAATATTCAATAGGCCTGCTATACAAAAAACATCCTTTCTTAGCTGATGAATATTCATTAGGTGTTAAAAAGCGGTGAGGCAGCTCATGAATATTCGGCAAGCAAATTAGAACACTAGTACACGGCTAAGTGCTGGCGTTATGAATATTCGATGGGAGTCCGCTTACCAGAGTCTGGATTAACAACCAGTTGTCCTTTCACCCTCTTCTCTTCAGGTGTGTGTGTTATGGCCATACTTATGTTAGCAACTTTAACGGTTAGGAATCACAGCAAACCGCGCAGGGGAAAGGGGGGGGGGTAAAAAGGGGGTTTAAGAAAACAGGTGTATCAGGTGATAATTAAGGGTATAACGGTCGTTTACTCACAGGCAAGTACAGTTGAAACTGACTGTATGGTGTAACTTGATCGTATACGAGCTAAGTTCGGTCAAATGTAGTCATAGACAAAAATAATTATATCTAGATACTTTTTTTACATCAGTGAACATGAACATAATCACCATATTGTAAAGATATGAATGGGATGGTCAGTTGCCACTAATAATGGGTACTAAATCATCCAAGCTTATAATAGTTCTTCAAGGATTGTTGTCATACAGACGGTCTACAGACAGACGGCTTGCGAGCACAGTAATGAATTTAATAGATGTCAAATTTGCATCAGGGATAAAGATGATATTTTTTGTTCACAAATATACACCGATGTGTGTTAGCACTGTATACTCAGTATTCACCCGAGTTCTGTGAACAAAAATCACGGGCATATTACTCGGGTGGGATTCAAACCCACGACCTTTGCAATTCTAGAGCAGTTTCATACCAACTAGACCACAGAGATTGCCCGCTGGCTAGAGGCAGTTCGAATCCTATGAAGAGTAATGGAATTCTACAACTGCAGTGATGCGCTGTCGTGATTTTGAACTAGGGATCTAGAGCACTGATTGGATTAAGAGGTGTCATTTCTTCTTTGCCCAGTGTATATGTCTTTGTCTAAATTAACCCTTCAGAGAACATAGCGGCTGCAAGCTGCTTGAATCCATTGCGGCTAAAAGCAGCTTGTACCATTTCTACCTCCATGCTTGTACCAAAATGCCCGGAGCGGCCGCCGCCAAACGGCCCCAATACTTGACCAACTTTTGCTCAAACAAGAGAGTCAAACAAAAAGGTAAGGATCGTGTTGACATTTTCCATTGTTACCCACGTTAACACAGAATCTACATTTCTAAAACAAAACCATGTGTTTCTGATTCTCCTGACATTTTCTTGAAAATAACAGAGCAAAAAAAAAAAAAACCAAGATAAGCAATGTTGAAGAAATTTTATTTAATTTGAATTTGGTCAGAACATCTGCTAACACTATTGAATGTTTTGCTAACATTCGGCCGTCCATGCCAACCAGCGCGGTTTGTTTATCGACAACGGAAAGGTCTATGGAAACATGGCTGGGCTCCCAGTGCATGTATGATATACATTACAGAAAAACTTGACGTTGTGCGAAAGAAAATAAACATGAAGTTATAGGGGAAGGTAATTCAGTTAAAATAACTATCTCGAAATAGTATTCTATGCCAGTGCAAGAGTGTCTTAAATACTTGCACAACAAAAATAAAACTTGTGCTCAGAAGATGATTAAAAAAAGTGGTTTTACTGTACAAATAAAATAGTTTGTCTAAAATTATACCTGAGAAACACCCACAAACATCTCTATTGTGCTTACTAGAAAAATGAGTGTGCTAAATCAATAATAAAAATGAAAACAAAAATTAAGAACTTGATTTCTAATGAAAGTTGTGATATTTATTTGACATTGAGACTGAATTTTAAAACGAGAATGAAAGAATGAAATTACAATCTAATAACCATTACGCTAGAAGAAGACAAAGGTTTTTGTGCGGAACAAAATGATAAATCACTAAGATATTGTGGTCCTTCCACAATGCAGCTTGGTTCAAGCTTCCCTGAGTCACAGGAAAAACTCTTAAAGGCAGTGGACACTACTGGTAATTACTCCAAATAATTATCAGCAGAAAACCTCACTTGGTAACAAGTAATGGGGAGAGGTTGATAGTATAAAACATTGTGAGAAACGGCTCCCTCTGAAGTGACGTAGTTTTCGAGAAAGAGGTAGTTTTACATGGATTTGATTTCGTGACCTCAGATTTAAAATTTGAGGTCTCGAAATCAACCATCTAAACGCACACAACTTCGTGTGGCAAGTTTATTTTTCTTTCATTATTATCTCGCTACTTCGATGACCGATTGAGCTCAAATTTTCACATGTTTGTTATTTTATGCAAAATGGAAGTTGAGATACACCAACTGTGAAGGCTAGTCTTTGACAATTACCAATAGTATCCACTGCCTTTAATAATATAATATAGTAAATACCTGTGAAAATAGCGTTTTGGGGATATTGCCAAAAAATCCATAAATGGAATACAAAAATCTGAGAAACGTTTCAAGCAGAAACGCTTCTCAAATTGATAATCTTCTGAATCCCTTTCTCTAAAACCACATCCCTTAGGAAGGAATCATTTCTCAAAATGTTTTACAGCTGCAGTGCTTCTCGCCCAAAAAGTTGTTATGGTCATTGAATTTTTGGGAGTAACTACAAAAGATAAAATAAGGCTTACGTTTTGCATTCACAGTCAGCAGTGATGCTGAATTCTAGCTACATTCCTTAAAGTAAAAAGGAAATTCAAGTCCACATACAAAATATTTGTAATTTCTGAAAATAGTTTCACCCCGTCCGAACAAATTCCTTTGTCCTCTTCACAATGAAAGGTTATCAGAAGACACGGATACAGAAATTCATGCCAGATGTAATCATGCAAAATGAGACAGCAAGATAAAGTGAAAGGACAGAAACCTGAGAACTTAGGATGTTTGCGTTTCCGTGAACACGGCAACAATCGCCGAAGACCCCGTCGTTTGGCTCGCCGCCCTAAATAATCAGCTAAAGAAGGAAGAAGATAATGACTGACAAAACAGAAGAAAGAAAAACCACAGGAGACCCTTCACCGAGACAGCGGGGTAAATAATAAGATTGATGGTAAAAGTTGTAATTAAATGTCTAATTTACTTTATTATAGGATTCCAATCTACTTGTGTTATAAAGAAATACCTTGTTATAAAGAGGCTATTCTTATAAAGATCACTGTTATAATGAGGTTCAAGATTTGTTATAAAGAGGTTGAAACCTTGTTATAAAGAGCACTGTTATAAAGAGGTTGAACCCTTGCTATAAAGAACAAGTTATAAAGAGGTTCAACCCTTGTTATAAAGAGAGTCAACCCTTGTTATAAAGAGAGTCAACCCTTGTTATAAAGAGGTTCAACCCTTGTTACAAAGAGGTTCAGACCTGGTTATAAATAGCACTGTTATAAAGAGGTTCAACCCTTGTTACAAAGAGGTTCAAACCTTGTTATAATTAGCACTGTTATAAAGAGGTTCAACCCTCGTTATAAAGAGAGTCAACCCTTGTTATAAAGAGGTTCAACCCTCGTTATAAAGAACAAGTTATAAAGAGGCTCAACCCTTGTTATAAAGAGCACTGTTATAAAGAGGTTCAACCCTTGTTATAAAGAGGTTCAACCCTTGTTATAAAAAGAGGTTCAACCCTTGTTATAAAGAGGTTCAAACCTGGTTATAAAGAGCACTGTTATAAAGAGGTTCAACCCTTGTTATAAATAGCACTGTTACAAAGAGGTTCAACCCTTGTTATAAAGAGCACTGTCATAAAGAGGTTGAAACCTCGTTTTAAATAGCACTGTTATAAAGAGGTTCAACCCTTGTTATAAAGAGCACTGTTATAAAGAGGTTGAAACCTCGTTTTAAATAGCACTGTTATAAAGAGGTTCAACCCTTGTTATAAAGAGCACTGTTATAAAGAGGTTCAACCCTTGTTATAAAGAGGTTCAAACCTTGTTATAAAGAGCACTGTTATAAAGAGGTTCAACCCTTGTTATAAAGAGGTTCAACCCTTGTTATAAAGAGCACTGTTATAAAGAGGTTCAACCCTTGTTATAAAGAGGTTCAACCCTTGTTATAAAGAGCACTGTTACAAAGAGGTTCAACCCTTGTTATAAAGAGCACTGTTATAAAGAGGTTCAACCCTTGTTATAAAGAGCACTGTTATAAAGAGGTTGAAACCTCGTTTTAAATAGCACTGTTATAAAGAGGCTCTGCTTATAAAAAGAACATTCTGAAGTTCTGAATCTTGTTTCTACTTTGTGTTTCTTAGTTTTGTCGTCCTCTTTTAAGAACATCTCTGTATAAAGACGTTATTGTGCCAGTCCCAGCGATCTCGCTATAAAGAGAGGTGACTGTACTATTTAGAGATTTAACGTTATCTGCAAATGATGAGTAAGATTTCTACAATGATTGCAAAGGTCATCAAAATTAATCAATGTTATTGTTTAATCAAAATTTTTTAACCCTTGTTATCAATGAATTTGTCAACAAATTTGCCAATGAAATTACAATGATGATTTAGTAAAACATTTTATAGGAGAAAAAAGGCACTTTCATAGTTTTTGTGGTGTTGATTCAATGTTATGTATACCAGTTAAAGCTTTCCGTGGTGTGCACAAAGTAAGAACCCATTATGTTTACAACCATGTGAACTCATAGAGCTATATATATTGACTAGAGCGCTAACATCCCGTTATACACGCACTAAGGTTTTTAAGCCGTGTGGGCACATCCATGTTTATGTACAAACCAATACAAAAGCTTGAAATTTTGTACGGCAATTGTACGGCTATTTGCATGATAGTGCGTTTGTTCTTTTCTATGTGTCATCGAACCAAAAAATGCAGCAAATGTGAACGCACAATCTGCTGATGAGTGTATAAACTGCGAAGCGTCATGTGCATCATGTTTAAAAGGCGCGTATGCTTTTTTTAGTACATCAAACAAGTCAAACTTACGGTTTTCGTAGCGCGGACGTTTGCGAATGGGCAGTCGCGTACGTAAGCGCACACGTCGGTTGAAAAAAAAATCGTGGCAGTATGAGTTTCTTAAAATTAAAATCGTTCCGTAGTCACGCAACACATCAAACATGTCTGCACCCAGGGTGGCTTCAAAACGCAGAGCAAGTTAGCGCTCTAGTCAATATATATAGCTCTCTGTGTGAACTTCATCTCCTTTGAGTGAAATCTTGGTTCTGAGAAGAACCGGTTCTTATAAGTCAATGTAAGAAAAGGTTCTTACAAGTCAATGAGAGGGCAGAGATGGTTCTTTTGATTGATTTAACCAAGTAGCGCATAATTAATGTTGCACAAGCTGTATACTCCCAAGGGAGCTGAGATGGTTTAAGGAATGAAAAGGCCCAGTGACCAGGGGTAATAATGTTGGAAGGGCTTTCAGATGCCCTTCGGGTGTGAAAAGCGCTATATAAAAACTGGTTATTATTATTATTACTACATGTATTTGTAATGCTTTCTATTCTGTGAAAGCTCCCTGGACATTACTTGAATACATTATGTCAAACCAGAAACTCTTCACAGCTTTGTTGTTTCATGTATATTTTCGGTAAAATTAAGTACGAAAACTGGCCCGAGACACTTACCAACTAACATTGTCTTCATGCTTTTATTAACTTGTGTGGTAAAGGAAAGGGGAAGGCTGATAACCAATCACCAACAGGATTACCCCTTAAAAATGCTGAAGAAACTAAAGGATCAAATAAATGCATGAGAAAAAACAGAAGGAATTTATTACCATTATCACAGTCGCATTGTTTGATTTTCTCCACGGCGATGACGTCATCATGGCATGCTTTACAGTAGTAATACGCTCTAAAAAACAAAAACCAAAATTTAGATGATTTGATTTGAGACTGAGTTGACCAGTGTAGGAGGTTTTTCCCTCCTCTTGAAAACACCATTCGTTTCTATAGACCTTTATCATGCTGCCTCCATCTTGGTCATGCTCCTCGTATCAAATAACAATAATGAATGCTAATAAATAATGATTTTGCAAATAAGAACCAGACTATTCCTGCATCTGATCTCACATCATCCAAACTTTGTTGTGTCGAGGCCGAGCGGACAACCGCATTGAACTCGAGCTCTGGTGTTTCTGATCAGCAGAGTGTGAGGCTCGAGTCCCTTAGCCCAATTTACTTCTAAATCCCTTTCTCTAAAACCACATCCCTTAGGAGGGAATCGTTTCTCAAGATGTTTTACAGCTGCAGTGCTCCTTGCCAAGTAAGTTTTTTTATGGTCATTTAAAGGCAGTGGACACTATTGGTAATTACTCAAAATAATTATCGGCATAAAACCTCACTTGGTAACGAGTAATGGGGAGAGGTTGATAGTATAAAACATTTTGAGAAACGGCTCCCTCTGAAGTGACGTGTAGTTTTTGAGAAAGAAGTAATTTTCCACGAATTTGATTTGGAGACCTCAAGTTTCGAAATCAAGCATCTGAAAGCACACAACTTCGTGTGACAAGGGTGTTTTTTTTTTCCATAGTTATCTCGCAACTCCAATAACCAATCGAGCTCAAATTTTCACAGGTTTGTTATTTAATGCATATGTTGAGATACACCAAGTGAGAAGACTGGATTTTGACAATTACCAATAGTGTCCATTGTCTTTAACAAGCCACCACTATCTCAAGTTTCAAGACTCTTCTCAAAACAGATCTGTTCAATTCATGGTATATATAATTATTCTTTTGTTCCTCTGAGCACTTAGAGACTTTCTTTTGGAGGTGTTAGGCGCTATAAAAATGCAGTTGTTATTTGTATTATTATTATTATTAACTTTGGGGAGTAATTAGCAAAGATACACCATCTCTTTAAAGGCTTGTTGTTGTATGTCTTTGTGGTTTAAGGGTTTTCTGTATATTTTTTGTAATTTTAATATTTTAAAATCGCAAGCCGAAGTGAATTTCACTGCATATGCATGTGTGACAATAAAACAAAACAATTGAATTGAATCAGAGGTGTTTTCAGTAAGCATAATTTTGATGTGCTTAGCTTCTATTTTATGCTTAAGCAGCTCTATGAAAATGGCCCTGTTCTTCAAGCAGCATGTCCAGGTCATCTCCATTTACCCTGCTTTGTTCCTTCCCTTGCCCATAGCCCCGACTTTGATTGATATACAACAAATTTGTCTGTCCATTGCTCTTTTGTGGCGTACACTGTTTTCGCTCAATCCGTGCAGATGACTAGAGTCAAAACAAGGAGACCTCAATGGAAAAGTCATTCCATTGTCTGTCTCGTATAGACAGAGACATGATCGATCAATTGAATCTTGGAAATAAATCACGAGAGACCTTCAGAGTACGTGAAGGTTAGGAGATCGGTTTATTGCATTATTTTGAGATAATTACACAGGAAACTAACAGAAAAAATGGCAAGCAATTTGTAGTTTTATTTTGGAAACTGCACTGTCATCTCGATATTCGTTGTTATGCTTTATTTGCATATTCATGAGTAGAACTCACCTTTTGACTTCTTGAGCTGAAGCTGCAACAAAAAAGCCGAGTGTTCCTTCGTAGATCTTGATGTGTGGTCCAGGATTGATTGCAATTCTTAAAAGGAGGAGAGCAAATATTGGAAATTATAATTCCTTTTTTTTTTTTTTTTTTCTTTTTTTAATTAATTTTTTAATTAATTCTTTAATTATTGTTATTTATATTTTTAATCAAATAGTTTATTTAAAATTTATTACTATTATAACTATTATTTTATATATTTTATACATGACTCACATGCTCTCCACTGTGTCAATGTTGGACTCCACTGCAATCAGCAACAATTTCAGCTTCTGAAAACACACCCTGGAAATGCAATAATAAAAAAAACCGCTCCTTTAGACAGAGACCAAATTGTCACATATTTGTTATTCTATGCACATGTTGGGATACACCAAGTGATAACACTGGTCTTTGAAAGGTGTCCAACAGCCGATTTCGCAAAACGCTAAGATTAATTTTGAGTTAGGACGAGTAGGTAGTCTTAACTAAGGATTATTGTTAAGGTTTACATGTTACAGTGCAAGGCTGGGACTTGTGTTAAGTCCCAAGATTTATCCTAAAAATGAGGATGAGTTTGGTAAAATCCACGGCTGTGCCTTTAAAAAGGCACTGGAAACCTATGGTTATTGTCAAAGACCAGTCTTCTCACTTGGTGTTTCTCAACATATGCATAGAAATAACAAACCTGTGCAAATTTGTACTCAATTGGTCGTCGAATTTGCGAGAGAATAATAAAAACTTACTTGGTAACAAGCAATGGAGAGCTGTTGATATTATAAAACATTGTGAGTAACAGCTCCCTCAGAAGTAATGTAGTTTTCGAGAAAGAAGTAATTTTTGCACTAAAATATTTGAATTTGATTTCGAGACCTCAGAATTAGATTTTGAGGTCCCGAAATCAAGAATCTGAAAGCACACAACTTCGGTTGACAAGGGTGTTTTTTCTTCCATTTATATCTCGCAACTTCGACCACCAATTGAGTTCAAATTTTCATAGTTTTTTTTTATTTGTGTGCATATGTTGGGCCAAAGGTGTCCATTGTCTTTAATAATAATAATAATAAACAAGCATTTCTAAAGCACCCCACGAAGAACGGAGCGCTTTACAAAGAAGAGGAACAAAGAAAACAGTGAATCACAGAAACAAATGAGTTTTCAATTTCCGCTTGAAAACAGACAAAGTAGGCGCTTCACGAAAACTGATCGGAAGTTCATTCCAAAGACGAGCCGCAAGAGATGTGAAAGTCATGTCACCAGCTTTCTTGTACGATCTTTGGACAACAAGCCGTGTTCGATCAGTGGAGGTGCGCAGTCTTGGTCTGTGTTCAGCGGAACCAGTGTTCTGGAGTTGAGTCATGGCAGAAAGATAACTAGGGGCAAGGTTGTTGATAGCCTTGTAGACATACAGCATGAGTTTAAAAGCAAATCTTTGTCTGACAGGGAGCCAATGAAGTTCCCTTAGTAAGTCGATAGAGGGCACGTCCCGTCCACAAGCCATAACTAACCTCGCTGCTTTGTTCTGCAGGCATTGCAGACGAGTAAAATCGGCCTCGCGCGCCCCATTAAGAAGGGAGTTTGCATAGTCTTTAAAAGAAGGAAATATTTAGACTTACTGTGCTACTTCAGGGAATGACATTCCGGTGAAAGACTTGGAGAGATACTCAGTGTACATCTCATTCCCACAGCCTTGTAAATAATGCGTCTGCCACGAAACCTTCCGACCCTATTCATGTAAACATGGGGTAAGGGAAGGGGGAAAAAACAAAAAATTAGTTCAACTCTTAAAGGGTCTATGTAACTTTTGCAGGACAAAAAACACAATGTCCACAGATTTACACTAAACTTACACAATTTGAAGATAATGATAGTAGAAAGCTTCCCTGAAAATATTACGTGTTGAGGTGCTGTAGTTTTTTGGGAAATGAGTAAAACTATGTCATGAAAATGATTTTCGTCTCATGAGACGAAAATTATTTTAATCATTTACAAACAGATTTTCATTACATTTTTTTACTCAGTTCTCAAAAACTACAGCACCTCAGTAAGTAATATTTGAAGGGAAGCTTTCCACTATCATTATCTTCAAACCCTGTAAGTTTAATGTAAATCTATGGACATTTTGAAAAAGTACCCAACTCCTTTAAATTCAACAAATTCATTTAAAATACCATACGGTCATCCAAATTCATCAAGTTTATCAGAACTCGATCTAAAAAAACTCTTGAACTCAACAACTAAATTGCAATTTTAAATCAATTTAAAAAGTGAATAGGTTAATTTGATTAGATACAGCAAGCAATTCAAAGCAAGTTAACAAAGCCAAAAAGGTTTCAATTTAAAGTCAGACGGAGACTGAAATCGAAACATTTAATGAGCTTCAGCATCCAAATTAATTACAAATGCATTAGATTGAAGGACTATATATAAAGCTATTCCAAGTCACTGCCAGTAAAACTTGACAAATTCAAGTCTTTTCCATAAAACTGCTGAGTTGTTTTTCAATTAAACATGAATTCCGTTTTACATCCCTACCCAGGTTGTGTCAAAAGGCATTGATACGGCGTGGTGGCCATAAAAGCGAGGCTGCATTGTTACCGAGGAATATTTAAACCTCGTTTGAAGCTTTTTATGGTGTTAAGAATAAGAAGTAACTATAAATACTAAAAAAGTAAACTTGGGCGTACAGTATAATGTCTCTTTTGCGAGAGTGTGGGGTCTAAAAAGAGTCAACGTGGTCAAGACGTTTCCAAAAGTATAATCTGCTTGTCTTCAGGAGGAACAATTCAATTGCTGAAAAAGCGCCCATGGTTATTTCACATTCCAACAAAAGACAGAGTTCCTGTTCCCCCTTCTTGCGCCTTCGCCAATCCATAAATTGTTGCTGTCTACTAGTTCCGACTTTGATTAAGATTAAAAGCTCCCTTCTACTGTATCCCAAAGACGGGGGCTGCTTTTAAGTACATCTCCCACACGTACATGTAGAGTAAGACCATGCAACGAATCACATCAGGAATGTATTGTTTATGTCCAAAATTCACGCTAACAAAAATCTTTCAAAAAAATCCCACCAGGATCTCAAGTGTAAATTTATCTGCCGGGACTCCTGACGGGAATCCCGGTTCCTCCGAATGGCCTGAAGCGAGATCCCACTAAGAAACAAGAATTTTGCCAGAATTTCTCTATCCTGGCGGGATTCATGTCTCATTTTCTATCCCAAAATAGAACAGCAGTAGTTCATCATAAAATTTGCAATTATAGTCCTGGTTCTATTTTTGCCATTTATTAAATTTCAACGACAAATATCAGGGCAGATAAGGAACGAAAGGTATGAAACAATTAAGTGATATAAAATGATATGTTGTCTTTGTCTTTCAACCCAATGGTCAATTTAAATGAGAACAAAAAAGTTTAGTTAGCAACATTTTGTTAAAATTAATTTTGCTTATGAGAAATAACTATACGAAATCCAAGAAAGCTGCCAAAGAAAAAAAAAAACTATGTACAAGCAAATTCAGTTGTTATTTTGTTATTTGTTACTTTTACCTTTTTGTTAGAGCACCCAAATAAATGTCCACAAAAGTAGATTAAAAAAGCTGCGTGTATTTACACTTTCTCTTAATAATAAACTTTTTTAAAAACTCAAATGATCACACGACATGGAGGAAGTGATGACATGACAAGCAAACAAAATGTTACTCGTTAACGAGGGCAGGTTAAAATCATAACAAGGGGGGAATAATGAGGTCAAAGGTCACACACTGGGATCGTTCACGCTTCAAATATCATGGTATATTAATGAGATGATGCGTTGTAAACTCGACAGTGTACTGCTGCTATGTTTACAAAAAGTGTACGCTTTTGTTTGTTCTTGATTTTGACACAATGTTAATTTCTCGTTTATAGAATAATTCATGTCAAGGAAGAAGTACATGAGTACACCTCTCACGCCGGTTTGCCTAATGCGATAAAACCTGAAAATTTGAACACAGCGGTAAGAATAACAGTCAATCTCACGGTGAACAACAGGAAACGTTCATATCTGGGAGCGTGTTTCATGCATGCAAAGAGGAAATGGAATGGTTGGGTTCGGGGAACAGAATGTGAATGATTTCGACGACGTACTACAACACAGGGTTCATGCACTGTACAGAGAGATATGACCTGGTAACCTGTGTCTCAGAAAAAGACGATCAGGGAAACATTATTTTCTAGGAAGGCCAGGGTTTTGCTGTTTTCTTTGGTTATGTGCTGAAGTTTATTCCATATTCTTAATGTAGTACTTCATGTTTTATACTGCTTGTGCACTTTTTCAGTTCTGTTGAAAAATTGTTTAATCGAGTATTTAGTTCCTTTGTTCAGCGCTTTGGGGTTTATGTTTTACATGTAGATGAACATCAAGGCGCTATGTAAGTTCTAGCTATTATTGTTATTAATTATCAAAGAACTACATGTTGTTATTTTTATTTTTATTTTATTTTATTTATTTTTTTTCTATTTTTTTTCTTCTCTTTTTCTGATGTCCGCTCAGGTTAATAAACAAGCAAGCAGTCCTTGAATAAACTTCACGAATCTTTTCTGTAAGGTATCTGTACTCTAGTCATGCATAGTTTAGTGATCGTTTGGTGATTAATGACAGTGAAAGGCCTCAATGAGTCTAAAGTAGCAGTGATATATAGTGCAGTATTCCATAGCAAACTAGGTGTTATTTTGTTTTACTAGTGTGACACAACATGGAGCTATAAAAAGTAGCTCCATTGACACAACAAGAAGTGAAATGGGGGGAGTACGCTTTCCATCAAGTTTTTGGTTCACACTGCTGCGACTGACTTTGTTGACATTATCAGCCGAGGTCAAAGGTCATTATAACACACTACCTGAAAGGCAGCTGAAGCTCCAACTGCGTGATAACCTTCACTTTCGTTCTGAGGTCAGGGGTCGGGGTTCAAAAGGTCAGAGACCAAGGTTTATAGAGTCAAGAGAGAGACAGGGGATGCGGAGGAAGAAAGTTGGGTGAGGGGCAAAACAAAGAAAACAATTAGAGAAAAGATGGGGTTGAAAGCAATGAGAATTATCCAACTTGAAAATTACAAAAAAAAAACAATTTTAAATCATGCCAAGAAATGTTTCAGAAGGAAATCAAGAGGCAAAAGAACATCAATATAAGCAGTTTAAACTTGCTAATATTAAGATTAAGGCAAAGTTGTTTTCAAATAACATTTTAAGGAAACAGTTAAAACAAACAATGTGTGACAAGTTCAAAAGATGAATCAAATAATAGCAAACACAAATAAAGTTTACGCAGCATTACACCTTGAAAAGGGAACATATACCGTTTTTTTTTTTTAGGGTAGATATATACGTAAACCTGTCCTGTGAAATTTTTATTTCAAAGGGTGGTCAAGTGTTTTGAGATACCAGCGAAAACCTGGAGTGGTTATCTCCACGAAGGAATAATGAATCGTAATTGGATTAGAAAATCTGATAACCATTTCTGACAGAAACATTTCTCAAAAACATTTCTCAAAGTCAATTTTGTTTTTGATAATATCCAAAGCTTTTTTTTTACTTCCAACCATGAAGTTTTCATTGCCGTGAGTTTTAGGAATGACTACTAAAGGTATACATTTCATTTTATTAATTCAATTAAATGTTTGATTACCTACACATGGATGTGTGTTAGGACTCGGGAAAATACTGAGTACACATTGTTATCACACATCGATGTATATGGGTAAAAAAAAAAAAGAAAAAAAAATAATAATAATAATATTCTTTATCCCGATGCAAATTTAACATCTCAAATTACATGTACAAAAAGGGTCAAATACAAAAATGTAATGTAAAAGGTTCTCCGATAATGCAAGAAGAATATAACCAAATTTACTCAGAAATTTAGCACTTCAATAAACTGTCCAAGTAGTACATGTATAACAAACAAACAAAATTGTGAAAACAAAGAGTGGTGGACACAATGTAGGCAAACCAGTTCAAAACAAATTACACGATTGGTTATAAAATCAAACAAATCAATTTGTCAGTTAGTTATTTAAAAGGCCAAAAGCGTGCATAATGCCACTTGTAGTCTCCAAGATTTTTCCTCTTCAGAATCAGGATTGTTTTTAATTTGGGTTTTGTTCCCCATTGTCAATAACATCTTTTGGACATCCCCCCCCAAAAAAAATCCTTCAATTATAAAAAATAATGAAATTAGGGTGACTAGTCTTTTATTCAAGCCACTATGAAATGAGTGCACTAGATAAAGAGAGTGGACCTACATGTACATTGTACATCTATCAACCTCAAATTCTAACTGGACGTATGCCAAGCATTTGGTTGACTAGTCTTTGATTCAAGCCGCATTGACCATCACACAAATAAGTTATTGTATTGCATATTTTTTTTTTTTTTTTTAGTGCAAGTCGCCAGACACACTAGGCCACTTTAAGGTGTGGGCTACAATTATTTTTTTCCAGTAGGCCGTTGCCAACTACTCCTAGGGCTGAAACAGGGTTACCCCCCTTTAAAGCCATTGGACCCTTTCGGTTCAGAAAAAAAAAAAAAAAGTTCACGGATTTACAAATAACTTACAGGGTTTACAGAAGGCAATGGTGAAAGACTTCTCTTGAAATATAATTCCATGAAATGCTTTACTTTTTGAGAAAACAGCAAAACAATATAAATTCTCGTTAACGAGAATTACGGATTTATTTGAAACACATGTCATGACACGACGAAACGCGCGGAAACAAGAATGGGTTTTTCCGTTGTTTTCTCCCGACTCCGATGACCGATTGAGCCTAAATTTTCACAGATTTGTTATTTGATATAGAAGTTGTGGTACACAAAGTGTGGGCCTTGGACAACACTGTTTACCGAAAGGGTCCAATGGCTTTAAAGTCCATGCGGATGTAGGCTTGGGTATCATCAATCAAAAGGGATCCACAAAAGAGTGGACCTTTTGGGCAAAAAGTTCTCTGTTCACACCCCTTCTCAGTTCTCCCTTCCCCTCTTATTCCCAAATATTTGACATCTAGAACACAACTCAAATCCGTAATTATACTTCAGATTCTTTGTTTTTCTTGTGTCTAATCCAACAACTGCCTTCTTCAAAGACGGCTATTTCTATACTTCCCAATGAAAATAAGTCATGGCCAAATTGCTTTAAAAAAAACACTTAAGATCCTGTCCAGTATATTTGTAATTCCATTAACACACCTTGACAATGGTGATTAAATGACTGCGACAACTTTTGTTTGTCGACTATCTCTAAATTGAAAACCTTGAGGATGGCCTACAGACACGCCATTATCTTGAGTTAGTTGAAAGGAATCAACTAAGGACATCAACTTAATTCGTCTTCCTTTCTCATAAGTGAATATCAAGGGTGTCTCTATGCATTATGAGGAAATGTGCCCTATTTTTGTTGCTATTTTCCTTTTCTTTTTGTCCCCATTTTTCTTGTACCCAACGTTTTTATTTTGTTTTTCCTTCAAATTTTCTTACCCAATTATTTTTCTTCAAATGTAACGGATCTGGAGTTTCATGAGTGGTCATGCCTATTTACATTTTGCAAAAGACACTTCCGCTGGAAAAAATCTTAAAGCCATTGGACACTTTCGGTAAACAGTATTGTCCAAAGGCCCACACTTTGTGTATCACAACTCATATATAAAATAACAAACCTGTGAAAATTTAGCCTCAATCGGTCATCGGAGTCGGGAGAAAATAACGAGAAAACCCACCTTTGTTTCCGCACGTTTCGCCGTGTCATGACATGTGTTTAAAATAATCCGATAATTTTTTTAATGTTTTCTCAAAGAGTAAAGCATTTAATGGAATAATATTTCAAGAGAAGACTTTTACCATTACCTTCTGTAAACCCTGTAAGTTATTTGTAAATCTGTGATTTTTTTGTTGTTGTCTGTTCCGAAAGTGTATAATGGCTTTAAGCTTATACAGGAAACTTTTGAAGGGGCACCAGGGCCAAGACCAGGGGCAACAGAGGCCAGTGCCCCCATTGCCTCTGCGTAGTTCCAAACCTGATGTGATTTTACAGAACCACCTTAACATTCAAAATGATCAATGCTAGTGTGCTTTAGTGAAAAGTCTTGGAGTATTGCTGGGTGAAAATCAAACAAAACTTGAAATTGAAAAAATAAAATAATAATGTGGTTAACAATTCAATGAGAGTGACTGTTGTCAGCAGGGTACTGATTTTATTTTGTAGACAATGAATGTCTTCAGATTTGTTAAAAAAAGGGACTTTTTCAAGTAGAAAGTACCTTTTTCAGGGTCATTGCCAATTACCAAACTACTACCCTACCTTTTAGAATCAAGAGTTGCACAGGTTTGATGAAACCTTCATGATTGTCAGTAACATGATTTCTATATGGTCGAGTCTGACAATGATTTCCTTGAGGTTCATCAACAAAATTTTGTTTTACTGAGTCAAAGTTCAAATTGTGGTAATCGTACCCACTAACGTATTCACTGACTCATAGAATAATGAAAAATTAAACGTGTTAGATATTCGTAGCATGACGGCTGGAACTCAAAAATGCAAAATAAATGCAGCATGCTTCAACGAGCTCGTATAATCACCACAATACATACTACATCATCACAATCACAAGCAATGTCTTCCGACAGGTCAGTACTACTAAAGGAACGAACAGCTCGCTTAATCTGTGAAGAAAACCAACATTTAAAAACCAGACACACACACCATGCATGATATTCGGTAATTATCTTTTCAGTAAATGGTGTTTTTGAGAGGGACCAGCGGTTGACAAGTCAAGTTTACCATCAGTATACTCTGATCGTCCTCCTGAAGACACTTTGAGGTGTCAACCACTGGTTCTTTGCAGAATCAACCATACTCAAAAGAGTTGCATGGTGAAACTCAAAAGAGATATACATGGTGAAACTCAAAAGAGATTTACTTGGTGAAACTGCAAACCTCACAGGAGTTTTTTTTATAAAGTACAACTTGTACTTGTACAACTTGTACTACAAGGGCTGACCGAGTACACCTGGTATAGGCTCTTATAGACTTTTCAAGCCTCATTAATACCAAATTGGTTTGATTTCTTCTGATTAGGGCAGCAAAATCGGCACCAAGACTAAAGTAGGAAGAATATCATGCATGTATTAAAAACATACACCACAAGAATAGCAGACTTTAAGACTTCACCATCAAATTACGGGTGTGCTTCACGGACGTGAAGAGCTATCTTGAAGCCAAAAAGACACTGGACATGTTAGGTAATTGTCAAAGACCAGTCTTCTCACTTGGTGTATCTCAACATATGCATAAAATAACAAACTTGTGAAAATTTGAACTCAATTGGTCGTCGAAGTTGCGAGATAATAATGGAAGAAAAAACACACTTGTCACACTAAGTTGTTTGCTTTCAGATGCTTGATTTTGGGACCTCAAAATCTAAATCTGAGGTCTCAAAATCAAATTTGTGGAAAATTACTTCTTTTTTGGAAACTATGTTACTTCAGAGGGAGCCGTTTCTCACAATTGTTGTTACCAAGTAAATACTTTTATGCTTACAATTATTTTGAGTAATTACCAATAGTGTCGAGTGCCTTTAAGGTTTCACCATCATATTGTGGGTGTGTTTCCAAACGTGAAGAGCTATCTTCATGCCATCAATATTCTGAAAGAGTAGCTTGCCAGCCACACAGGCGTTTCTTTTATTCCTCTCGGGCAAGCATTCACACTGACTCAATCTAAATTTAGACCATAAGTTTGATTATCAAATTACTCCAGATTCATAATTTATGATCTTACAACTTTCCGAATTCACTTCTTCTTGTGAACCGTTAGAATTTCTATCTCTGCCGAGGTAGAAAACATAATTTGATTTATTTTGTCATTACTATCCCTAATAGTCGAGGCTCCTTTGAATCTGCGAAACTACTTTATTCCATGATCAAATCTTGCGAGTCTGACCCAGAACCCCACAAACAGACAGAACAATCAGCCGACATTACAGGCAGAAATGTTTTTAAAATGTTTTCATGCCACAGTAAATAAAGAGAAAAGGAGTTGCAAGAGAAGAAAATATATATTCCATACATTGAATGTTATTACAGAAAACACAATTATTGTGACCGTAAAACTAAAAATTAATTAGCCTTTTTGAGATGGTGAACACCATAATAAGAGCTCCGGTGTAAACAGAGAGATTTAAAGGGTCTACGTAACTTTTGTAGGACAAAAAACACAATGTCCACAGATTTACACTAAACTTACACAGTTTGAAGATAATGATAGTAGAAAGCTTCCCTGAAAATACTACGTGCTGAGGTGCTGTAGTTTATGGGAAATGAGTAAAACAATGTCATGAAACTAATTTTCGTCCCATGAGACGAAAACAATTTTAATCATTTACAAACGTATTTTCATGACATTGTTTTACTAATTTCTCAAAAACTACAGCACCTCAGTAAGTAAGATTTGAAGGGAAGCTTTCCACTATCATTATCTTCAAACCCTGTAAGTTTAATGTAAATCTATGGACATTTTGAAAAAGTACCCAAATCCTTTAACAATGCAATTAGAATGTGTCCACCATACCTCAAAATGGCTTATTTGCCTCTGCTCCACCCAAAATTAATTTAACGTTTTTAACCAGACAATTTCCCTTGGGGTTTATTACTTGATTTATTAAAATTAAATTATTAGGCTCAGTTGTGGGACCATTTTAATGTGCCAAGAAAGAGACAAAATAGCAATGGAAATAATAATAATAATAATCTAACTGATTGATTAAAAACTCCTCACCAGCAATTGTTTAATTTACCAATATTTAGCTGCTAAGTACGTATTTAGTGTTTATAGGCCTGAGTTGACTCCATCATCCCCTGCTATAGCAGAGAGCAAGTTCGAGTGGGCACATTTAGACCAGCTACTGACCAGCAACTACTGACTACTGACCAGCAATGTACATGCGCAGTGACGCACTCACTCGAACGCACTCACTAGAACGCACTCACTTTGAAAGTCTAGTCAACATCCGCCTTTTCGCTATACTGTCACTGGTTCCTCTCTGTGCTTTACACATGTTAGAATGGAACATGCTGTTGGGACCAGTGAAAAAACCATGGGTTTGAGGCTGGTTCCAAATGGTCGACCACAGTAGTCAACCAATGGTCGCCCAGACTGGGTTCGAGTCTAAATGGTCAACCTTTTGTTAACCATGGTGCACACTCAAACTTGCTCAGAGTTTGCCCTCAACTTTTCCACCTGTATAAGCCAGTCTGCCGTTTAATGTCAAGTCATCCGATCATAAAGCCCAGTGTTTAGTAATACCATTAAGCATTGACCAGCCTGCGTTTAAATTGGTTGATTGATTCATCGATTGAAAAGTTACCTCCGTATCATCGGAGTCATTTCTGACTCCGGAATCAAACCCTTGATACCCGGCCGTAATACTACGAGTTAACCGACAGTATAAACTATACAAGCCATGTTGACACATGACATCTGTGTCTATGCCAAGATTGTAAAGTCTGCCGTCACGGCGTGTAGCGCTGCCGGATTGACTCGTACGATCTTTGGCTCTGGATCTAACGAGCTGGGAATAACACAAGTCATCAAATCAGAGATGCCGTTTTATTAACTTAATTGATGACCTTCCGGAAAATGACTGGCACAATCGAGATAACAATGGAGGAAAGATAACATTTTCTACGTTTTATTTTAATTTGGCAAAATGAAATTGCTTTGAATTGACTCAAGTGAGGCTAAGTCTGGTCACGAAAAATCACTTACTGGCTAGCCTACCCAAGTAGTTTAAACTTGACAAATACACTAAAATATATGATAACTTGGCAAACTGCACTTCACTATTACAATGAACACACATCAAAACACTTCAATATTCAAGACCACAGCACTACAGCACACAACAAAAGCGACTGGTTTCTTTCTTACCTCACTATTCGACCTCATAGCAAACAGGTTGGCCATTATAGTCGAGAATCCAGGTGCCAGACATGCCTGAGCAATAAATCCAAGCTTTAACTCAGCAATGCAGATGACATCGTCCCCGTCACGCCAATTCCAGCTGGGGATGTTCAGCAGATGAGCCTGGGATGGAGGTTGAGTAAATGTTTAAATAATTCACCAGTTGAACAATAACTCTACAATTAGTAGAGACAGTTGATTTGTTGGTGTGTTCGTTGTGTGTTGTTGTTGTTGTTGTTGTTGTTGTTGTTGTTTTTTGTGTTCTGCCCCTATGTTCTTGGCTGTGGCTGCTAAATGCGCCGTAGCACCTTGCAAACCCTTATAAGGTACTACATAATTTGGTCTAAGAAATCATCACTTCAATAACTTATCTTTCAGTTTAAAGCCATTGGACACTTTCGGTAAACAGTATTGTCCAAAGGCCCACACTTCGTGTATCACAACTTATATATAAAATAACAAACCTGTGAAAATTTAGGCTCAATCGGTCATCGGAGTCGGGAGAAAATAACGGGAACCCACCCTTGTTTTCGCACGTTTCGCCGCGTAATGACATGTAGTTACTATAAATCCGTAATTCTCGATGTCGAGAATTGATAATTGTTTTAATGTTTTCTCAAAAACTAAAGCATCTCGTGGAATAATATTTCAAGAGAAGTCTTTTACCATTACCTTCTGTAAACCCTCTTAGTTATTTGTAAATCTGTGAACTTTTTTTTTTTTTCAGTTCCGAAAGTGTGTAATGGCTTTAAATGTATAAACTAAGCACCTTGAGTACCTTGTTGGTTGATACGTGTTCTAAATAAAACTACAATATCGATATTTATATTCTTTTGATTCTCTGTTGGAATGGAAACCAATGTGGCAGAACAGCTTTGTAGAGGTGCTGGTCACCTGTTCCTCTCCGCCACTCAATTGTTTCAATTGCTATTTGTTTATGCCAGTGTTAAGACTAATAAAACTAACAACTCTTAAACTAAATGTCTTGAATTGAAATGAAATTCTTTGTGTGTTGCTCTCACCTTGTTGTGGTAGTTCATCAGTTGGACGATAACCCTACACTTTGAGTGATAGTTCTTAACAGAGATGACTCTCATGATGTTCCCAGCATCTTCAGCATCAGGATCCAAGCAGTATTTATCGCACAGTACCAGACAGGCATCGGCCTCCTTCAGCTGTCAATCAAATCAGTCAAAATCAAAAATCAGTCAAAATCAAAATCAGTCAAAATCAAAATCAGTCAAAATCAAAATCAGTCAAAATCAAAATCAAAATCAGTCAAAATCAAAATCAGTCAAAATCAAAATCTGTCAAAATCAGTCAAAATTAAAATCAGACAAATCTAGATCAGTCAAAATTTAAAATCACATGTCTTTCAACTCTCCATAGTAATTTTTCAATTCATTTTATTTAATTCTTTTATTTTTTGTTTCTCTCAATGATTTGTACTTGCTAAGCTTGCATAAAATCTGAACAACTTACTAAAAAACAGCTCGTTTATTAAATAAATTTCAATATTAAACAACCACCATAAAGATAAAATTGTGACCAAGGCTACACAGCCAGGTCAAAACAGATGTATAGAAAATGTCAATAACTGATTGAATTCATCGCTTAACATGTTTTCCTCTACAAATAAATTAAGGATAAAAGGTATTGTGTCAATCAACCTCCACTGTCTGTGATAAAAGAAATTAAAAAAACGTTTCGTCGGTCGAAATGTACACAGAAGATGATGATCTCGCTCCAGAATCAACCAGACTCACTCTAAATTCTTACTCTAATAATTTTTTTTTTAAACATTTAATAAAATCAACAAGAATCACTTGAAATTGTTACTTAAATAAATTAGACGAACATATTTAATTAAATCAAGAATAGTTACTTTAAATTCTTATCTTTATAAATTGGTGGAAACAATAATGGGCTGACGTTTCTACCCTAGCAGAGACTGAGAAAGACTCTGTCTGCGAGGGTCAACAAACCGTCAGGCCATTAACTATTGTTTACATTTATGCCTTTTTGGTTGGTATTAAGCAGTTTGCAACAGCTAATTCTATTTTCTAACATAGTTCCAAACATCCATTAAGGTACAATATAAATTTGTTCACCCCCCCCCCCCCCCCAAAAAAAAAAAAAAATCATCAAAAGATTGGCAGGCCTAAAAATGTTGTTTGTGAAGAAATTGTTATCGTTCGAAAAATGCTGATAAACATTGAGTAATTTAACCCCAGGAGAATCTCAATTGCCGCACGGTAGCTTTTCGATTTAATGCAATGCTGCTCCCTAGTTGAGAGTACCAGTCAATACCGGTGCCCCTCCAGACAGTAAGAATCATTAATCATATTGATTACGATTCATGCAGTAAAATGCATCGTTAAGAAAGGACCCACTTCATAAACGACAGCTCTGATTCCAATAAGTCACGCATCGTCGACGACAAGGGTGAGGCTCGTCGAAGACGGGATTCAGGCGTTCAAAATTCCTCGTTGTTGAAGGAAATCTGAACTCCCTGGGCTTTTCCGCTTCACTGACTCTGACTCTCCTCTTGTACTATTTGTTGGATGACATCTAGTCATCCGTCCCGCGGCAAACTGTTTTTACATTTAAACTGTAATCTTTTTTTGTTGCAGGCGATTTTGTTCGCGGTGAAGCATAGTCCCACGGGGGGGAAAAACCTTTCATTAACTGGAGATTTTCTCATCAAGGTTTTCCGAGGGGACTGCCTTCATGAGGTTCATTGCTGAACTCTTGATTTGTGAATTCTAGAAGTCGTGAACTAATTGAACTTTCGTAAAAACAAAGTACATGTACGCCTCAACCGGCCTCAATTGAAAAACTCAAGATTTCCCAACATAAAACGGATCAATTTTCTCAAGGAACCTGACTACGAGGAAAGGTATGCGACTCTAGTAATTACTGGCAATCAAAACTTACTTCCTTAGAAGTACAGCAGCGCTCGATAGTATAAAGCATTTTAAGACTCATTTCACAAACATGTAATGTGGTTATAGACAAATACATATCAGTTTTTTACCGCCCAAAAGTTGAATCTCAGAAGTTTCAATCAAATACGTTTTTCAGATTGTGTATTCAAATATTTACAGATTCTACTTCCTGCAGGGACAATCAAAACCACTCGATATGTTTGACACATCTCAAAAACATCTTGAAATTAATGTTCACATTTATATAGGATTAAAACAATCGTACAGTTCCCCCCCAAAAAGGTATACTCTCCCTTCTTTAAATGACTCTTAAACCCAAGAGAAGAAAAAAGTACCTTCATAAACCAACAAAATATGTTGATTCAATTTCCTTTCAAGTTTGACTTAAATATATATTTAAAAAAGAAACATATAAAAAATTGGCTCCTCACTTTTGACCGAATCCTGTATGACACTCCTGAGTTTCTGATATTGAAATATAGCCTATGATAAAGCCAATCCATTTTTTCCTTCTTTTTTCGGAAGCTTACGTTCTCAAAGACATTCCATAACTCGATTACAACCGCGGGTACGGAATGCAGCATCTCCTATCCAATAAACACAACAAAAGCTCCACACAAATAAAATATTCCTTTACAGTATTATTGAATTTCTTGTTGTATTATGAGAACCACATAATTTAATTTTGCACAACAACTGACAATGAAGCCGACTACAGCAATACTACTCTACAGAATGTTGTACTCTTAATTTGACTAAGGTGTATGTCCACTTTTGACACGGGGAAGCTGATGTCAGCAATATTTGATTTGAATCATGTCCTGTTTGGGGGGTCATAACAATGCTAGTGTCTTTAAGGTATTGTACCTTTGTTTTTTGGTCACCGAAATACATGTACAATCAAACTAGAGCCTGTGAAGTTTCCGTTTGTCAAAAGGTGGTAGAGTTTTTCGAGATATCGCCAACAATTTGGGGGCCTATTTCACAAAGAGCCAAGATTGGTAATAGCTGCAAATCGATTGCAGTTGCTTAGTAAAGTGTGAAGTCAAAGTAAAAATCACTCTGGTGATACTGACAACTTGTCTTACGATGGATTTTATTGCTTTGTGAAATCCAGCCCTGTAGTGATGTGTCTAGGCATGAAGAGTATAATCCGTTATTGGAAAACACAACCTGAGAAACATTTTAAGCAGAAACATTCCATCAGATTCAAACAATTTTTGAATTTCTTTTTTCTGAAATAACATTCCTTTGAAATGGGAAGTTGTCAACTTTTATAAGCTACAGCTGAAGCGCTAGTTCTTACCAAGCAACCTTTTTTACGGCCATTAACTTTTGCAGAACCTATTGAAAGGATTTGGGGTTAAACAAAGAAGAATTTACTAAAGCTAGATATGAACCAAGGAATTCGGAACTAACGTGCCTGCCGGTCTACCAACTGAGCTAACTAGCCCTACATAGACCGTATCGAATATGACGTTACCATTCAAATACCTGCCCTACAACATGACATCTGCGAGTGTGTGCGTGTAGGTGTGCGTTCATGTGCCATATAAATCTAACCAGGAACGCTGTGCGCGCTTCATTGATGTACGCATTTTGGTTTAGACGTGCATACGACCTGCCCTACAAATTGGCCACTTTCATAGCAACAAAGGGGGTTATTCAATACACTGTATCTCCTGTGGGACGTCTCTATTTTGACAATATCTTTGTTCAGGGGTGCCAGTCGGAAGCCATTAGCTGCCTTTATAGTCAAGGATCACACCCAAGTTTATGATACAACCTGGGAAGCGGCAGCCAGGGAGGGAATCAACTTAAGGGGATGCATTTCTTATTTACTCAGTCAGTTTCCCTTGTGGTGTATTATGGAACTACCCAAAAAAAAATCCTGAAGATAAATTCTGCTTTGTTAATTCCACCAATGCAGTGCAATGCCTCTCACCCTTTCTTTCACAACGTCATTTTTGGTTCAAACAGTCATCGAACCACAGCTGGTCCGAACGTGTGCACGTACCTCGAGCTATTCCATATTAAAAAGTGCATTGAATATTTACACTATACATTATTCAAATAACAACCTGGGGACGTATTACCCCCCCCCCCTCCCCTGGTAAAAGTATTGAGCATGTTAAAACTGCAGCCATATGTCTCAACTTTACTTGTTCAATGGGTAAATTGATCTAACTCACATATGATCTGTGGTATCATTGTAGACTAAATAGAATTAGCTGTTGCTAAACGCTTACCAACCAAAAGGACCTATGGTAAAAATGCACAAAATACTTGATGGCCTGAAATTTTGAACCTAGCAGAGTCTTTCTCGAAGGCTAAATCTTTATATAAATTATTATTGTTATTTTTTATTACTGTCACTATTATTATATACATTTCTGGTAAAGAATGAAACCAAAATTGCCTCATACATAAGTGAGCTTAATCACTGTAGCTCTCAAGCCTCGAGTGCTTGCTAATGTGAACCCAAAACACTAGGATTAAGCCCAGCTGCTCTTCAACAATAAGTGTGATGGGTTCTTTTATGTGAGTAGGATTTGAAGATTTGCGTGGTGGAAATCATTATAGAAAGGTTTGCGGTAACACCATGGATTGTAATGACTATCTCTAATGAGTTGGGGTGGTTCTGAAAAGAACCGTTGGTTTCAGCTCTTTTATGTGTCTTATCAGTCCAAGCATACTGAAGGACAAAGAAATTTACATCGTAAAGTATCTTGCTGAAGGACACAAGCTTCACGGCCGTGACCTGAACCGACACTCTGCTTATCAGAAACACCGAGGCCAAATTTCATAGAGCTGCTAAGCACAACAATTTGCTTAGCATCAAATGTCTTCCTTGATAAAAACAGGATTACCAACCAAATTTCCACTGGATTTTTAAGGATAAGCAAACAACAGCTAAATACAAGTAAACAAGCATTATGCCACAAATGGAAAATTTGGTTGGTAAGGCCTGTTTTTATCAAGGAAGAAATTTCATGCCAAGTAAACTTTTGTGCTTAGCAGCTCTATGAAATTGGGCCCAGAGCTCCAGTTTTGTGCTGTTATTCTGCTACCCCACAACACGCCACTAAAATGAACATATGGACAGTGTGTTGGCTTCCACATCCACTGACCTTCCAACTGTTTAAATTGACAATGATATCAATAATTTTCAGACAGTGAAATAAAACAAAATTCCCAAACTCACTTTCCAGGGCTTGAATTTGGAGGGAAAAATCCACGAGACACCAGGGCCCAATTTCATGGCTCTGCTTACCGTAAGCACAGAATCGGCGCTTACGGAAGCAGGGAATTCTGTGCTTACGGAAGCGTATTTCACGAGTTAGCGGCGAATTTGGGCTTCTGCGCGTGCGTACTTCACGTTACTAGGCATTCTACGCTTACAAGGCTAGCGCAAAAATTTGGCGCTTGCACGTAAACGGGGAATCGCTATCATAAGCGCAGAATTCGGCCGTAAGTAGAGCCATGAAATTGGGCCCAGGGGGGTGTGTAGCTCAAAATGTTTACTGCTAAAGAAATTTTCTTACAGGACCAGACACGAAATGAGAAAGCAAAAAAAAACACTGCCGAATAAATGAAATGGTTTACGTACCCGGACTTTCTCAAGATCCACGGAATTTAAGACCGATCCTTGGAAGAACTCGAGCTGAGTAAAATGCCTCTTGAAGAGGGCTTGAAGCTCCAGGTCTGGCTCCGAGCTGTAAGAAAAAGGAAATGCGAAAGAGTCATGAATAAAAGATTTAAGTTTCCTTCGCGGAATTTGATCCTGGAAACGAGAAAGCTTGTTCTAAATTACACGGTTCTAGTATGGAATTGTAGCTTACTGCCAAGGTTCAAGAAACGAGGGTGAATATAATTTATTTTAACCCTAACACCAATGTGTATAAAAGCACTGTACTTTTCCCGAGCTCTTAGAGAGAACAAATCCTCAGATAAATCACTCGGTCGCGATGCAAACCCAGGACCTTTGCATTGCTAGAGGAGATGTCTTACCACTAGACGACCGAGCTAGCCCGGCGGCTAGAGCATGGAGGTCTATTTCTACCTCCATGGCTGGAGGAAGTTCAAATCCTATCTATTAAAACTGAGGGCATCTTTTGTTTCAGTTTAGTTTTAATTTTCAAAATGTTGTCAACAAAGTGACACAATTGTACAAGGGAATAAAAAAACAGAATGGACCGAGTTATGACACGCTTGGAAAAAAAAGCAAAGACAGGAAATATTATGGAGGTAGATTTGATAGGCCGAGGATTTTAGTTATCAGCCTAAATATATAGAGACAAGACAATCGGACAGAGATAAACAAAACAGACTTTACAAAACAAGTTATCAAACAAAAATGCTTATTTAACTAGAACAAAATGAAAAAAGATGCAACAATAAAAATAAAAAGATAAATTCTCTCTCTCAAAAAAAGCCATGCATAGAATAAAAATAAAAAAACATAAAAACAACAATTGGAGAATCCATGGCGACAAACTGCAATTACTGTAATTGTCTGGTTTGTCAGAAATAATGAGAGTGACTAGGGAGAAAGGGAGAGAGCCGACCATGTACGACGGACATCGATTATGAATGACCGTCATCCTCAGATAGTTATCACAAAAAAGAGAACACGTCAAATTGGTGGGGGAAAAAAAAACACAGTTTCATCAGATGTAATGGCATCCTTGGGAGTATAATTACAAGCACCTCTCACTCGGCGGTATTCTGCGCAGAGTTACCAGTATGTCTTGAATGAACGAACAATGCTTTTGTGATACATTGATATGCTTGGTAATAATAATACTAACAGTTGATTCTTATGTTATATAGCGCGCACATCCGTCACACAGTGATGTTCAAGGTGCTTTAAAGGCATGCAGTGGATACTATTGGTAATTTTCGAGAAAGAAGTAATTTTCCAACAATTTGATTTAGAGACCTCAAGTTTAAAATTTGAGGTCTCGAAAACAAGCATCGGCATGCATACAACTTTGTGTGTTTTTTTTTAGTTATCTCGCAACTCCGACGACCAATCAAGCTCAAATTTTCACAGGTTTGTTATTTTATGCATATGTTGAGATACACCAAGTGAGAAGACTGGTCTTTGACATTTACCAATAGTGTCCACTGTCTGTAAGTCAGAGAATAGATTCTTAAGTGTAGATTTGTATTGACAATGTACCTGCCATCACTTCGTATACATTCTATCCACGAATCTACACTTTCTCATCCATTCTCCTTTAACTGATTACTCACTTATCGAGGAGAACTATCTCAACATTGACGTCGTCTCTGTCCTTGTGTAAGAAGTCTTTAAGAAAGTTAGCCACGCTGTCGTAAGTGATGTGTCCACATAAGATGATATGCCTAGACAATGAAAACAAGAAAAAATGCACAAAGTGAAATCTCCTGAAGACGAGCAGAGTATACTGTTAGAATCGAGACTTAACCAGCTCTTTTCAGAGCCACCACTCCTTCAAACAAGATTTTACCCATGGTTGTACCCGCAAGTTTACTATTAATTTATAGTTTCTTCTTATTAAAGAGAATATCAATGGTTATTTTGACGGCTTCTTACATAACGTTCAGATTGAAAGTAACAATAACAACTAGTTCTCATTCAGCTTATTTTACAACAACCGTATCAATCGCAATGCACTTTATATTAGTGCGGTAATCATTGAGCCAATAACATTAATTTGTTTGTTTGTTTGTTTGTTTGTTTGTTTTTTATTTCCAAATATCACAATAAATAATCATGAAACATTTAATCTTTCTCAGCTCCCTGGGGAGTATACAGCCTGCGCAACCGTAGCACTCCAAAGACTTTTTCATATGCAATATCAACCTCTACCATCGCAGGTACCCATTTATACACCTGGGTGAAGAGAAGCAACTGTAGTAAAGTGTCATGCCTAGGATTCAAACCCACACTCCAATGACTTAACCACCAGAACTTTGATTTGATAAAAAGTAACAGTAATTTTTTTAATCATCTTGCAGATTTTTGACAATATCTCAAAAAGGCGACCACTTTTTGAAATGAAAATGTTTACTGGATAGTTTTATGATTAAAACAGTCACAGTGTTTCAAAAACCAAAGGTACGAGTTGCCGTTAACGCTTAAAACTGGTTACCGCTTCTTGAGACAGAAAAACTAATCAACTGTACCTATAAATGGCAATTAAGCAAGGTTCGCGCTCCCTTTCCGTTTTGTGACGCAATGAAATTCGCTTCGCACGAAGCATTCGCAGGAAGTATGAGCTTAAAGCCCTGTGCATACTTCTTGCGATCGCAAACGCAAGAAAGTTGAGCACGACTCAACCCCTACGAATTATTCATTGCGAATTTGTGACGTCCACACTCGTATCACATTCGCATTCGCAGGAAGTATGAACCGGGCTTAATGCTCATAATTATCTAAAAGTGTGTAAGAACAGTCTGATCCACAGGATGCATCGGTGAAAAAAATCCATAAATAATGTACTTCAACCCCAGGTTGTGCGAAACACCTGGTTGTTTCTAAGCAACCTTGTTTGGATAGTGGGTTTGGGTTTCTATGGAGACGTATAAATCGGATATTGATGAAAAAAAATGTGTGAATCAAAGTTTGTCCATATATAATAATACAGAACAACAAAATATCTACAGAGACAAGATCTTAGTCAGGATGTCCACATTTGCTGGGAATTTACAAAACCGAGTGTCCAAACGGTGCACTTGCAATACATTTCTATGCAACAGATAAAACAGGCTGTCAACGTTTAAAAACAGGGTGTTCAAAGTACACACCTCTGGCCAGCACTTTGTGTAGAGACTATGGTCTAACACATGAAGGGTTACAGAAACGAGCACACTTTTATTTAAAAGTTCTGTGAAATATCCACATAAGGCCACATAAAAATATAAAAAAAATTGTTGATCGTCCTTTTTTTTTTGCGGATGGGGAGGGAGGTTTTTTTTTTTTTTTTTTTTAAGTTTTGTTGACATGCCAAATATGAAATCAAGAATAAAGAAATCATCACAATCACTATAATACAGAGGGTTTGTGTGTTTTTGATGTTTTCAATAGTTTTGTCAAACAAATGTAACTCCTAGATGACATTTTCTGTAAACTTTTTCAAACAAATAAGCACAGTGTAGCCCAAGTAAATATTTGAAGAATTGTTCTTGCTTTGCCAACATGAATAAAAACCTTCTTAAAAACATCTTTTCAAACCTGTACATTTTGGAAAAAATATCAGCTGAAAAGGTTGTTTTTTATGATTTAAAAAAAAAAAAAAACGTTATTTTGTTTATGTGGCAGTAAGGGAAAGAAAACATCAACTACATCAGTACTGACTCCATCAACTACATCAGTACTGAGTATACAGTGCTAACAATTATGCATGTAATTCTCTTAATCTTTTGCAATTTTTACTGTTATGCGCCCTCGAACAGGCTGGTCCTTGAGAGAGCGCAATATAAAATCAATAAATTATTCTTATCAACACACATCGTCATATATGGGTGAAATACACCAAAATGAATATTCTTTATCCCTAATGCACACTTAACATCTATTGAATTGTTGCAATACCCGCTTCCGGGCAATCTCGGTGGTCTAGTTGGTAAGACACTGCTCTAGAAAGGCAAAGGTCGTGGGTTCCAATCCCAACCATGTAATACCCCTATAGATGATTTTGTTCACAGAACTCGGGAAAGTACTGAGTATATAGTTCTAACACACAACAGTGTATATAGGTGGTAAAGAAAAGAAAAAAAAAAAAAAGGGAATATACATCAACATGTATGCCACCGTCCTTCAGAATAAAGAGTGCGTGTCATATCAGCTCCAGGGCACTGACAGTGCGCTCCGAACCTTGCAGGTGAAGTGAAGAGGGAAAATTCATAAATAAAGTAGTGCGAAACAACCCAAGCATACATTTCACATCAGTTAGAATCTGAAATTACTTTGTGGAAATAACACCAGCATCGACACCGGCTTGACGTCCATCAATCTCTCATACCTGCTGTTATTTTTCACACCGCCGGGTATTTTCGAGAGACTTTTTTTTTCTTCTTTTTTTTACGCAGGCGTGAAGTTTCAGTCTCTAAAGATACCTCATCTCTCTATCAAAGTGTCAATTGTGTCGCGTTAATCACTTGTGTGTTATAATTGCATACGATTAAATATTAAATATAAACGGAAGATTATGAAAGTCACGAGTCCTCATCTTTCTATGACAGCAGGAGATTATGAAAGTCAGGGTCATCTTGGCATCTTGCCAATCTTCTCACATCTCACCCCTTCCCCCCCCCCTTCAGCCATCGCAGCAGGTGGAATTTCTCTTTTCCCAATTTGATTAAATATTTTTTTCACTTGCACTTCAGAGTATCTCAACATTTATTGGATGCAATATTTGAGAAATATTAGACTTGTTTATATAAAGCGCACGATTTTTCATCGCAACAACCGTGGGGATACAACCTGACACTTCTGATTGACAACGATTGATAACAAATGTTTAATATTTCTCAACTATTTCCCGAGGCTGATCAATCTTGGAAATCCTTTTTTTTTTCTTCCAAAAAACAGAATCTATTACTGCCTTATACAAAACCTAAAAACCTTACAGATTTTATTTTTTTTTTCCAAAATCAAATCAAAACACTGCATTATACAAAACTTAAAATCCTGATTTTTTTTTGATTTTTTTTACCAGAATCTAAATGTATTACTGCATAATACAAAACATGAAACCGTTGTTTTTTTTTTCCCAAAACCATAATCTGTTAATGCACTTTACAAAACATGAAAAAAAATTCTTTTGTTGTTCCTTCAGTTTTCATCAAGATCTTGATGTTATCACTCAGCATGTCACCAGGAAGAGTTTTTCATTTCCAATATTTAATAACCCTCAAGACCCCTCAAGCTAAGCAATCCTCCTTGCTGTGCATTCAAGCCTTGACTCCGACCCTCTTACTGTTCACGATTCACAAGTTCCAATTCCTACACTCAAAAGACCTCTCCGAAAAATATTAAATAAACTCAAGGACCTCTCATAAAAGACTTCCTTAAGCTGTAGGAATTTTTCAAAATTCCCATTAACCCAATTTGGCCATGCATCTTAAAACCCCGTAAAATTTGCTCCCAGATATAACAATCAACTCAATTCAAGCATGTCCAAGTACTTCTTGTTTTTCTTTCTGAATTTTCTTTTATCAACTCCATCTATTTCTCTTGCTTCAACCCCAAACAGAGGAAGGAGACGGATTCCCCAGGGTCTGTATTTATTGAGTCCTGGGAAAAATATTCAGTAAGTTAAGGTAACTTGACCTTTTCAGCTGGGGCCCTAGGGAGCAATTAACAAGTAGATAATGAGCTGCCTCCTCTTTGTTTTCGTCAAGAAGCTCTAGGCTTCTTTCTTTAAGAAAATGTACGCTTCATTCTTCAGGAAACTGTATGCTTTTTTTTCTTCAAGAAACTGTACCCTTCTTTCTTCAAGGAAATGTACGCTTCTTTCTTCAAGAAACTGTCTGCTTCTTTCTTCAAGAAATTGTATCTCCTTTCTTCAAGAAACTGTACGCTTCTTTTTTCAAAGCACCTTTTTATAAGGACTTTTAGTTTGCTAATGAAACCCGTCTTCTAAATCTTTGATGGAATTGTTGAGGGTCGTTATAAGAATTACCTATTAGCAAATCACCCAGATCTAAACGATAATGCTGAATAATAACATAAACCTTGATATAATCTAAAAGACCAGCTGCAACGAAAAATGGCAACAGCTGATCGATGCTGAAGTTCATTTTGAATGATTGCAAACAATAAAAAAAATTGAGTTCACGCTAGAATAAACAGACTTTAATTATAAAACTTTTTCAGAAAAAAACCAAGAAAAGGCATGTGACATCGTCATTTATATTACGCATTTGTAGGAGCTCCGCTTTATCTGTGTTTTGTTGCAACAACAAAGCAACAAACCAACACAAGGCGTCAAATGTTGTCATTTTGACGCACGCCGTCAACGGCAGAAGTGTAGCTAGTTTTTCAAAACATTGCAAGTGGGACCTTATTTTTTTAATCGATAATTACTAAAAATTCAGAGTGTAATCATATTTAAAAATTATAATTAAAAGACAAACAAGCACAATATAAACAAGTTTTCCATTGACTCACTTTCTTCCCTTTTCTGATTGGTACGATCCTTGATACTTTTTCCGTCTTCCGAGAATTTCAAAACACTCCGGTAGATAGCTGGTAAACATGGCCTATGTACAAAGAATAGAATGACAAACTATGAGTACCATGAAACAAAAGTTTTGTTGAGTTGGAAACGTGACAAAATAAGAAATGTCTAAATAACACAGTTTATTATCAATTTGTTTCAATCTATTTTTAATTGCCAACTTATTCGCCCCACCGTTTTTTCCTGATGATAATAATTAAGTGCAAAGCATGTTTATCAAGAGCACTCTATGCATAGGGTCCGGACTCTTTAGTGCGTGTTGAAACCCTCAAAGCTGAGTGTGTTTTTGAGTCTAATTTCAAACACCTTAATGTCACTGTGACTGCCGAGTGCTTAAATGTAGTGTGCAGCAATTCAAATCCACTCCCACAAAACAATTATCCAAAGTCCTTGGTCATATACAAAGTCTTTCAGCATATTTGCTTGGAAAGCTGCCGGCAATTTATTTTTTTATTTTTTTGTTTGTTATATATATATATAAAAAAATTATATTAATTTTTACTATTATTATTATTTGTTTTATGTGGTTGCTGTAGAAATTTGTCTGCTTTCAGATGCCTGAGAAAGGCCTCAGACCTGACATCTTTCTCAGGTTAAAAAAATATTAAAGTAAGAAATGTCCTCTTTCTAAACACTACATTTCTCCGTAGGGTGTCATTTCTCACAATGTTCAATAGCTCTCCATTGCTCGTTACCGAGGAATTTTTATGCTAATTAATATTTTGAGTAATTACCCAACGTGCCTTTGAAACCTTCAGGGGTCGAGGCCATGCTATAAATGTCAGCCGAACTGCAGGGCCTCGACTCAGCCGGTCTTAAACGGGCGTTTAAAGGCAGTGGACACTATTGGTTATTACTCAAAATAATTATTAGCATAAAACCTTACTTGGTGACGAGTAATTGGGAGAGGTTGATAGCATAAAACATTGTGAGAAATGGCTCCCTCTGAAGTGACATAGTTTTTGAGAAAGAAGCAATTTTCCACGAATTTGATTTCGAGAACTCAGATTTAGAAGCGGTCGCGAAATCAAACATCTAAAAGCACACAGCTGACAAGGGTGTTTTTCTTTCACTATTATCACGCAACTTCAACGACCAATTGAGCTCAAATTTTCACAGTTTTTTTTTTTTATGCATATGTTGAGATACACCAAGTGAGAAAACTGGTCTTTGACAATTACCAATAGTGTCCAGTGTCTTTAAGACTTAATCACCTCTCTTTTATTACATTCTACGTTGACAAATTGTGAGGCAACTACTCAAGGTGACAGAGATCAGCAGGTGAGGAGTCAATTATCCTACTCAAGTCACTGTCTATCAGCAAAATTTCTGGTCAATTTATCACCGTCATTATACAATTGGAATCATCCAAGTCGCGCCGCATATCTGAGAATTATTTGCCAGGAAAATTTAATCTGCCGCATTTCTCGCGATTTTTTTCCCCAAAAAAGTTGTTCTACCGTTTCATTGAATCTACTGAATATCCAGGCCAACACTCCTCATACAGGGACTTTGTTAATTGTTCATTGCTCGACCTAGAAACCCAATATGGAGATACCCAATACTTTAAACGCCTCCTACATTTTGATCGTCAAAGTCTAGACAAACTACTTAAAGGTACAACTTTGCTCTAAAAGAGTATCAAATAAGTGAAAACTTACACCATTTCAATGTGCGGTTGGCAAATTGTACTTTTTTTTCTCACTTTCCCTGAGGACTCAGTCGATTGGAAAATGAGTGGATCACAAAATTGAATTTGACGTTGGAGACCATCTTTAACAATTAGCTACACTAACAACACAGACTTCTTTGAAAAGAAATGGCATACAAAGTTTTCGGTAATGTTATAGCCCTGTAACCATTTGTTTTCTTCACAGAACGTGGGAATACAGTAACCAGTGCACATGTAAAAAAAAAAAAAAAATTATATTCTTTATCCTTGATGCACACCTAACATCTATCAAAATCATAGCTGTTTTCTGTTTTTTGTATGCAAGTCGCCAGACAAACAAGGCCTGAAGCCAACTTCAAGGTGTGGGCTACAATTATTTTTTTTCAAGAGGCTGTTGCCACCTACTTCTAGGGCTGAAACAGGGTTACCCCTTTTACAGTCCATACGGATGTAGGCTTGGGTATCATCAGTCCGAAGCCTGGCCGGTAGAGCAGTAAAAAGACACAACATAGGATTTGAACTGTCCTAGCCACAGGGCTAGCTCGTTGGTCTAAGTGGAAAGACATCTGCTCTGGCAATGCAAAGGTTGTGGGTTCGAATCTCACCAGAGTGATTTGCCTGTGGATTTTTTCCACAGAACCTGGAAACGTTCTTAGTGTACAGTGCGACAGAAACATCGGTGTATAGGGAAAAAAACAAACTATATTCTTTTATATCTCACTTTAGCCTTTGAGAAAGACTCTGCTAGGGTCGAAACGTCGGGCCACTAACAATTTTTTTGCTTTTTATTTACATCAAAGAAGACTTACCAAGCCGCCAAAGATGAAGAGAACGATAAAAACTCTGCCTAGTGTAGTCTTGGCTGTTATATCACCGTAACCAACGGTGGACATAGTCACAACGAGCACATAAACGCAGGTCCAGTAATCAATTTCTTGTGAATTGCTAAAGTCAATCCAGAAATCACCAGAATTCTCAACCTGTGAGCGAATACAAAAAATTATAAATCAAAGTTGGAAAAGATGAACAATAATCAAGACAGGGCATTTTCTGGGTCGGTTAAGGTCAAAGACTTTTATACATTTAAGAATGTCCCGGCTGCTCTCTTAACTACCATGTCTTCCTCTACTACAGTCATCAATTCACATTCTTCCCTAAATGTCACCAGAAGGAGTTAAAGGCACTGGACACTACTGGTAATTACTCAACATAATTGTTAGCATAAAAATTTACTTGGTAACGAACAATGGGGAGCTGTTGATAGTATAAAACATTCTGAGAAACGGCTCCCTCTGAGGTAACATAGTTTTTGTGAAAGAAGTTATTTCTCACTAATATATTTGAATTGAATACGATACCTCAGATTAGGTCTCGAATTCAAGCATCAGAAAGCACACAACTTGTGCGACAAGGGTGTTTTTTTCCCACTATTCTCTTGCAACTTCGACGAACAATTTCGCTCAAATTTTCACAGATTTGTTTTTCTTATACATATCTTGGAATACACCAAGTGAGAAGACTGGTCTTTGGCAATTACCAAAGGTGTCCAGTGCCTTTAAGTTGAATGAATCTGAGATGACAGTGACTGGCTGGCCAGATGGATCTTGAACGATGCAAGACCTTTTGTCTGACATTATTATGTTTGCACGGTATAAATGTCACTATGGGATGTTGTAACGTGTTGAACTTCCCATGTCTTTAATGACATTGACAGATTTCGTAGAAGGGAAAAAAATAATTATAAGCTGGGTTCTTCTTGGTGGCCTGTCGATTTTATTACTTTGATTCTTGTCTTGTAACAAATAGTCTAAGATGGATTTCACAAAGAGTTAAGACTAGTCTTATTTCGAGTTAGGACGAGTTACTCGTCCTAAGTTTAGGACTAAGTTTCAATGAAGTCGACCCCTGGTCCAGTAAATGGTTTGAGCTACAATTCCTGCAGTCTTGTTGATTTTTTTCCCCTGAAGTTGATGAGCCCTGACTTTTTATAAATAACAAACTGCTAGCCTCTGAATCAACAAACACTTCAAAATTAGAACTTGTTGGGATTGGCAGGTAACAACCATGTGATGAAGTTAAACATCTGCTCCAGTAGACATCTCTAAGACGTTTCTGTTTGAAAGTTCCAAACTGGAGACTCAATATTTTTTTTTTTCTTTTTAAAAAGCCAGCAGCAATCGCAATGCAAGTTTTTTATAAAAAACATTTCTGTTTCCAACGTTCCTAAATGAAGACCCCGTTTTTTTAAATCTTTTGAGACCAGCAATCGACAAGAACGTTTTTTTAAATTACCAAATGAATGAAGCCAGCCGCAGTCAGCCACATGCTGAAGAATATCGTCACCAGATTGACGAGTTTTATCGTGTCGCTCGTCCGTAGAATACTCAGAAACTGTAGAATCTCTGAGAGCTGAATCATCCGCAAAGCCCTCAGGAAACGCAAGCCTTGAGATGGAAAATCGGAAAAGAAAAAAAAGGAGAAGTTCAGTGTCAAATTACACACAAAAATTGGGACGAGAAAATCCTTTGAAAGGAGTAGAGTGGATGCTCAGCTGTAACTCGATACTGGCAGGCTTAAGTCTGTGTCTTAAAGGGTTTTGGTACTTTTTGAACGACACAAAACACAAACTTTCACAGATTTACAGTAAACTTACAAGGTTTAAAGATGATGGTAGAAAGCTTCCCTTAAAATATTACTTGTTTAGGTGCTGTAGTTTTTTTTAGAATTGAGTAAAACAATGTCACAAAAATAATTTTTGTCTCAGGAGATGAACATTATTTCAGCATGTAAAACGTGTTTACCACTTATGATTACATAACTTGTAAACACATGTAACATGTACATGCTAACACTGTTTTTCGTGACATTACATACATACAACAGAGCATTTTTAAAGCGCCTTTTCAACAACATTGTTCAACTCATTTCTCAAAAACTACAGCACCTCAGCAAGTACTATTTTAAAGGAAGCTTTCCAAACCCTTTAACTCTCCATAGTACCTTTAATATAAGATTGGCAGACTAATGGCGACAAGAATTGAAATACAAAATCACTCTCCAGAAACTGTCAAGTATTTCACTTTTTTGCTGCTTCATACAAATTCGGCCCAAAGACTGCTGAATTTTCAAAATATAATTTGAGGGCTAAATTTGATTAAAATCCAATACATTAAATAGGTTTTCCTCGCATTTGGTTATGACCTTGTAACATTTGTATTTTGTACCTTTGCCTGCCTCGATTATAAAACCGTTCTATTTTCGGATCCTTGAAGGTCATAGGAAAAATCACAAACCTACTTCTCGCCGCATTCTGCATTTGTCTTTCATTTGTAGCAAATCAAATACAATCTTAAGTTTATTTATAATCACACTTAGCGTCTCGTGAAAAACCGCCAGATACTGGCGTTGGCAAGATCCAAGGACTGCAGGATCCTGCCAGGCATACCTCGCATCCATCCATTCACACAGAGATTTGTATTTAAAGGCACTGCCGGCGATTTCACCAAACTCATCCTAACTTAGGACTAATCTTAGGACGAGTAAAGAGCCGTATCCGAAGACGCAATGAACCCATCCTAAGTTAGGACGGGTTACTGTTTTTTTGATGCATATGTTGGGATAAACACCAAGTGCGAATACTGGTCTTTGACAATTCCCAAAGGTGTCCAGTGTCTTTAAATATACTAATCACAAAAAGTCAGTGCAAAGAAAAACCACCACGAGGGAAATGCAATTATTATCCCCAGGTGGGGTTTTCACAATAAAGTCCTGATTTGAAGTGGATTACGATAACTCCATTAATGGGAAGTCAAGCAGTAGACACTTTGTCATCATTTACACAAAAATACAATTATCCCCCCCCCCCCCACCCCCGGCCAAACATTCATAATTTCAGACAATGTCTGCCATTTACACTTTGACATTATTAGTTTCTACCAAGAATGAAATTGGAGATCTTAAATCATGCAAATCTATTTTTGAAATCATTGCTTCAGACAATGTTTGCCATTTAAACTTTGACATTATTAACTTCTACCAAGAATGAAATTGGAGATCTTAAATCATGCAAATCGGGTTTAATTTAAAAATACTAAAAGGATGTTTTATTAATAAGTAATTAAGTGTTTTAACAAGAGTGTCTCTTCGTGAAAACGAAATCTGTGTTCAGCACGTCATGTAGGATTTCAAATGTCTCTCACTACCAGGCAATTTTGGTGGTCTATAGTCAGTCATCTGCACTAGAATGGCAAAGGCCATGGGTTTTAAATCCCACCCAAGTTATATGTCTGTTTTGGGTTGTTTTTTGCTGTTTGTTTGTTGTTTGTTTGATTTTTGTTTACAATGAGTGACTCGGGAAAGTACTGAGTATACTGTAAGTGCTTTAAACACATCGGTGTTAGGGTAAAACCAAATATGAAAACAAGAAAATGTTTTGGACAAGTACCCAAAAAACTTTAAGCATTGTCACTTTCGTTGTCTGAAAACCTGAAGAATGAATAAAGGCTTCTGTAACGGGGGGAAAAGAACCAGGCAAACTTGAAAGGTATAGAATTTTGAATCTGCTTTGCGCATTGTGTGGATGGGATGGCTTAACTTTTGAAGTGCTTAGCGAGAGTGTCTTTGAAGATATCTAATGAGTTGCTGGAAATCACACTACCGGGTAAGGCATTCCAGTCCTTGATGGTGGCCAGAAAAAAACTGCTGCCGTAGATTTTGGTTGAGTGACGAATTTGATGGAATTGAAGATTGTGTTTTCTGGAGGGTCGAGTGGAATGTTGTGCAAAGTCTTGAAGAGGGATTTCACTCTCACTAAGCACTTTAAGCCATCCCATCCACACAATGCGCAGAGCTGGTGTGATGTGTCTTTAGACATTTTTTTGCTGGCTCAACTATACAGATACAGATAGGTACTCACCTAGCCATGTACGATGAAGGTACATTGACACAAAGATTGGCGGTATTGTAAAGAAATCCACGATAGAATTCCATGTTAGCCAGAACCAGAGCTTATCTGGTGCAGCAATAAACTGAAGAAAGAAAAAAATAATATAATTTTGAATTAAAAAAAAAGTAAAACAACAACAAAACAGCAAGTAATATACAGATAAAATAATATATGCAAATAAATTTCCCTATAAAATGAAGATTATAGTCAAGAAAACTCTATCTGAACATCTAAAACGACAACACTTCAACAGCTTATCTTGGTTGGTACAATCAAAACTTCAGAATCGTGCTTTTTATTACTTTTTTTCTCCAAACTCACACAACGGGTTAAGCCCAAATTTTCATACATAAGCTACATCACACAAAACATGAACACTGACTTCATAAAAAATTACTATTCCTTGTTAGGTCGGTAAAATAACATATTTAATGGTATGTTTTCTTCCTCTTTAAAGGGAAGGTACACGTTTGGTAGTTACTCAAAACAAATATTACCTTAAAAACTGGCTTGGTAACGAACATTGGAGAGATGTTGATAGTATGAAACATTGTGGGACACGACTCCCTCTGAAGTAACGTAGTTTTTGAGAAAGAGGTAATTTCTTACTAAAATAATAAAAGACTTCTAGCTAGAAGTCTTTTATTCCTATCTGAAAGCACTAAAATTCGTCCAACAAGGGTGTTTTTTCTTTCATCATTTTCTCGCAACTTCGATGACTGATTGAGCCCACATTTTCACAGGCTTGTTATTTTATGCTTATGATGGGATACACCAAGTGAGAAGACTGGTCTTTGACAATTCCCAAACGTGTACCTTCCCTTTAATACATCAACCCCTTCAAAACAAAACTCACTCTACTGATTGTGTAGAGTTCCTACGTTTGAAATGAATAAATCATTTATCGTCAAAAACAACTAATTTTTTTTATTTTTTTTTTTACTTCATACAACATCCACAGCGCAAGCACCAAAAAAGGATGGATACAAATTTAACAATAAAATTCCGAGGGGCACAAATATATACACCAAACACAAACACAAAAACCAACAAAAAGACAAGCTCGCTCAGGCGTGCCCAGCGTGGGCGTGGGGCCTAGCAAAGCATGTCTACAAGGCGAGTCAAAATTAAGTTGGCCGAGATTTATGATTTAAAAACAAAACAATAACTGACACTCAAAACCCCAGTGAAGCACATATTAAACAAGCATTCTTCTTTCCTGCTTATCTGAAGAAGAAAAAAAGAACGAATTAAATGATAATTTCTGAGAGAAGTTATGCCTGCTTTACTGAAAGCACTCATGGTTGTAGCTGTCCGTGGAATTTTAATGCTTGACTGAATCTAAACATCTGAGTAAGTAGCAAAGAGTATAAAAAAGTCATTCCTTTGACAGCTTGCAGAATGAGTACCTTTTAAAACAGACATAACCACTTTTAAGTTATCAATTTCTTTCATTATTTTTTCTTCTTCTAATAAGGCAGGAGAGGGTGGTTGTTATTATGCTTTACTGAACTTTTGTGTTTCGCTAGTTTGTTTTGAAAAAATACACCAATCTTGGTCAACTTCTTTTTGACTCACCCTCCAGTGGATAACTTAAAGGCAGTGGACACTATTGGTAATTACTCAAAATAATTATCAGCATAAAACCTCACTTGGTAACAAGTAATGGAGAGAGGCTGATAGTATAAAACATTGTGAGAAACAGCTCCCTCTGAAGTAATGCAGTTTTTAAGAAAGAAGTAATTTTCTACGAATTTGATTTCGAGACCTCAAGTTAGAAGTTGAGGTCTCAAAATCAAGCATCTAAAAGCACACAACTTCGTGTGACAAGGTTGTTTTTTTCTTTCATAGTTATCTTGCAACTCCGAAGGCCAATCAAGCTAAAACTTTCACAGGTTTGTTATTTTATGCATATGTTGAGATACACCAAGTGCGAAGACTGGTCTTTGACAATTACCAATAGTAATCCAGTGTCTTTAAAACTTCAACATGTAGAAATGTGAATGTAAACTTACCCGAAGTGCAAAATACAGTAAGAAAAATAAGTTGAATGCTAGATCAATTTGAAACAAGATATCCTCAGACAAAACAAAGCATCTCTCTATAGGTCTGAAATAGAACAGAAATCAGTTAATTAATTAATATAGTCGTTTAATTTATTTTTATGTGAAATACTGGTTAGATTTGAGACATTCGATTAATTAACCCTTCGGAGACCATTCATTTCTGTTACATTATCAGAAACACCATAACACTGCTAATATATATATATATACATTTTTTTTTTTTTTTCAGTAAATATTTCAACAGAAATAACATGAAACATGAAATTCAGTTTTGATTTTATTTTAGAAACTGAATTTCTGTTTGAAACTGAATTTCTTGTGTTAAACATAGGCTACTACATTGGAAAATTTCACACCCGGACATGACCTTTACTTTGACCTTTTTATGTGCGATTGTTAGTAGGTCAAACCTTGTGGATGCTTGTGGGCCATTTGGCACAAGCGGCTTGTGCCAAATGGTCTCCAAAGGGTCAACCAGTAACTAGTAAGCAGTCAGTATGTAGGTGTCTGTTTGTCAAATATGCTGTCATGTTATTTGTCATCATTTGAACTTCACCAAATAAGGCCGTGTCCGAAACGACGACTTCGGCTACAGCTACGGCTAGATCGCGCGCGTCTGCCTATTCTTCAACACTGGTAGACGCGCTGATCTAGACGTAGCTGTAGCCGAAGTCGTGGTTTCGGACACGGCCTTATAGTCACTCTCAACCCGATTTCATATCTTATAGTTCCTTATTCCAATCCTGCCTCATTCGTTCATGCTCTACACCCATTTACTCAATCACATAACCTTAAACTAATGCGAAACACTTTCCAATCCCTTCCAAACACAACTTCTTTTTTCTTCTTATTTTGTAAGTTGTCTCTTTAAGACATTGTACAAAGCAGACCTTAACATATACCAGCTCGAAACTCGAGAAAACAAATCACTTAAAGGTGCTGAATACAACTTAATTAGCGAAACATTTTCTCAACTTACTCTTATTTAATAAGATAAACTAATGCAAAACACTTCAATCTCATCCAAACACAACTTCTTCTTTCTTCTAATTTTGTAAGTTGTCTCTTTAAGACATTGTACAAAGCAGACCTTAACATATACAAGCTCGAAACTCGAGACAACAAATCACTTAAAGGTGCTGAATACAACTTAATTAGCGAAATCTTTTCACAAATTACACTTATATGATAAACTAATGGGAAACACTTTCCAATCCCATCCAAACACAACTTCTTTTTGCTTCTTCCACAAAGTGCTTCGTCTCTCTCTCTTTACATCTTCCCAAACAAAAACGACGCATGCACCACTCTCACTTTCTAAATTAACGTCTAAAGAATTCAGTTTGATTATAAAGTAGCATCTTTAACCCTTTCCTCCGTCACTCACACATTCTCCTCTAATGCACGCAACAAAAATCTCTTAATGTAATTTCCTCAAGCTCACTGAACAAATCTCTTTAAATCCTAAGAAACATTCCATGCACGACACAAAGCTTCTTCTCTCCTTACACAACGACGACGTGACTGAGCCAAGAAAACGCAGATAAACATCAACAATTATTTGTATCTTTTAAGATGAAATGACAAAAAAAGTGATTTTGGGAAACTGCGAGGGTATAGAATCCTTGGGGTGAATGACAGGTTGTTCATCTTTCGTACGGAGAAGTTTATCTCCAACTAAGAAGAGAGGTTTGCGATATTACCATGTGAATATTTCTTTTGCATAGTGTCGTTTCTAAGGAGAACTTAACCACTGGTTCTTTTCAAAACCAACACAACGCAAAAGAGATAGTCACTTGGTGTGACTGCAAACCTCTCTTAGTTATACTTCCACCATGCACAGTTTCAGATGTTTATCTCCTCCTTTTAATTTTTCTTAAAACTCTATAACCAAAAATAAGTAGGATTAGAATCTTTGCATGGTGGGAGTCAAATAAAGTTAGGTTTGCGGACAGCACCGTGTTTAAATCTCGTTTTAAGAAGTGTTGGTTTTGAAAAGAACCAGTGCTCGACAACATAAATGTAATTCTCTTCCACCATGCACAGTTTCAGATGTTTATCTCCTCCCTTTAATTTTTCTTAAAACTCTATAACCAAAAATAAGTAGGATTAGAATCTTTGCATGGTGGGAGTCAAATAAAGTTAGGTTTGCTGACAGCACCGTGTTTAAATCTCGTTTTAAGAAGTGTTGGTTTTGAAAAGAACCAGTGCTCGACAACATAAAATGTAATTCTCTTCCAGAGATGCCTGCAATCAGTAGCTCGATGCTGCTTTAAGGCACTGGACACGTTTGGCAATTGTCAACGACCAGTATTCTCACTTGGTGTATCCATACATAACAAACCTGTGAAAATTTGGACTCAATTGGTCATCAAAATTGCAAGGGAACAATGAGAGAAAAAACACCCATGTTGCACAAATTTGTGCTTTCAGCTGCCTATCAAAGAGTTGAGGCCCGAGAAGGCGAGAAATTATAACTCGTTCTCAACAACTAGGTTACTTCAGAGGCATTTTATAATATCAACAGCTCTTTACCAAGTAAGTTTGTTTTATGCTCGCAATTATGTTGAGTAATTACCAACAGTGTCCAGTGACTTTAGGTACTTTATTGAAGATTAACTGGTAACTTGGCTTGGTTTGATGGTGCTCAACGATTCTAACAAGTCCTGTTTATCTCAGTTATGGTTTCAGGTGACAAAGCTACTGACTTTCAGTTTGCATGGTATTTTTTTTTTTTTTTTTTTTTTTGCAATGAATACCTGTACATGAAATATCCTTGGTTGTTTTCCTGTTTAATCGAAACAGAAACAAAACATCCGTTGACATATTTGATCAGTGGGTTCGTCTTCAATGATGGACAAAAATCTAGTTTCGAGTGCTTCGTCAAAAGACACTGGACACTTTTGGTAATTGTCAAAGACTAGTCTTCCCACTTGGTGTATCTCAACATATGCACAAAATAACAAACTTGTGAAAATATGAGCTCAATTGGTCGTCGAAGTTGCAAGAGATTAATGGAAGAAAAAATGCCCTTGCTGCACAAGTTGTATGCTTTCAGATGCTTGATTTCGAGACCTCGAAATCTAACTCTAAAGTCTCAACATCAAATTCTTTCTCGAAAATTGTGTTACTTCAGAGGGAGCCGTTTCACACGATGTTTTATACTATCAACAGCTCTCTATTGCTTGTTACCAAGTGTGACTAGGGTGTTCGTAGCTTCGTGTGATAGGGTTTTTTTTTCTTCTATTATTATATCGCAACTTCGAGAACCAATTTAGTTCAAATTTTCACAGGTTTGTTATTTTGTGCATTTGTTGAGATACAACAAGTAAGAAGACTGGTCTTTCACAAACAATAGTGTCCAGTGCTTTTAACGACAGTCATTAATATCTGGAGTAGTTGCCATTCTATGATCTTACCTATAGTTTAAGTTTCCTGCTTAAACAGAATAATGATGTTTACAAAGTACTTCAAATATACATGTATCACATTACAGTCTCGATGCCTTATTCTACATCAAACACATCAGATCAAGGAAGTCATTCACATCTATACCATTCCACTCCTTCACTTTTCTCATAATGATTTGGCCAAATAATTTTTTTAAATGTTTTACGTACTCCATTTTTTTATTTTATTTTTCAAAATGGCTACCCAACTTCTTCTTTTTGGCTGAGATAATAAAAAATATTTAACTTTTTTCTGTGAAAAAAAGTACATAAATAAGGGGAAAAACTATCATTTAAAAAAAAAAAAAACCTAAAAAGGGGGCCTCTAAACAAGAAGCGGGTGAGGACGCTAAACAAGTTTTTGTTTTTATTTGGAATTATTCCAATTGGTTGCACTCAAAACTTAAAGATTTTACCTTCAATTGGATTGCATTTAAAAAACAAAAACAAAAAAACATGTTGTCCAGTTTTGTCATAGTATTGCCATGGCAACTGGTCAATGCTGATTTAGCAGAGCTGCGGACACATGTAAGAGCGTTCGTAAGAGACCATGTTTCTGTAATTTGGCTCTTAAGGCCAAGTGAAGCTCTCACAATGAAGGATAAAAATATGTCTTTGTCAACAATGCTCTAATTTTTGTCATATGCTAAAAACCCTTCTGGCCTAGTTCTACACAGACCATCAGCAAAGAGATCTTTTGTTAAAAAATATATTTATTTGTACTTAAAACTATTTCAAGGCATCTCAGCCTCCCTCAGACCCCTCCCCTCCCCCCCCCCCCCCCCCCCCCAATGACAAACAACAATAACCAGGATAACTCCCTAGGGGTTTAAGCTCAAGAACGAAATTTGTGCAAATTTGTCATTAAAAATGATACGTTTGTAACTCACTCTTAAAATGAATGGCAAATCAAACTTACTTGGGTAGGAGTACAACAGCTTTCGATAGTATAAAAGATTTTGAGATTCAGTTCACTTTGAAGTAATGCGGTTTAACGGACAAATTAATATGAAAAGTTTTATCCCCCAAAAATTGTTAAATCTGAAAAACGTTACTGTCGGAAATGTTTCTCAGATTGTCTATTCCAACAACTTCTTTAGTGGACGAATAATACACTTCATGACGCAAATGATGGTCGGTCAGACAAGGAAAACAAACAATGTTTTGACTTATTTTTATACTTGACTCTCCAAAATTGGTACTGAATACATTTATATGTCTGTCGAAAATCAGGGAGGGCATCCAGGGATGTCACCACTCACGCTAAATGGATTGTGTTTGTCCACCCATCTGTGGCGTGATCAGCGAAGCGTAAAATTAACTCCTGTGATCACAGGTATAGATCTCAACTGCAATATTCATAATGTGGCCACCAGACTATGTCTGATTGTCCCACATAACAATCCCCAGATGGTTCCTAAAGTAGTTTGTTTCATCTAACTGTATCTTCATAAAAATTAATAAAAAACGATTCGGGCTCGTATAAAGAGCAAACTGCACATTTGAATTTTGAAATCCTAAGCCATGCTCCGTAGCCCCTTCCCATCTTTTACAAAAGCAGCGCTCTTGAATGAAACACTGCAAGCTGACGAACAGGCCTTCAGCAGACTCTGTTTATGTAATGTCACTCAAGTGACTTAACCAGGCGCTTATAACTATATGTACAGAGACAACAGAATGCAACGAAGCAATCACGATAGCTCCCAAAGGATGCTTGTCAAGTCTAGCACTAATAACAATCAAATCCCATCACCAGGTCCTCAGAGACCCGGAGGTGTGGTAAGCTTGGGCGATATCACGATATTATCGAATATCGCGATATTAATTTGGAGACGATTTCGATATCGGATGGATTTGGTTTTAATCGAAATATCGATATATCGCAATATATCGCGATAATCGCGATATATCGCGATATTGATTAAATATCGGGATGTATTTGCTAGCTGAGACATCTTGCACCCCATAGGTTTGGAGTAAAACCAGACAAATAGGTCATTAGAACACCTCTCTTATGCTATGACTGTCTCTTCTACAACTTTCACTTGGAGTTTGAAGACTGATGATGTCAAATTTAATTAATCGCGATTATATCGAATATCGTGATATATTGTCGGCGATATATCGTGAATAAAATAAATCGATATCGCCCAAGCTTAAGGTGTGGCTAGCGTGGACTCGTACTCCTTCTGCGATGTTTACTTTGACATGCGTGAAAACAAGCCTCGTTAAAGGCACTAGACACGATTGGTAATTACTAAAACTAGTTGTTAGCACAAACAATTACTTTATATAGAATGAGCAATGGAGAGCTGTTGATGGTATAAAACATTGTGAGAAACAGCTCCCTCTGAAGTAACATAGTTTTTGAGAAAGAGGTAACTTCTCACTCAAATATCAAAAGGCTTCAGGCCTAAAGCTTTTCATTATGCCATCTGAAAGCACACAAATTTTTTCTTTCATTATTCTCTTGCAACTTCAATGAACAATTAATTCAAAATTTTCACAGATAAAAAAAAATATATATAAAAAAAAAAAAAATCAGGCAATTGAACAGCTTAAAAAGGATGGAAACAATTCATTTAAATTACATATAACAGCACAATAAAATTATTTAAAAAGACAAAACATGACAGATATTAAAATAGCGAAAAGTTCTTACATCAAAAACAGTATGTTATGATGCATTTATGTTGGGATACACCAAGTGAGAATACTTGTCATTCACAACTACCAAATGTGTCCAGACTGCCTTTAAACATGACAGGTTTGGTCCGCCACACACCTGCAGCAGAATACACAATCCTGTGCCTAACAGCTCTTCAGCATACAGATAGGAGAGAATGTGTATTGATTGAGAATTGCTTCTGTGCGCATCCTTACTAATGTCACTATATGTTTCTGTTGCTATGACTCCCACTACTATAATTACTGCATTTATTCGATTGATACACACAGTACGTTTCCATGCCAACTAGCTGTCAACCAGAAATGTAAAATTGTAAGACAATATTACTGATATCTGTGATGTAACAATAAATACCTAGTTCTGACTTCATGTTATTCTCCTTCAGTTTTCCCTCACGTTCACTCTGTTCATACTTTTAAGAACTCTCACTCTAATAGATGTTAGTTTTGCATCGGGGATAAAGAATATAATACATGTAATTCACTTACACCGATGTGTATTAAGCACCGTAAAACACTCGGTACTTTCCCCGAGTTCTGTGTAAAAACAAATCACAGGCAAATCACTCGGTTGGGATTCGAGCCCGCAGCCTTAGCATTGTTAGAGAAGATGTCTTACCACTCGACCACCAAGCAAGCCCAGTGGCTAAAGGCAGTTTGAATCCTATGAAAGTACCAAGTACACAGTGCTTAATACACATTGGAATGAGATTTACAAGAATAAATTCTCACTGTGTTACCACTTCTATTTAGCAAACTCTTACTCAAATCAAAATTTTATGGTAATTTTTCTCATTGTCCGAATTTGTCGTCGGTTAAAACGGTCTCTGTCAATGTCTCAAATACTCTACATGGCAATGTTAAATTTGGTTAGTAAAATGGCACACCAAAAACACATTCTGATAATGTACAAATGATAAAGTGCATCATGCAAGTTAGTTCTAAAATGCGCTTTTGTGGGGCCAGTTATAAATGCAAACCGTACACCTTCATGCAAATCATATTCCGTCTTGATTTAAAACAGGCAATTTTAAAAAGCAATCTACAAATCAGCAAAATTCAATCAAGCCAAGCAATCCTCTCGATTAGAGTCTACGAAAAAAGCACCAAGGACTGTGTCAATTTAATTTGATAGAAGGGTTAAAAAATCATACAAATTGTTATTGGCAAGCTAGCATTGCATGAAGCGAAAAAAAGCGGAAAAGAAAACACACACAGCAAATAAATATAGCCTGGATTCCATTACTGTTTAACTATCACTCAGCTTGATCCACTTTGGGGGTTATCAAGAGAAGGTAGACGACAGTAGTGGAATCCAGGCTACTAGCCAAGCACACTTACTGTCCAAACTGCATCAGGTATATAAAAAAGGAGCCCACGCTAATGATGAATACGATAGTAACCTAAAGGGGTGCACGCAGAAACAAAAGGGGGGGGCGAAGAAGTAGGGGGAAGGAGATTTCATAGTAACATGGGGAGACCGAAACAAACCACACACAGACAAGAATGCAGAGTTACATGGAAAGAATGGACAGGTGTTTTTATGCAAGAGAGAAAAGCAGGTGGGTGTGGAAGGAGGAAAATATTTGGGAAGGAAGAAAAGAAAGGAGGAGAAAACAAACAAAGAAAATACCATAAATAAGGACGTTAACACTAGATTTTACAAGCTCATCTTCTGCAGCGACTAAAAGCAATTCAGAACAACAAGCCATCGTCATCTGATAAGCAGCATAGTGCAAGGGATATTTGGGGCGCTAGGTTGCAACTTAGGACTAGTCCTAGGAGATATACAAATTGCATGGATAGTCCCAAGTTAGGACGAGTAACTGGTCCTAACTCGAGATAAGACTAGTCCTAACTCTTTGTGAAATCCACCCCTGGTCTCATAATCCAAACATTGTCCCACATTACTTTGCAGGGAAATACTGTATGTTAAAGCGCCTTGAGCGTCACGGAACACATTATAAGAAGCCACTATTACTATTACTATGTTAATGAGACAATGGTTGACCTGAGGTCTTTGTTTGAGTCTACTTCAGATGCATCCGGCTCTTACAAGACGTTGTCAATCTGGCAGTGAAACGCACCTTTTCCCTCTTAGCGTAGAAGAGGAAGTTCTATTCAAGTGATCTCTACTGAATTACTGCTAGCTTTATTATAGAAAGACGTTTCTCCCTATTCGATTTACAGACTTCTTAATGTCTGGATATTAGATCAAGAATACCGTGACCCAACTGTGCATATCATTTTATGGTTGTCAATCAATTATCCGAAGCAAAAAAACACCTACAATTGTCCACACTCATGCCTGGAATTTCATCTTTATAAGGGCGAGGCCATTTTCATTTTACAAAGGCATTTGCAAAAGGCATTTTCCTGGACCTCAAAATGTCTGGATATTAGATCAAGAATACCGTGACCCAACTGTGCATTCATTTTATGGTTGTCAATCAATTATCCGACTCAAAAAAACACCTACAATTGTCCACACTCATGCATGGAATTTCATCTTTAAGAGGGCGGGGCCATTTTCATTTTGCAAAAGGCATTTGCAAAAAGGCATTTTCCCGGACCTCAAAATGTCTGGATATTAGATCAAGAATACCGTGACCCAACTGTGCATATCATTTTATGGTTGTCAATCAATTATCCGACTCAAAAAAACACCTACAATTGTCCACACTCATGCATGGAATTTCATCTTTAAGAGGGCGGGGCCATTTTCATTTTGCAAAAGGCATTTGCAAAAAGGCATTTTCCCGGACGTCTTAATGTCTGGATATTAGATCAAGAATACCGTGACCCAACTGTGCATATCATTTTATGGTTGTCAATCAATTATCCGACTCAAAAAAACACCTACAATTGTCCACACTCATGCATGGAATTTCATCTTTAAGAGGGCGGGGCCATTTTCATTTTGCAAAAGGCATTTGCAAAAAGGCATTTTCCCGGACGTCTTAATGTCTGGATATTAGATCAAGAATACCGTGACCCAACTGTGCATATCATTTTATGGTTGTCAATCAATTATCCGACTCAAAAAAACACCTACAATTGTCCACACTCATGCATGGAATTTCATCTTTAAGAGGGCGGGGCCATTTTCATTTTGCAAAAGGCATTTGCAAAAAGGCATTTTCCCGGACGTCTTAATGTCTGGATATTAGATCAAGAATACCGTGACCCAACTGTGCATATCATTTTATGGTTGTCAATCAATTATCCGACTCAAAAAAACACCTACAATTGTCCACACTCATGCATGGAATTTCATCTTTAAGAGGGCGGGGCCATTTTCATTTTGCAAAAGGCATTTGCAAAAAGGCATTTTCCCGGACGTCTTAATGTCTGGATATTAGATCAAGAATACCGTGACCCAACTGTGCATATCATTTTATGGTTGTCAATCAATTATCCGACTCAAAAAAACACCTACAATTGTCCACACTCATGCATGGAATTTCATCTTTAAGAGGGCGGGGCCATTTTCATTTTGCAAAAGGCATTTGCAAAAAGGCATTTTCCCGGACGTCTTAATGTCTGGATATTAGATCAAGAATACCGTGACCCAACTGTGCATATCATTTATTGGTTGTCAATCAATTATCAGACTCCATAAAACACCTAAATTTATCCACACTCATGCATGGAATTTCATCTTTAAGAGGGCGAGGCCTTTTTTTAATTTTGTAAAGGGCAATCGCACAGGAAAATTCTAAAGTCTATGGGGAACTTTTGAAGAGGCACCAAGGACAATTAGACCAGGGGCAAACATAGGCCTCCATGGCCTAAAGCCAGTTTTACACCAGCAAATGAAGTTATCTGGGCCCTTTCTCCAACTTAAAGCCATTGTACCCTTTCGGTTCAGAAAAAAAATTAAAAGTTCACAGATTTACAAAATAACTTGCAGGGTTTACAGAAGGCAATGGTGAAAGACTTCTCTTGAAATATTATTCCATGAAATGCTTTACTTTTTGAGAAAACAGCAAAACAATATAAATTCTCGTTAACGAGAATTACGGATTTATTTTAAACACATGACATGACACCCGAAACGCGCGGAAACAAGGGTGGGTTTTTCCGTTGTTTTCTCCCGACTCCGATGGCCGATTGAGCCTAAATTTTCACAGGTTTGTTATTTGATATAGAAGTTGTGGTACACAAAGTGTGGGCCTTGGACAACACTGTTTACCGAAATGGTCCAATGGCTTTAACTCAAAAAGTTAGAAAACAATTGAAATAACGCTATGTCTGTGGATGAAGTTATCTGGGCCCTTTCTCCAACTTAACTCAAAAGGTTTGAAAACAATTGTAATAATGCTATGTCTGTGGATGAAGTTATCTGGGCCCTTTCTCCAACTTACCTCAAAAGGTTAGAAAACAATTGTAATAATGCTATGTCTGTGGATGAAGTTATCTGGGCCCTTTCTCCAACTTAACTCAAAAGGCTAGAAAACAATTGTAATAATACCTAAAGAGAGTTTCAGACACGAACATCAGGATGTGAACTTTGACACTGCGGTAAAATTGAAGGTACAGGTATAAATGAGAGTAGAAACAAGTTATGACAAATCATTTAGTTATTTTTTGTTTTGTTTATATTTGTTTGTAACTGCTGGGTACCTCTGAAAAACAGTGTTTCACTGAGAAAACCCATGACAAATTGACGTGACCATTGCATGTATGCAGTATAAATGACTTATTCATCCCATTTTCTACCCTCATATTTTTGTATACATCACACGTTCTGACACTTCCAGTTGATAAATGATGACTGTTTCGATACATCGTTATAACGCCCATCCAGTTGTATTAAACAAATGGTATTGCTTATTAAGCTAATAGCAATATTGTCATTATCTTCAAAAGAGAGAGATTGCACACTGAACGAGATCAATGTGTTCACTCAAGCTTGTTGAAACCGTCACGGTCCACTGAATGCTTTAACTCCAGCAAGGCATGAACAGGGCAAAATTACATCGCACCATTGCGGGAATTCTGCACTTGTGATCACCATAATACTTGGCTAACAGGGAAAGCGCAGAATTTCTGCACTAGCTTTGTATTGTATGCAAAGAATGCCTATAGCAACGAGGAGTACTATCTATTAAGGCATGAATAGGGCGAAATTACACAGCTCCACGCCACCGCAGAATTCTGCGCTTGCCATCACCATCATTCTTCGCTTACGGGGAAGCGAAGAATTTTTGCGCTAGCTGTGTATGCTAAGAATGCCTGTAGCAACGAGGAGTACGCATACATGTAGTTACTCTGAAGGAATTGAAAATTAATTAATCAAAACCAGTCTATTTGTATTCAGTCAATGTTTGCAGCGAGTGTCAAGAAACAATCAACTCCCAAGAGATGTTTTCTCGATACATTGTACTTTAGACTCGGCATGTCTCGTTTAAAGGCACTGGACACATTTGGTAATTGTCAAAGACCAGTGTTCTCACTTGGTGCATCCCAACATATAAAGAAAATAACAGGCCTGCGAAATTGTGGGCTCAATTTGCATCAAATTTGCAAGAGAAAAATAGTGTGCTTTCAGATGCCTAATAAAGGCTTCAGCTGAAGCCTTTTATTATTTGAATGAGAAATTACCTCTTTCTCAAAAGCTACATTACTTCAGAGGGAGTCGTTTCCCACAATGTTTTATCCTTTCAACAGCTCTCCATTGCTCATTAAAGCCATTATACACTTTCGGTAAACAGTATTGTCCAAGTCCCACACTTCGTGTATCACAACTTATATATAAAATAACAATCCTGTGGAAATTTAGGCTCAATCGGACATCGGAGTCGGGAGAAAATAACGGGAAAACCCACTCCTGTTTTCGCGCGTTTCGCCGTGTCATGACATGTGTTTATAACAAATCCGTAATTCTCGCTAACGAGAATTTATATTGTTATGCCGTTTTTTCAAAAAGTAAAGCATTTCATGGACTAATATTTCAAGAGAAGTCTTTCACCATTACCTTCTGTAAACCTTGTAAATTATTTGTAAATCGGTGAACTTTTTTTTTCTTCTTCTGTACCGAAAGGGTCCAATGGCTTTAATACCAAGTAAGTTTTTATGCTAACAATTATTTTGAGTAATTACCAATACAGTCGTGTATGCTTCGTTTTTGAAAGGGCAAGGACACCAAGGCATTTTCTCCTTGGTAAATGGCACCCTATGATGAAATTGTAAATTTCTACTGGAACATTTCAAGAGCACCAAGGCAATAATAAATAAGGGGCATGGAGGCAATTGCCTTCGTTTGCCACCATTAAGTATCAGGCCTGCCGATAGCGTCCAGTGCCTTTAATGTGAAAGTTAAATTTATTACTTGTATCATCTTACTCATGATGAGAATGGCAAACAGAGCAGGAATCAACATGCTCTGATAGAGATGATGATATCAGCGTGGCCTCGATGTATTCACGAGTCTTTCCGACGGGTTTCATTTACCGCGTTATTTCCTTTAGTGAAATTACAACTGTGTTGGAGACTTGTCAACATTGGATTGGCTAGAGTTACTGGAGGACAAGTAGTTCCAGGGAAGCAATCAAATAGACATTGGACTCCTCCTCGATAGAAACTTGACTCCTCGAATATATTATTATCTTGAACTTCAAATTAAGTTTAAACAAAGTTTGACATTTCAATTTGCGATATCGGTTGAAGTTTCAATTTGAAATTATGGAAAAATATGACTTCATGATGTCTACTACAGATTTATGGAGCCAATCTCATCTTTAAAGGCAGTGGACACTATTGGTAATTGTCAAAGACTAGCCTTAACAGTTGGTGTATCTCAACATATGCATAAAATAACAAACCTGTGAAAATTTGAGCTCAATCGGTCATCGAACTTGCGAGATAATAATGAAAAGAAAAAATACCCTTGTCACACGAATTTGTGTGCGTTTAGATAGTTGATTTCGAGACCTCAAGTTCTAAACTTGAGGTCTTGAAATCAAATTCGTGGAAAATTACTTCTTTCCCACAAACTATGCCACTTCAGGGGGAGCCATTTCTCACAATGTTTTATACCATCAACCTCTCCCCATTACTAGTCAACAAGAAAGGTTTTACGCTAATAACTTTATTGAGTAAACCGATAGTGTCCACTGCCTTAAAACAGAAATCAGAGGACGGTCATCGGTTCGAATTTGGGGGAAAAATTCACAAGAGTGCAGGACTTGTAGCTTAAAACTTTCTCAGAGTATTTGATTCATCTTCAAAGTTTCCCATTTGAGCTGGGTTTTTTTTTAACAAGATCTAAGAGAAGATTGATCTCTTTTTTAATACTGACAATCAATACTCAACCGACTTTAGCGGTATGTATTTATCAGTTTAAATTAAAAATGCACTGAGGTGTTATAATTCAAAAACACAAGACCGCCAGACTTGTATGGTCATGAGTTTACTGACCCGATGTGAGAAACACTGGCCCCGGGCCAGCGGTCCCGTGTTAATTTTGAGCCAGCCTACGACTACACAATACTTTTATTTGAACTATTCTTGCATCAATGATAAGTACATTATGACTACGGTCATACGATAATACGCAAACCATCTACAGCCATTCTTGGCTATTAAATATCCCAGATTTATAGTTAAAATGATCAACGAAGCAGTTATGGACCACTCCCTAAAGTGCCCTCCGATTTCGTTTTAAAAATAATAAAAATGTAGTTCATATGATTTCAGAGCACATGGATGCACATGACTGGCTTGAAGACTGACATCAAGCCCCATGACGGAAGGGAGATTTCCAGCTGAGAAAAAAACTGAGGAGGTAGCAGGGGTATCAAGGCGGTACAGATGACACCTTTCGGCTAACACCTCCTGCTAAGACTTTGTGAAGGATGCTCAAAAAGGACCAATATGTCTGCTGCCGCCAGCGCCTTAAAAGTCACCTACTGCTACATTTTACAACCATGCTAAAATTAAGCAAGGGACCTTTGTTAAATTGCTGTCGTGTGAATAGCACTTAAAGAACAAGTCAGAGCAGCTATCTCCATTGGTATAGTCTGGTAGAAGCTAAGCTGTAATCAATAGGAGAAAAAGGGATATACAAGGAGAATCGGGGCACGGGAAATTATATCACCCATTCAGGACAAGTAGAATCGGGGGCAAAGGGAAATTGTATCGCCCATTAACGATTTTTAAAAGCATTTTCTACCAAATAATAACCATGGGCAAAATTACACCAGTACACATGCGGCATGCAATGCAAAAAAAAAATCTAAATTAAAAGCTCATGGCTCTACACAAATATATGCAAACGATGATCATAGTATGCAATGAAAAGGAAAACAAAAACAGGCATATATGTAAATACGGCTCACTTTCACCAGCAATGAAAAATGTTGAACCCGCAAATTTCCATAAGAAAACTTACCTAGCAGTATCAACGATGTAAATGCCAACTGATCCCATACTAAGACTGAAATATATCAAAACCTAGAGAAGGTATTGTGTAATGAAACACCCATACAGATGATTCAGTGAAGCAGCATTGAGAAATAAAAGTGATAAATGAGGAGAAGAAAGAAAAAAAACAATCGATGATGATAATATTCATTTTAATAGATGTAATTTATGAAACAAGAGTACCATTATAAGTTCTACAGCCTGTACATTATGTATGGCACGTCTGCACTGAACTCTCTCAAAATAACATTACATATATTGTTTAAATAAGATGTAAACAGAGTAAGGGATGAACTTTCCGCGAATATATGAGATTTCCCGATAAAGGTCTCATGGGTTTGGTATTCTAGCTTTGGAACCCTCCAGGGCTGTTTACAATTCAGGAGTTTTACAGACTCTGTGCGTCACCAGAAATATAAAACCACAGGTTTGGCGGCGACGACGACGTGAATAATATCTTTCTCAATTTATACTTCTCTCAAGAAAATCTGAAGGCTCAGGGAGAGATTTTGAGAAAATCTTTTCATCGGGAAGACTCCCAAGAAATCACATACCTGGGGTGGATTTCACAAAGAGTTAAGACTAGTCTTATCTCGAGTTAGTAAGGACGAGTTACTTGACCTAACTTAGGACTAGCCTTAAGTTTTTAATACCTCATAGGACTAGTCCTAACTCTTTGTGAAAGCGATCCCTGGGCCCAAATTTTATAAAAGCCTGGAAGCACAAAATCTTGCTAACCACAGACAAATGCAGCTCAGCAGAAACAGGTTACCAGCTAACATTTCATAAGGTTTATATTGTTGCCACAGATGCCCATCTCATTTCTTTTCAAAAAGAAATTTGCTGAGTAGCATCTTTGCTAATCAGCTTTTCCAGATCGGGCCCTAGTTATACATACATTGTTATAAACTTATTATTTGTCTTCACAGATCTGTTTAATGTTTGTGTTTCGTGTTGTACAAAAAATACCAAAAACCTTAAAAACAAGATATGCATACAAATGATAATGAGTAAGAGAGAGAAAAAAAAGTTTAATTAAAACGTTTGAACTGTTTTAATTTGAACAAGCACTGAAAATAAATCCTATTTGCACTACAATGTATGTAACCCTAGGCAGCCATGTTACACTAAACAAACGCAGTCTATCTCCCTGTTGAAAATATGTGTAGCATTGTTTTTTAATAATGTTTAATTAAAGGAACATTACAAAATTGATTTTGCTAACAAAACATTTGCTGGCAGTGTACTGTACGCACTTTATGTAATCCACAATATGCATACATACATGTGTAAACTGAAAAACCTTTAGAAGTTTGAGATAGATCGGCCATCTGGGTCACAAGAAAATGGTGAAAAACAAATAACATGTTTTGCATGACATCAATGCCAAAAAAATTAACGCTCAATGAGCAATAAACTCCAAATGCAAAATTTTATTATTGTTTTTTTCTCATCAAATAGGTTTGACATTTCAGACAGAAATATTTCAAGGGATGGTTTCTACTATCCTCATCAATAGACCGTGTAATTTGATTGTAAATCGGTGATCTTCAAGATTTTTTATTCTTACTAATTCTGTAAAATGTTCCTTTAAACACCACTTCAATTCCTACGTTTCAACAAACATTTTTGCCTACTTCTGTATGTTTCCTCACAGATCAATAAAACGTGTTTACTCAATAAATACTGGGAGTGGAGAAAATGCTAATAATATCTGTGTATCAGTAAACCTTTTCTCTTGCATAGTAGAGCATTATGCTACACGAAATGTTCCAGGTGCTACTCAAAAATTAATTCACTAGTCAGTAAATCTGTTTGGCATTCAATGTGCACCCTGGTTCAGTATAAATTTGTTGCTCCACAAAAAATTGCTGGACGAAGTCGTTTCCTGCAGATACTGTTTTTTGGGAGGGTGTTAGGTTTCAGTAGTTATGTTTGAACAAATGCAGAGCTCCCAGTAGACTGTAGACTAAAATACAGTGGTCTACTTGTACCTTAAACAGTGGCCTGCAGACCAGACGCCAGTTAAAAGATTCGAGGACAGGTCACATTTCTTTCAATTAATTTTTTTCCAGTTTTGCGCCATGAGCATCTTTTGTGATGGATACCAGCGTATTTTTAATATTCATATAATTATTATTATTATTATTATTATTATTTTGTGCCACTGCTACATGTACCTAAACTACTAAATTTGTTCGAAATGTAAGGCCCACAGTTTTGTAAAAGGGACCACTGAAAAAGCTGACAGACTCTAAGGTAAATAAGCTTAATACTGGTCCCCCTGGTCAGTCAAGGGTCACTTTGGCACTACTGCGCTTTGGGCTCACCATTGGAGATTTTAAGAGAAAACCCCCATATGGTGTATTATGTAATTTGTATTTATGTTATTCTACTCTATTGGTGTAAAGCCAACAGTTTTGAAAAGGGGAACATTGAAAAAGCTGGCGGACTACTTATTAAAACATTAGCTAACTGTTCCCCTGGCTAGTCGACTGGTCCCTTTCGCTAGACATTGAAAATAAGAGGCAGATGACCCTGCCATATGGTATAAATTTGCATAATGTTATTCTACTCTATTGCTGTATAGGATGTAAACGATGATGTTGCAATTTTCAATAACATATTCCTCCTTTGTTCTCTCACGCTAAAATCAAATCGCTTGTAGCAGCAAGGGATGCTACTTAGAATCTAGACTTGTGGACAAGTCGTTAATGGTTCCACGCGGCGAGACAGTCGAATTGTGGCGGTGCTCTCGCGCGAACTGCTGGTTGCCTGACTTCTACTTCCCATTAACTGGGACAGTAGTCGTGAGAGTAGTCGCCTCCCGGACCAGCAGTCTCGCAAGAGTACCGCGGGAATCGCAGGGAGAGTCGGAACACTATCACCGCGACAGACCCCGCATTTAACGACTTGTCCACAAGTCTAATTGGAATCCAGCTAAACAAACATCATTGTCATTTTTCATGTACATAAACTTGTAAATGATTGTATTGTATTATTCATGCAGCCTTGGAAACTCTTTCATATCAATATATAAAGAGCGTTACAAGTTTTTGCTATATTATTTTTTTTTAACACTGTCTTTAAAGATTAATTTTTAAAATGCCATTTTCATGGCAATTGTACGCAACTGTCACAACATGAAACTGAAAGTAGGAATGGTGAACCACATTAACTTTAATGTGGTTCCTGCATGCAAATACATGTACTGAAAACTTGTTCTCATACGATACTACATGTTACTGTATAATGTAAAAAATAGTTCTTGGATTATTTGCATATGTACACATAAAATAATAATAACAGAGACTTGGAATGCGCCACGTCTGTCACATAGTGAAACTTCTGGCACAGGGAACTCTACAACGAAACTGACATCTGCGTACTATTGTACAAATAAACAGAAGATTATAAACTTGTTCTTATCAATGCTACACGGTACTCGGTTCCTTGATGTCATTTACAGGCTAGTTTAGTCGCACATACTAATAGCCACGCAGCCAAGTGCAATGGACATGTGTTACAACCTCTGGTGTTTTTGATCAATCAGAGTGGGGGTTCAAGTCCCAGTCTTGACACTTCAGGGCCCAATTATTTCATAAAGCCTGTAAGCACGGAAATTTGCTTAGCGTGAAATTTCTTCCTTAATAAAAACAGGATTACCAACCAAATTTACAATAAGTTATGCGATGCAATAATTAAATTGTCTCTTAAATTCATTTATTTATTTATTTATTTATTTATTTCAACATCTTTATTGAGTCATACCTCTACCACTTTCAGGGCCTTGGTATACATGTATGTACCTCCCTTTAATTTGATCACTAATAAGTATGAGAGACAACAACAGAACAAAAGCACCTTGAACTAATTTCAATAAAATTTCCCATTGTGTTGATGTGACGATCTGCCCGGATCAATCAATTACAATTGAGAAATGGACAGGTGTTCTTTTGTTTCTTAAGAAACAGGTTATTAATCAGTCTGCCAACACAATAGAAGGGTGTCACCAAAACCACATAAAACGCTTCAACGATAATGACTGGACTCAAAATGACCGCTGTGAATATTTATTTGATATGAGTGTAAAGTGTTAGGCTGTGTCCGAAACGGCGACTTCGGCTCAAGCTATGTACGGCTAGATCAGCGCGTCTGCCAGTGGTAAAGAATATAGGCTGACGCGCGATCTAGCCGTAGCTATACGTTTCCGACACGGCCTAATCCGAGATAAACAATGTCATTCATAAAACAGGGAGCATTAGAGCCCAATTTCGTAGAGCTGCTTTTTAAGCACAAACAGTCTAAGATTGCACTAACCAGAATTAGGTTACCAGCCAAAATACCGTTGTCACGTGCACATGTGTGAGTGGTATCCTGCTTAATTCTGCTAAGCAGAAAATTGTTGAGCAATATTTATTTATTTATTTTTTTTATTTTTTTTTTTTATTAAGTTGCATGTACTGTATATATGGGTCAAGTGGTGGTGTGCACCCAATGCCGTTTCAATTGAAATATGTTTTTACAATAAACTGCATCTACAGTTAAAAACAGTTAAAACTAAAGATAAATGACATGGGACCAGTTGCTCTTTTATCGGGTACCTGAGAAGGGGCGCATAGAGTGGACCAGACACAGGCCTGACACATTTTAATGAACACATTCTGGGAGGAAATTCACCCCTGGGAACGAGGTTGGAAGGGGGGGGATATCACATTCCTCAAACACATAAATTTGTACCAGTACATTGTACTATCAAAACTAAACTAAATGATTGCATTGCAATAAGCCTTTTTGAGGTATGGCGGACGTGATACGCGCGCGTCACACGCCGCGACTGATGCCACGCTCACCATGTTAGTGGTCATTAGGTTTACGTGTAAACGCCGTGTCGCCCAAAAATGCGCACCTCACTGAATAACATACGTTCTATTTCTATGGTCAATACGTTCTATTTGTATGGTCAATACGCACAAATTTACCACAACTTTACAGTGTTGTAGCATTGTGTCCGCCATACCTCAAACAGGCTTATTGTCTAACCTTCGCTGCAGTTTTCTCTTAATAGTCTGCCTTAATACATAGTGCTAGGCGTGGTCTTTTAATTAAATCTACCTAGTACGAGGCCTACTGGGTACAGAACACTAGCTGGTAACGCAATATTGGACCTCAATCTACGTGCTGTTTAAACCTTGGAGACTATAGATACATGTGCTGGGTTGGCTGATGATGTACACAATGTATCTGTGTATGCCGTTTACTTACTTATCTGTACAGCAAACATTGTTTGAATGTGATCACATGATTAAAAACGACTGTTTTGACGAGACTAAAACGTTAAACAATGAGAATAACCAGTAGTGGCGTATCCAGATATTCTCATTGGGGAATTCATGCTGTTATTAAAGGTAACAAATCATTCAATTTTTTCCAAGCTCGTTTGGGGACAGGGGCAAGAGGGGGGTCAAAGGTTCTGAACAAATAAAAAACAGCGTCCCTCACCCCCCCCCCCCCTGCCACTGAGAACAACAGACCTGGGCAAAGAGTGTCGAAGTTAAAGGAAAATGTTGCCTTAAACCGGTCGACTTGGTCTTCGAAAAGCGTTTGTAACTGTTTTTTATAAATGCATATGGGTAGAAAGATGTTGTAAAAGTATACAATGAACCACACAAGTTTGCCTCGAAATTGCGTGGTTTACTTCACATTTCAGCTTAAAGTTTGCCTTCATGCGCCTGCGACTATCCAGAGTCTTTGGTTATGAAAATAGTTGTGACTTATTGTCAAAGTCGTGACTAACTGAAACACCGAGGTACAATGAAACTGGGCGGATACAGTCTGGGATACAGTCTTGAATTTAACTGGTAGCCCAGGCCTACAACCGTTGTGACCTAAAATAGTACTGTTTATAAACTAAAAAGCTCACTTTTAAAAAAGTGATTTTTTTTTTGTCAACGCTTCTTTAAAATTCCTAGGTGGATTAAACTTCACTCTTCCAAAAAGCCATTATTACTTATTCAACTGCGCATTCATGCATAATTGGCTTGTTGAAAGCAAGTTGTATCCTAAGTGACAGAGAGGATCTATGGGTGGATAATGCTTTCTGCTTGAATGTATCATTTCATTGCGCACTAATGCTTCTGAATGTGAACGATAAACTTCATGACCCTTTTGTGTGTCTGATGACAGATGTTATGTACCTAAATCCCACATGGATAATATCAAAGATAATTTAAAGTACAAGGTACCTGCTAAGCACAAGGAAAATCTTGCTTAGCAGAAACAGGTTACCAGCGAACATTCTAACAAATTTGTATTGTTGCGACTGGTGCCCCACTCATTTCTGGCTTAGCAAAGAAATTTGTTTTATGAGCATTATGAAATTGGGACACGTACAGACCATGGCACAATTTTATAGAGCTGCTTTAAAAGCAGAAAATATTGCTTAAAAATTGTCTGCTTAGCAGGAGTGGACAGTATACCAGTCACAAAGTGTATATGTGACATTGTAGTTTGGCTGGTAAACCATATTTTTGTAAGCACAGTTTTGTTGGACATGCTGAGCTGCTTTTTGTGCTTAAAGCAGCTCTATGAAATTGGACCCATGCTACACACATGGGATACAGACCGTGTCATCATCTTCTACATAAGTCATGATCTTGAACATTCCCAGGGAAATTCCTAATTCACTAACCATGTGTAAATTTTTGACTACATTTTGTATGATACCCACATAAAATCAATAAAGGTAAATAATTTTTAAAGAATTGTGATGTGACATGCTCCTTTCCTCAAATGAAAGTTTTAAAATTGAAGGGCGCAATTTCCGCCAAATAAATGTAACACTGAACTTTTCCTTTCACTGTGCATGAAAAGCTTTCGGAGCGCCACGGCAGCTCGGGGCTGTATACTCCCTAATGGGAGCTGAGAAAGATTAAAGGGATGTTTATTGGCCCAATGACCAGGGCACTAATGTAAAGCGCATTGATACGGTTTATTGTGAAATGCGCTATATAAGAATTTGTTATTATTATTATTATTATTATTATGGTCCCTCAGGACTTGAACTTTTCTCTTGAAGGGGAAATTTTCCTTTGGTAAGTGGCACTTCAATGGAGAAAATGTAAGTTTGTAGTGAAACCTTTTAGAGGGAAATACAGCAAAAGCACAGGGCAGCACATTTGTTTGTGTCACAGGTTGTGTAATTTTCTGTAGTACCATACGATATGTATTCATATAGCAGTTAAAAAAGTAAACCATTGCTTAAAGACAGTGTACACTATTGGTTTGTCAAAGATCAGTCTTCTCACTTGGTGTATCTCAACATATGCATAAAATAACAAACCTGTGAAAATTTGAGCTCGATCGGTCGTCGGAGTTGCAAGATAACTTTGTCACACGAAGTTGTTTGCGTTTAGAAGGTTGATTTCGAGACCTCAAGTTCTCTTGAGGTCTCGAAATCAAATTCGTTGAATATTACTCCTTTCTCCAAAACTAGGTCACTTCAGAGGGAGCTATTTCTCACAATGTTTTATACCATCAACCTCTCCCCATTACTCGTTACAAAGTAAGGTTTAATGCCAATAATTATTTTGAGTAATTACCAATAGTTTCCACTGCCTTTAAAAAGATGCACATATTCAACATTTAATTCATGCATTTCTGTATAATATGTTACTCTGTACATAAGTATCTTGTATTGTATTCTGTTGTGTTTTTCTCGAGAGTGCATAGGGACATGTTTAATTACTATATGAAATATGCGCTATCTATACAAATTGTTGATTATAATTTACAATGCTACATGAAGCAAAATGTTATTGTAAACTTGTATTTGAACCACGCAGACGACACCACAGCAAAGCACGGTAGGGCACCACAGCAATTGATGTGGGTACCGTTACGTTGTCTTTCGAGGCCTGAGCACTGAGGCATCTAGGCTTGGTGGTGTCACAGGTTCTGTAATCATTTGCTACGATATCGGCATCATAACATGTACCAGCACATAAGTACATGTACCAGTTCACATAAACAGAACCCACATTCCAAAAGAGTTGACGTACATTAGATCCCCAATCATTACAATAATTTCATTACTGAATTATTATGAGCGATTAAAGGCAGTGGACACTATTGGTAATTACTCAAAATAATTATTAGCATAAAACCTTTCTTGGTGTCGAGTAATGGGGAGAGGTTGATGTGGAAAAAAATTGTGAGAAACGGCTCCCTCTGAAGTGCCATAGTTTTCGAGAAAGAAGTAATTTTCCACGAATTTGATTTTGAGACCTCGGATTTAGAACTTGAGGTCTCAAAATCAACCATCTAAACACACACAACTTCGTGTGACAATGGTGTTTTTTTCTTTCATTATTATCTCGCAACTTCAATGACCGATTGAGCTCAAATTTTCACAGGTTAGTTATTTTATGCATGTGTTGAGATACACCAACTGTGAAGGCTAGTCTTTGACAATTACCAATAGTGTCCACTGCCTTTAAATTATTGGACTGCTTAAAATGAACTTTGCAAAACAAATGTCTTCGCAACTTCATGAGATCCTTAGGCTTACGTTTTAATTTTGGTTAGTGTTTGTATTTTAGCGCCATGAGCACTTCGTTGGATTTGTGCGCTTTATAAGTTTTCATTACTATTGTAATTATTATTATTATTATCCTAATAATGCATTTACCGTTATGAGTCTTGTGGATTAATTTGAAGTAATATTTTCTTAAGAGAGTCTCTGAAAAGATTCCAAATGTAAAGCCAATGTTCATCGGATTTTATTTTCTAAGGGCCGCATGAGGTCCCAGGAATCCTTTTTAATTTACAAAGGGGTCTGACTCACTGGGACATATTGTGTTGAATCTTGAAAGGGGCTTAATTCAAAGGCAAGGGCAACAAAGTCAATTGCCTCGCTCACATCACCTTAATAGGCCTGGAGTTTCATCCTCTGAGAGAGCAGGGCCATTTTCATCTTTGGAGGGCACTTCCATTGGAATATCTTAAAGTCCACGGGAAACTTTTGAAGGGCCACCAAAAAATAAACGGCCAACCAAGACAAGGGGCAACGGAGGATATGGTCTCCATGGTCTACGTGTAATTCCAGCCCCGTGCCTGGATGAGTCTGGAGTGCATGATTCTAAAGGAGTCCTAAATGTATACTTATCTCTCATGATAAAAAGTTTGACTAGTTTTAAATACATATCAATATAAACCACAAGGGAAACTGACTGGGTAAATTTGTAAATGACTGGGTAAATTAGTCAATTCTTTGTTCAACGCCAAAAATAGTTTTAAATACATCAAAAACATGTACATAATGCACTATGCAAAAGAGACATACATGTATGTACTATGTAGAGTACATATTAATTATAATGGAAACATTCTTCAAAATTTATTTGATAAGGTCATTGTTTATTGGAAGTGACTTAAGAAAGGAAACAATTCCCCATCGCAGAAAACTTGAGAGGATGAACAGCACTGGCGTACAAATAATGCACAGAAAACTATTTGTGTCCCATCCCCATGTCTGAAACTTACATACACCAGTAGCCCGGTGGCGTACATTGTTATAGTACATACAAATATTGAGTGGCTCAGAGTGGAATGGGAGGAATATTATCGCAAGGTAAAATTTGGACTGTTCCATTTCACGAGGCGAAGCCGCGGCGCTGTACTGCTCAAAAACATTTGGAACAAGGATGATCCTAACTGTTGAATGGGAAATGCTATTCCCCATGGGCGAATAGGTCTTTTTGATCGCTGGTGCGGATGGGAGTAATAGTGAATGTCACGTGAAGTAAGTTCCACCAATCAAATGACAAGGATCTGTATGTCAGTTATATAATAAAAACTAATATGGGCTAGTAAACAACAATTCTCAACTTGTCCTATGCTGTGGGCTACCAAAAACTATTCTTCTGTTTGTTTATTAGGATCAATAATTCTTCCCTTTCAGATGTGAATTACAATTTTCCAAAAGTGATAAGAAGACGAGTAACTTCATTTTTAAAACCAATTCTCTGGTTGCAATCCTCTACACTCAATCAGAAAGTTGTGGCCAAATTTACGAATTAATCTTAAGTACATGGACTGTCATCCACCCCCATGACTTACCAAATAATGACAAGATGGCCACATGTGTCAATTTAATGATAACTTCAGTACGTCAATTCAAACTGACCACCCCCCCCCCCCCCCCCTAAACAAACAAGTGACTGGACTGATTGATTCGGGAACGAAGAGAGCAAACAACGATGTCCAATTCAATCATTTAAACTTAATAAAAAATTTCCTTTGGGGAAATGTGTTTTATTGTTACTTCCAAGATTGCATTGCTAGACAGGGAAGGATTTCGTCAACAATTTGTGCACAGCAAAACTGCTTAGCAAATTTTTTTGTATGTATAGCAAAATCTAAATTTTGCATTGCAAATTAAAACAATGCTTAAATTGCAGATCTTTACGTAAATTTGCAAAACGGGCTCAAAGCAGATGTCTGACCACTAGACCACTGAGCTATTGTAGCCCGGTAGCTAGAGGTAGTTCAATCCTATGTCTTAGCTCAAAGTACTCCAATAATTTTATAGATCATCTATTTTAATAATATTTTTTTTTTAATCAGGGACAAAGAATATTAATTTTGGTTTTACCAATAAATACATTGATGTGTGTTAGCACTGTATTATACTTTGCCAAGCTCTATAAGGGTGTCTGTGAAAATCAAAATCAAAGGCAGATTACTTGGATGGGATTCAAACCCACGACCTTTGCAGTTCAACATGTTCTAGAGCAGTGTCTTACCAACTAGACCACAGATTGCCCGGTAGCTAAGGGCAGTTTGAATCCTATATTTTAGCAGCAGGTGCCGCAATGATGGAAATTTGCATCGGGGGATCAAGAATATTCATTTTGGTTTGACCCATTATCTGTGATGTACACGTACATTTGTACAACAAGTGTATGCAGAGTCATTAACTGAATTGCATGGGTTATTAAAGACACTGGACACTATTGGTAATTGTCAAAGACTAGCCTTCACTGTTGGTGTATCTCAACATATATGCATCAAATAACAAACCTGTGAAACTTTGAGCTCAATCAGTCGTCGAAGTTGCGAGATAATAATGAAAGAAAAAACACCCTTGTCACACGAAGTTGTGTACTCTCTGATGCTTGATTTCGAGACCTCAAGTTCTAAGCTTGAGGTCTCAAAATCAAATTCGTGGAAAATTACTTCTTTCTCGAAAACTACTCCACTTCAGAGGAAGCCGTTTCTCGAAATGTTTTATACTATCAACCTCTTCCCATTAATTGTTACTAAGTAAGGTTTTATGACAATAATTATTTTGACCAATTACCAATAGTGTCCACTGCCTTTAATAGTTAGTGTTTGAGGCCATACTGTTTCCCCAGCAGCTGCCTAGATGAGCTGGATTTTGTTTGTATTTTAATTTTTTTTAATAACAGTAATGGGCACATCAATCTCAGACTATAAAGATTTAGTAGCGGACTTTGAAAGTGTTCATTGAAACTTGAAAGGTCAAAGATTTTAATTGAGTAATGGAAAAAATCAACTTTGTGAATGAACTGACTGCATGCATGAAATAAATAACGTCATTTGAGTAATAAATATTTATAGTACCTCACAGCACTACCAGCATAATTCTACGTTATTCAGCAATATGTTTTGATACAAGGTTAAATACCACTGACTTGAATTGACAAGGACACACATTTATATCCCATTGAACTTCAACATAACTCTATAAAAACTATCAAATGAGTCACCTAGAAGTGTATATTTAAAAAAATAATGTCAAAATCTAAGATCTGTGGCAATTGTCCACCAAAGTTTTACACATTTCAACTGACTAGCAATAGCAGCACCAGATAACTTGTCATTTAAAGGAACACGTTGCCTTGGATCAGTCGAGTTGGTCTTTAAAAAGCGTTTGTAACCGTTTGTTAAAGAATGCATAATGGTTAGAAAGATGTTTTAAAAGTAGAATACAATGATCCACACAAATAAGCCTATGCCTCGAAATTGCGTGGTTTTCCTTTTACTTTACGAACTAATGCGGTCGGCCATTTATGGGAGTCAAAGATTTGACTCCCATAAATGGCTGACCGTGTTTGTCGACGAGGTGAACGTAAAACCACGCAATTTCGAGTGATACTTGTGTGGATCATTATATTCTACTTTAAAAATATCTTATCTATCCTTATGCATTTTATAACAAACGGTTTCAAACACTTTTTTAAAGACCAACGCGTCCGATCCAATGTAATGTGTTCCTTTAACTAGACCACCAGCTTTTTCACCAATAATTATATTAGGTAGTGGTCTACAATGTATGTATAGCTATTAAGCAAAATGCTGCAAAGTGTCTCAGACGCAACTAAAAAAAATGAGAGTTGTTACTTAATATTATATAAAATATTTAGTGTGCGCAAACAAAATTCAGTCGAAATATTTTGCTTCCCAAAATTCATGGACACAACCAATTGCACATTTTGTATGTTTTGTATCGATGCAGAAAATGAATAAAAAAGAAAACTCCAAACTGTAAAATTTTATTATTTTCTCATAAAATATGACATTTCTTACCAATGCTGTGATGTTACCTTAGACACTGGACACATTTGGTAATTGTCAAAGAACAGTCTTCTCACTTGGTGTAGGCCTGTCTCAACATTATGCACAAATTAACAAACCGGTGAAAATTTGAACTCAATTGGTCGTCGAAGTTGCAAGACAATAATGGAAGGAAAAACACCCTTGCCCGACGAAGTTGTGTGCTTTCAGATGCTTGATTTCGAGACCTCAAAATCTACTTGGAAGTCAAATTCAAATATTCTAGTGGAAAATTACTTCTTTTTCGAAAACCACATTACTTTAGAGGGAGCCCTTTCTCACATTACCAACAGCTCTCCATTAATCGTTAACGAGTAAGTTTTTATGCTTACAACTATTTTAAGTACCTACCAATAGTGTCCAGTGCCTTTAAACTATTACTTGTCAAAACCTCATAACTGTGTTTAACATCATCATGCTCAATAGTGCAATTAAAAACCTTGTACAAACTACATCACCTTCTGAGGACTCATTAATCCTCGAGCAAACAAGCAAACCATTTATTAATGTTTGTTGAGAGGTACTTATAAGCCAAGGATTGACAAAAGAAAAACTATCGTTGCGTATATTTTGTATCTTCTTTTGATTTAAAGGGAATGTGGAGCGATAAACAATAAGACTATGTCATATATTTGATGTACTTTTATCTTAGTTTTTTTTAGGTTTAGGGAAATAAATAAAAAATTAATAAATAAAAAACTAAATTTGTGAAAATTTAATTTCAAAAGGTGAATTGGGTTTTTGAAGATATCGCTGCAAATCTGGCGCTGTTAAGTCCATCAAGGAAGAATAATTTGGAATTTGAATACACAATATGATAAATTTTTCTGATAACACTTTTCTCAAACTGAAATTTTGATGGATAACAAATTGATATCTTTTTTCTACTACATCACTTGTTTAGATAATTCTCAAAATGCTTTATACACTGTACTATCGAAGGCCGTTGTACTAACAAAAGTAAGTTTTCATTACCATTAGGATTGATTACCAAACATAATATTTATCTTCCGTACTGGAGCCAATTTTCATTAAGCAATGACAAATTGTTAGTAAGCCCCTACTACCATAGTGATTTGTATTGTGACATCACACTTTACTAATAGCAACTCAATTGATTTGCTGTTAGATTAATCTTAGCTCTTTGTGAAATCATCCCTAGGTCTCCCCCCCCCCCAAATAAAATAAAAAAAAAAAAAAAAAACATCTTAAAGTGGCATTTACATCACAATATTACTTAACAATGCAAAACACATCGTTCATAATATAATAAGTAAACTTCCAAAAAAGAAAGAGAGCTCTTTAGTCAATGTAAGTGTCTAACGTAAATTTTCCTCATTCAAAAAAAGGAATTATACGGAAGATTCATGCAACTCCTTTTAAGACATGATCATTAAAAACACTTGTATAAGATGCTTTTAAATTTGAAGTAAGAAAAGCTTTTAACCTAATGTTGTTGTACTTTTCTCTCGACGTTTACAATCGCAAGTAACCCGAGACACTAAAGTGGAAGAGTAAGACTGTCTAGAAAATTGCCAAGAAAAACGGCGTAGAATTCTTAAGAAGACTGCCTCTTAGAGAGCTGCGTCTTCGAGGCAACCCATGCAAAAGAAATGCTTCTAGTCGTAGGCATATTGATTTCATACGGTTCTTGGGAGACTTTTAAAAGCAGTAAAAGCTTGTCTTCCCCGCCCATCATTGATTCTCTAGAGACTATTAAATCCATGGAGGTAAATTTAAACTGTCTCTATTGCTGTCATTTCCCGCCAATTAATTATCTCGTTATTAAACTGGACACTGTGCACTTGTGGTGTCTAGCAAGGTTGTCTAGAACAAATGTTATGCAAGTGTTAAATTTGAAACCTCTGCGAACAATTTGATAATAAGTTACACTAAGCTCAAATTATTTGTTTGTCGTCATGGTGACAAGTAATTGTTGCACGAGGAAGCCTCGGGAAGTATTGTGTAAGCTCCATGTTGGATTATTACTCGTAATTTTAGCATTTCATATGCCCAGATGTACCACCATATCTCTCACATTGTATTCCGTCGTTCATATCCACACAAAATGATCTAGTAGTGTAACAAGTTTGCCTTCTCCAGAGTGAGAATTGTTGACGTTATTTTGACAGATTAACTTGAAATGATATCATTTTGTTGTGCAAGGTGTAATACAGCTCATTATAAAATGCAACCAGACACAGTTCATGGTCAACCTTTATACTAGCACAGAGCCTGGTGTGCCTCATTAGTTGGAGGTTTTGTTGCAAATTTTATTGTGTGATAATGACTACGGTTATTTATTAAAGGAACACGTTGCCTTGGATCGGTCGAGTTTGGTCTTTGAAAAGCGTTTGTAACCGTTTTTATAAAGTGCATATGGGTAGAAAGATGTTGTAAAAGTAGAATACAATGATCCACACTTAAACAAGCCTCGAAATTGCACGGTTTTCTTTTTACCTCGTCGACTAACACGGTCGGCCATTTATGCTTGCATTTTGTGCACAAATGCATAGCTGTTTCGTTAATAACATTTTCAAACTTCAAATCCCTGATGCATATTTAACATCTAGGCCTATTATTTTCAACTGAATTTGAAATTTGTGTTTATGTTATGACCTACATATACAGCCAATTTTAAAAAATAATTTAGATTATACCATGTTCAGTTAGCAATTTACGACTTAAAAGTGCATAAAAAATTAAAAATCATAAAAAATCTTGTGATGGCGTCATCATGACGTCATTTCACAATTCACAAGAATAATATTCTTAATCCCCAATGCAAAACTGAAGTTGTTGCAGTACTCGCTGCTTAAAACACATTCAACAGGATTCTAACTGCCTCTATGCTCAAGATGTTTCAATGATACCTCAGTACTTGCTAATCAAAGAGGCAAAATTATGATGATGATTTCTCCACACTGTAGACTCCCTGCCAGGCACACCCTGGGGGACCTACTTGGAGAAATCGGAGCTAAATGTCATAAGTCAGTCTGTGAAGCACTGCCTTCATTTAAAGACACTGGACACTATATTGGCAATTGTCAAAGACCAGTCTTCTCACATGGTGTATCTCAACATGCATAAAATAACAAACCTGTGAAAACTTGAAATCAATTTGTTGTCGAAGTTGCGAGATAATAATGGTTGAAAAAACACCCCTGTCACACGAAGTTGTGTGCTCTCAGATGCTTTATTTCGGGAACTCAAAAAATCTTATTCGTAGGTCTCAAAATCAAATTCCTGGAAAATTACTTCTTTTTCACACAATGTTTTATACTATCAACAGCTTCCCAGTTCTCGTAAGTTTTTATTCTAACAATTATTTTGAGTAATTACCAATACATGTGTAGTGTCCACTGCCTTTAAACAGTCGAGACACCTACAGACCTACTATTACTATCTCAAGATTGTGTCATCTTCTTCAAGTCTGTTGCATCTCAGGAATAATATCCTTGACTAATGAGGCAGGACATCAACTCTGACATATCAAACATTGGTGTAAGGATAATGAACCAAAATGATATTATTTATGATTCATAAATACCTCAGACAGTTTCGCTATTCCTATTGGTAGAGAGCACGTCATGTGGGTGTGTATAAACCTTTGTTTATGACCAGCAAAAAGTGTTGAAACATGGGCGTGATAGCAAGGTTGCACCTGTGCTTATAAGACAGTTTCTTCATTTCTATTGGTCGATAGGTTCTTGATAATTTACCTCAACTTCGTCTCGGTAAAATTATCAAGAACCAGGCCTCGTTGGGTTTAAACCACTAGTTGAAAACCTCTTCACCACACATTGATTCCCTTATTTAGCAGACTTTGCTGGCTATTTTAAACAAACTTGCTGATTTTTAAAAGGGCACAAAACTGCCTGTCAAAACACAAACAGAAACATACGTTTTCCTTTTTTAATTGTAGACTCTATGTCAACATGGGAATTTGTATACAATGTAATTGGAAATTAAAATTTAGGAAACAACCTTTATGTTAAATTCCTTTTTGGTTTCTGAAGATGGTCTCAGCAGCCGTTCATGGTTCCTACGTGAATTTTAGTACAGGGCGCTATGAGCGGCTGATGGTCTCTAGGTTCAAAAGGAAGAGGGGGGGGGTTGAAATTAAATGTGTGACCTTAGTGGTAGTCCTTGCTTTCTGTTTTAAATGTACAAACAGGAAACTAACCTGAGTGCACCAACTCTTTTTTTTTCTTCCTGTGGTTTCTTCATAAGATATGGTGGTAACAAGAAGGAAATGCCCTAGTAGCGCTTTATAAGTCTTGTTTATTATTTATTATTATTATTAGCAAGTACTCATGTCCATTGTACATGTAGCTCTCCGGTTACAATAAACGTATTAAAACAAATAGATTTTTGTTGTTGTTTTTTTGTTGTAATTTCTCACTAAAATAATAAAAGACATTCTAGCTAGAAGACTTCTATTCTATCTAAAAGCACACAAGTTTGTCCAACAAGGGTGTTTTTCTTTCATAATTTCCTCGCAACTTCGATGACCAATTGAGCCCAAATTTTCACAGGCTTGTTATTTTATGGTTATGATGGGATACACCAAGTAAGAAGACTGGTCTTTGACAATTACCAATAGTGTACCTTCCCTTTAAGATTGAATATAATTTGTTACCCTCACACTAATGTGTATTCAGCACTTTATACACCTGTACTTGACAAGTTCTTTGAGATCCACAGGGAAATCACTCGAGTGGGATTTGAACCCACGGCCTTTGCATTGTTAGAGCAGATGTCTTGATATCTAAACACTAGACAACTGAGCTAGACTGGTGGCTAGAGGAAGTTCAAATTCTACATACATTTGTAAATGTATGTGATAGCAGCGGGTAATGCAAAAATGTGGTGTTTGTTTTGCATCGGGGATAAATATAGAGTTCAAACATTGTGTCATAACCAAGCGACGCTGATAACTTGTTCAGATCATTCACATCAAATAAAATACTAAATATCTTGTTTGTAATTATTCACATCTGAGAAAAAATCAACATATTAACATTTCTAAAACGGATCTGTACTGTATAATGTATGTCATACAATAAGTGTGTGTTTGCTAGCCCACAGCAGTGTACAAATACTACAATACAATGCCATGATGATCAGATGATGTTAGAAGTGCAAGGCCTGTGAATCGATCCATACCCATAATTAATGAACATGATATAAAAAATGAATTTTGTTTGTGTTCATATTTTATTAAAATTATTGATCAGTACCGTTTCGCTAGTAGGTGTTAAATAGCACTACATCTAGTTCACGACTAGTGGTCGTTTTAGATGACACTAATTTATGCTTTTTCTTGTGCTTCCTCCATTGTTAATTTCTTGCTTAGGCCTACGTATTTTCATGAGTTTTAAGACCTGTTTTTCTTGAACTTTACTGCATGTTAAGATGAGAAGAGCTTAATTGACCAGGGCTCAATTTTGTACACTGGACAGCAGGCCAGAGGTCAGTAATTTTTAATGTCGGGCCAGTAAACTTAAGTCCAGCGGTTTTATGTTTTTCAATTGAATGATCTTACTGTGTCATATGTTGAACAGAAAGACATTATGTTCAAATTTAGACCCTGAATCTGATAAAGTACTTTTCAATATTTAATACTATAATGAATAGGGCCTACTTAAAATTACCCAAAAGACAAATGAGATAGGCAGTGACATCATAGTTTCAATGCACGTTGTCAGGACTCAAGATGTTTTTTTTTTCTCATTTTGATTCCAATCTTGTGGCAATAAATTTCTGGCCCAATAACATTTTTGAGCAGCAAGTACTGCATTCTTATGGATTTTTCGCCCTAATTGGAACACTATCCAGCTGTTCACTGAGTGTAAGTGTGATCAGAAGGCGTACACAGACCTGTTTTACAGGTTGAATGCCAAGTCTGTGTGATAAACAATGAGTCAAACAGAAACTCTTTAACCTTACAGAAAATTTCATTATTTGGTGACAGCTTTTATTGATTTTAAAACACTAGACTAAAAAAGGGTCAACAGGGAACTATGAAATTTGCATCTGAAAAGCTTTCACAACACAATTTTAATCCAATGTTGTAGGAATTACGACACAGTGCACTAAAGGAGAAACACTTGTTGCCAATGAATGAACTGTATAAAATAATTTCATGTGTGGGTTGATTCATACTACAGTACATGTTTGTTTGTATACATGTAGGCCTATATAACTTTCAGTGAGTGTGGTGTGTACATGTGAGTGTTTGAGAAAACAAATCAATAGGCATTTACAGATAAAAAAGGACATTGTGATTGTAAGGTTTTTAAAATGTATGCTTTCATTCCACATTGAACTAAAATACATCCTTTGAGGCATTATATCCACAAAGGGTGAAATAACCCTGAAAATTATTCACTGGCTTGGTATTTTTTATAGCTAATTTGATTCTTTATTTCTTTATGTATCGATTTGTATTTCTATATTTTTATGCCAGTGTAAAGTCTAATAAAACTAAACTAAACAGAATCACAAATTCTGAAACTTGAAAATTCAGTACTCTCCATAACATTCATGTAGTAGGCAACTAATGCATTACTGCAGGGCCCAATATGAAATGAAAGTTGTGGATGTTTATTTTCATTCAAATGACAACTTTGCTTGACTTGACAATCCAAGTTACCAAACCAAACTTGCATTCAGCGTCCCTGCAGATTGAATAATTGTCTCAGAAGGTAGGACTTCCTGTGTAAACCTCTCGATAATTTTAAATCAGCTCGTAAAATCAACTCAACCTCGTCACATTCTGTGAACAGAGGCGTAAAATTGGATTAAACCTGGCCTTACAAATTACATACAATGTCTTAAATTTAATAATTCCATTTGCCGTCTGGTAAGACCATCACATCACTCGCTTCAACAAATAAAATATCCATCGTTGATATTGAGTTTAAAAATTACCGGAGCTATTTTCAGCAACATTTAGTGAATTTATTTTGTCTTATTTTATTTTCTGACAGTGTCCATTGTACCCTTCGGAAACTCCAGAAGTGAAAGTATTATTTTTGTTAAAATGCTACGTCTTTCGTTTATTATTCCTTCTTTCAAGTGACTTACCAAGGACACAAACAATCCTCAGTGGTTACTGCGACTCGAAAACTGTCTGTAATTGTAATTAAATTATTTGTTATCAATTTTTTTTTCATCGATTTCATTTAACTTCCTATACTCTGTAGCAGTTTTTAATTTTCAATTTATTTATTTATTTTTCTGCTTGGTTGCAAAAAAAAAAAAAAACTTGGTAATTCACAACTCTGGCAATTTTTAACACGTTCTAACAAGTGTTACTATGACATCAGTTCATAATGTATTATTCCAGATTCGTGTCGGGAAATCTACATGTAGATGTGACTTTTTGTATTTTTATTCCACATAAAAGAATTTCAAATTGCAATAGGACTTTCAATCAGAATTTTCCGTAAAATTTGCTCAAAACAAAGTGTTTTAAACGTATTGAATGCATTCCCTGACATGTCTAGCACGTATTTTTACACAGACTAGATACATGTATCATCATCAAAAGGTTCGTAACATTGCATCATGGATGACAACAGCAACTCGTCTGCAGATGATCCAACCCTCAATTGTTATGTCTGCATTGTCATGGCAACTGTTTACTCCTGCACCATTTTAGAGCAATTTTCTTTGTTTTTATGGTGAGACTCTATAGGGTAATTTACACCAGGAGCTATCATATGATATTTTTTTTTTTTTTATTGTTACCCTTTAGGCCCGTAAAGAGTAAGATTAGAACAGTACAAAGTCCCAACCAACCTTTTCCCCAAGAATTACTTTAAAAAAAAACAATGGTGCATATTTTATTAATGAATTACTTGATGCTGAAGAATCCATCCCATTCAATATTAATGTGTTTTCACATCATTACTGGTAATGCTTGAAGTCATAAATTGTGACCTTTAGTAATGGATGTCGTTAAAAAAGTATATCAATTATTTACAATCAGCAGAGTGGACTTTTGGCAAATAAAAATTATCGCTCTTGCATTTATAAATTAGTGATATAGGTTGGACTCTGGGGTCTTACAATTTGTAAAATTTGTCAGATTTATAAATTATAAAATGGACAATGCTTAAGTACAGTCACAACAAAAGATTAGACTTTGCCATTGTTGATTTCAAAACAAATCACTTTTAAAAACAACTCACACTGGTTGGCATGGTGGGCCGAATGTTAGCAAAACATTCAATCGTGTTAACAGACGTTCTGACCAACATTTTTTGCAAACTTTCATGTGACTATAGTGTCTCCCATGATCGGTTGCTTCAAATGCTTCGGACAAATTCATTGCTATTTTTTAACAATTTGTGACATTTTACAAACTGTTGCCAACTGTGTTTTTTTTGCATACAGCTTTCCATAGTTTTCCAGCCTCGGTTGGCAAAAAATCAGGCTGTGGCGTTGCACTAGAAAAGTCTATATTGCTGAGTGCTTCGAAAATGGCAATGTTGGCTATTTCGCAATTTCAACAATACCTCATCTCATCTCACGAGCATTTGAACAAATTTATGAATCTAGAAAATTACTTGAAAATTATATGTACCTGTTGGTGGAAAAATATTATTACAAGAATCATATAATATAACAAGATAATATATTATAACTAACTGCTTTTTGTCTGTAATTTAAAACGCAAACAAAATGAATATCTTTAACAGTTCAATGCATTTTGATAACATTATTAGTTATGGATAACTTTCCGTATGGCGCCACCACTTTTTCACTCATTTTTACAAAAAGGGTTATCTAATTGAGGTAAATAAGATACTATTAGTTCATATCGAATGAAAAAGTGGTGGCGCCATACGTATCATTGTATCAATCTTTGAACTAAATTGACTCTGATCTTGATCAAATTAGGAAATATGCTTACCTAGTCAGCAGTTATAATTTAGAAGTACAGACACAGGAATACAACTACACTACGAATTTTACGATGGAATGTCAACGTGCTCATGGAGGTTGAATTATAGGTTGAATTGAATTATTAAAAGTTAAACAAAAAAGTAATTGATAAACTCTTCTTGAGTGAATATTTCATAACTTGAACTTGTTCTTACCAAGAACTTGCCGATTTTTGTCTGAGCTGATATGAGAGCACCGGCCCAATCTTTCACGGCTGTCATCCACGGCACTTCGAGGTCCGGGCTCTTGCCGTTGAACACCGGTCCATTGAGGCTCGGCGTCGGCGGCGAAGCATCGTGTACACGCCGTTTGCAACTTATCAAGACCACAAGACGGAAAATCAAAATGGTCACAAATCCTCCGAAAAAGGTGACGAAACTCGAACTCAAAAACACAAACCAGTACCGAAGTCTGCACTCGTCTTCAGGACAGCCAGTCTTGAAGCACTGTTCTTCAGTTAAATTAACAAACGACATCTTTGCTGCGTAGTTTCGGGGCAAACTTTCGGGGTTACATTTTTCAGAATTTCTAGCATAACAAGTTCGTGTGGAACGTTGTTTGTTGAACGTTGCTACACACACGCACAATACACGACACGTAAACACATGTAATAATCGCATACACTCAACACTCGAGCTCTCAATGCCGAAACTTTCACTTCGCTGGTGCACAGCTTAAAATAAGAACCAAACGAGCTCTGAATTCCGTTACCAATGAAACGTAGGTGACATTGCCTGATTGAAAGTAAATAGAGGGCGCTAGAGTTAATAACGTTCAATGAGTTTTTCTTTAGTTTTTATCGGGCCGATCCGACAGGCAAAAGCTAGGACCGCTCAAAATTTCCATAGGTCTCTTATTCAGAAAACTTGAGTTTGATTGACTAGACGAATCCACTTTAGATGAAGAAAAATTAGCATAAATTTTAATTAAATAGGCGTCTATGTGCAGAAGGAGAAATTTGACACCGTTATACAGGGTGTTTCCAAAAAAAAAAGTATACGCTTAGAAAAAAATAATAACAATGTATCCCAAGAATGGATTTGGAACAGCTGGAAATGGAACAACTGCACATGAGGATTGATTTGGTAAGAATTAAAAAGCTGGGACCTTTGGTCCACCGATATTTGGTGACAGATTTGGGATACTTGTTTCTTTATGTAAACACCCTGTAGAGGAATTTACTCTTTAACTAATTGTTTCAAGTTGCAATTAACTTTTATAAGTTGACTCGTTCTTGTGTCTTTCCATTATGAGAGAATTAAAGGAAAGGGAATGGGGGAAAACAGCCGGAAGCAGACAATGCTCTGGGAGGCAGCATTGCTGAAGTATTGAGTTTTCGAGCGATTTCAAAATGTTCTGAAACATTCCGGGTTCAAAATCAACTTTCGGGTAACAATGGTCGTGGCCACAAGCCGTCTCACCTCAGTGCATCATGCACATCGAACAGTAACTAAATTTTTCCAACCGGGGAAACTCTTGTGTTTTTCATGTTAAAAGTTAAGTTTTTCATATTTATGGCTCAATAGAAAACACATTCTGATTTTTTCCAACGACCACCATTTTTTGAGATTAGACCATACGGCACTATTTGGTTTTAGATGCGCGTGATGAAGACAATGAAATCTGATGGGGTGAACAACTTCATTTTTGTGAATCACAATTTTATTGATTAATTCTGCAATTCGGGTTGCGTTTATCCCCCTGTGAAAGTTTAAATTATTAAACAAACAAATGTGACCCGCTCTAACGAAATGAGGAATGTCTAGTGAATTTCACATTTGCATATTTCATAATATTCCAAACAAGCAAATCTTAATATTTTAAATGAAATAAAAATCAAGATCATACGACCTTCCTGTCTGAACCAATGTGGAATTTTCGACGCCCTTGACGCTTAATTTTACGACCCGTTTTGGAAAACACAAACTCCATAAAAATTAATTTGAAAAAACGCGACGTCTCACACACTCATTAAAATAATATTAATATTTTTGTTTACGATAATGAAAACATCAATTTTTAACCCCCCGTAGTCAGGCAAACAAAATTACCAAAATGAACAAACAACTCAACGAGAAGTTAGATTATAATGTGTAGACAATTTCACCAATAAGTTTGACAATGTTTACCTGAAATTTTAGAGCAATTTGCGTTGATATTTCCAACTTGAAATGCGAGTTTTGTTCCGTCAAGTCAAAACATTGTAAAGACAGCTGTCACTCAGCGCATAGCATCAATCCCCACGGGTATACTCGGCTTGAAGACCCGGGAACATTCGCAATTTCCCCGTGCATGTTTCTCATGATTTTAGCGAAATTTCTTACCCAGCATGAAGTTTAACTGAAAGATTATTCCTTTAACATTCAGAATTATTTTGGTTTGGAACAATTCAACCTTGAAAAACCACAAAACAATGATGGAAATTAGACACTGTTTTCCCAACGTTCGATAAACATTCCACTGTTCCATACGTCGTACGTGTAGCAAAGTTTGTGCATGGTACCCGCGCAGTCTTCGTGTGTACATTGTCGTATTACCAGCGCTGCAACTAGCTATGGCAACAAGACCGGGTCGGGTGATCGGACTCTCACGCTGCATGGATAAACAACGCCTCGGTCTGTGAGCCATACTAAATCTCGCGACGCGGATTTATGAATGGGAGATGTCATCGCTGATAAAACAGGGTTTGCCTTTGGTGACCTTTGAACCCCTTTCAGTGTTGACACATGTTTTTGGTGGCTATATTTAGACACCTCTAATCTTTGGCTTTCCAATGGTACTCTTGGTGGCGCTATGCAAGTTGTGTGAAAAGTTTTGCGACGCTCGCCAAATTTGGTGTTTTCAATGAATGTTCGCTGTCTGTCCCGTGGGATTTGGAACATTTTTGGATAATTACGTCAAGAACATGGCTCAGAAATCGTCTGTTTTTACATCTTTAGTAATCTTTTGACGAAAAGGTAAGACCATTGTAAGTTTAATCAAGATTTAGGCAACCTAAAAGTGTAGTAATAAAAAAATTAAAAAATTCAATAATTTTCATTAATTGTTTGTTATGATTATGTTCGGTGTCAAATTACACGAAATGAAACTTTACTAGACATTCCTCATTTCGTTGGAGCGGGTCACAAATTTTAATCTTAAATCCAGTTCATTCCCGCCCCGCCCCCTTAATTCACCTTCTTCAACCCCCCACCCCCCCCCCAGAAAAAAAAGTTTCGATAGCGCGCCCCCAAAAGTAGAAAATTAGCTAGTTTCCAAGATGGCGAGTGAAACTGCGTTGTTGAGTGGGAAGCCGTGCATTACAGCGGGTTGTGGTAATACGTCTCGGTTACAATGTCCTACGTGTATCAAACTGAGTATACAGGGATCTTACTTCTGCTCTCAGGTACTCAACTGCAAGTGGTCTTCGTTTATAATTATACATGTTTTAATTTAACGTAAAATTTGTCGTGCGCGCGGCGGCAGCATGTGTCTGGTTTGCGCAGTTTTCGAAGATGACCTTTTTCAACTTCGCGCAAGCCATAGTTTTTTTTACGACGCAAGCTTGAGTTTACAAATGAAATTGCGCGAATGCAAATTGTCTTGCGCGAATTAAAACGGACATCGGTAAACAAAATACTTGGGTCTGGGTTGGGGCATGGAGCAATAAACTAGATTATTGCTCCATGGTTGGGGGAACCAGGGGTAGTAAGGGGGGGGGGGGGGAGGGGGTTGTGATTTGGCACTGGCTCTTAGCTCCATCACGACAGTATCTGAGGATAACTTTCCGCACCTCACCACCACTTTGTCACTAATTTAAACAAAAAGGGAAATCTCATTGAGGTAAATTAGAATTAGATACTATCGAATGAAAAAGTGGTGGCGCCATACGGAAACTTTTCCGTATCTGACTATAGGACTATATAGGCTACACAATTGTACCAGTTAGTTAGACGTTACATACAGGGAAATAGCATTTTTTGTTATTAATTTAATTTAAATTTTGAATTGTGGAGGGGGGGGGGGTGTCGGGGTGTTACAATTTCATACAATTATCAGCCTCTTAGTTAGTACAGAGGCAGAGCGTTCAGAGCAGAGTGTCACAAGACTGGTGAAATTTGACATCTTGACCTTTAACTAATGACTTTTTTTACTTGACTTTTGACTTTAGTTAGACAAAAAAAATACTTTGGTGCTTGATCCTTTTACCTGGTTATGGTAATGGTTCATTTCTTTTAAGTTTTCATTAATTTTGTCTCGTCTGATTTTGTTTCAGGAATGTTTCAAGGGAAATTGGAATGCTCACAAAGAGGTTCACAAAAAGGAAAGAATCAATCAGCAATTGAACACTAGAACCTACAACCCGTGGCCTGGATACATGTTCACAGGAAAACTGCGCCCTCATCCTTTGGTAAGAAAAGGTCTCCTGACATATTGTGATGATTGTAACCCTCCATCCTCCCATCAGTCGGAGGGTAACGAGACAACATGCACAAGACTCGACAACAAGAGCAATTTTGACCAATGTTGACAATGTTGACCAATGTTCACAATGTTGACAATGTCACTAAGTTTTCACGGCTTTCAAAAATCATGATTCTAAGAACTCTGTTTGATCATCAATGTCTAATGAATCCAGAAGCCTCCCATATCCTGAAAATCTACCAAGTAGATACACATGGTGTTATCGCAAACCAAATAATATACATAAGAAAAGGTCATCATGAGTGGAATAAAATGTTAAAAACAAAAGAAATAATTATCTTAAACCAAATCCATTGGGATTTTTTACATGCATTTTAGTGTGTTTAAGTTGTTTTTGTGTGCGCTATTTTTTGTTCCAGTCTCAGCCACGTACTGTTCCAGATCATATAGGAAGACCAGATTATGCAGATCATTCTGAAGGTATGTAGGGAAAACATGAGTCTTTAAAAGATTAAACTGGTCTTTGACAATAAGGTGTCCTGCGCCTTTAATAAAGGCGCTGGACACTATGGGTGTCAAAATAACGAGGAATGAAGAGTTGTTGATAGTATAAAACATTGTGAGAAACCGTTTATTGGTTTCATTTTATGTGTTAATTCGAGCAGGTTATCCAGCAAGTGAGATGGCTGTTAAAGGAAGCACACAGATCAAGTGTTTGCCGGCAGAAGATATTGAAGGTCTAAGAGTAGCTTGCAGGGTGAGAATCCAGTCCTTTCTATGTTTTGCTTCTGTTGTTGATTTTTAAATGATATTTCAGCCTTGTAGTCAGACTTGCCTATGAATTTGTCCTTTTAATACGGTCTGAACCACCCATTAAATAAAATAGAATGTTTCTTTATCATAAAGATGCAAATTATTTCCCTCTTTTTCATCTTGAGCGGCGCCTTTGAACGGTTTTACACCAGATTTAGTGCGGCTTTATAAATGCTGTGTAATTATTATTATTATTTTTAATATCTCAAAGGCTATTATTATTTTTGGTCAAAAATCAATTTATTCTCTGTCATACGAGATCTGAAAATCTGAAAACAACAATTGAAATGTTTCTTTTCAGCTCGGAAGAGAAGTTTTAGATATCGCTGCTGCTATGGTTAAACCTGGTGTTACAACTGATGACATTGATGAAGCTGTGCACAAAGCCTGTGTAGAGAGGAATTGCTATCCTTCACCATTGAACTATCATAAATTCCCTAAGTCCTGTTGCACGTAAGTTAATAATGATATTAAAGTTTATAAAGCACACATTCTAAAATACTCGTATGAAGTAGTTGTTGCTACGTAAGCTCATGTAGTTTTTTTTATGTAATTAGTTAGTCTTTCAGTGCTACCAATACCTTTTTCTGTTGTACCGTCAAAAAGACATTTTTTCATACTTAATTATTCTCACTCTTTTTTTTGCAACTTTTCTTTAAGGTCAGTGAATGAGGTCATATGTCACGGCATACCAGATAAACGCCCAATGGAAGATGGAGATATTATGAATGGTGAGAGTTATCAGACACTGTAAAACTCTCTCAAATGTCATATTAGTTTTTCGTTTTTTATGATGAAGTAGTGTTTTATGCAAGTTGGCCACATGCGAGCTCAATGCCAGTCTCGGTAAGTGGCTTACTGCAGAATTCTGTGCTTACGATCAAGATTCCCAGCTTACGTGCAAGCACCGAATTTATGTGCTAGTGTAGAGTGCCTAGTAATGCTGAGTACGCACTCGCAGACGCCAACAATCGCCGCTAACCTGTTAAATACGCTTGCCGTAAGCACAGAATTCCCGGCTTCCGCAAGCTTCAATTCTGTGCTTAGGGTTTAACAGAGCCATAAAATTGGGCCCAAGTTTCACGCTCAACACCCTTCTAATGGAGGAACCAGGTCAGACACACTAGCGGCACATTTACCATTAAAATATCTGTAGAAACAACAGAGGCTAAAAACTGTTGACTTTTCTCTTGTTTTTATACTTCTGTACCTGCAGTTGATATTACTGTTTATCACAATGGTTTCCATGGCGACTTGAACGAGACATTCTTCGTCGGCAATGTAGACGAGAAGAGTAAAGAACTGGTAGCCGTTACCCACAAGTGTCTACAGCTAGCTATTGATGAAGGTAACAATAATAATAGTGGCTTCTTATACAGTGTCCATACCCATCACTCAGTGACGCTGAAGGTGCTTTAACATTCAGTATTTTCCTGCAAGGTATTGTGGTTGCCAGAATTTGAACATTTTTTGTGATTGTTTTTTTTGTCTCTGAATGGCAAGGATCTATTTGGGTGTTACATAAAAACGAAAAATGAACTTTTGCATTTTGTGCAATAGAGAGAATAATATTGATTGGAAACTTTTAAAATTAATTTCAGCTGTTTTGGTTCTCAACGTGAAAATATTCTCACCATTGCACTCCTTAAAGGCAGTGGACACTATTGGTAATTACTCAAAATAATTGATAGAATAAAAACGGTATAAATAGTTGTTGGCCCTAACGTTTCGACCCTAGTAGAGTCTTTCTTTAAGGCTAAAAACGAGCAATGGAGATGGAGAGCTGTTGTTAGTATAAAACATTGTGAGAAACGGCTCCCTCTGAAGTAACGTAGTTTTTGAGAAAAAAAAAAAAATTTCCACTCAAATATTTGAATTTGATTTCGAGACCTCAAAATTAGACTTTGAGGTCTCAAAATCAAGTATCTGAAAGCACACAATTTCGTGTGACAAGGGTGTTTTTTTCTTCCATTATTATCTCACAACTTCGACCACCAAATGAGTTCAAATTTTCACAGAATTTTCACAGGTTTGTTATTTCGTGCATATGTTGAGATACACCAAGTGAGAAGACTGGTCTCTGGCAATTACCAAACGTGTCCAGTGTCTTTAACATTCATTCTGTAAATTACAAAATATTGTTATCTTAAGTTTTGTTATTTTGGATAGTTCACATGTATTTGTGGGACCCAGGGATGAGATTGTTCAGACTTTTGGCTGAATTCAGACTTTTTATGTAGGCCTGGTGAAGAAAATCAGACAATATTTTTTTCCACAAACAAAGAAATCCTGCTCATTGGTCTACTTCTCTAGTGCTTTGGACACTGTTTCTAAAAAGCTCCTTGGAATCTATAACCCCAGGGGTTTCCAAAAGGTAGAAATGGCATCATTTCAACATACCTTTGAATTTGTATCCAAGTTTCAGACTTTTTCGTTGGTAATGACTCTCACCCCTGTATATCTAACAGTGAGACCTGGCGTACGTTATCGTGAGATGGGAGACATCATCCAGAAACATGCCCAGGCTCATAAGTACTCGGTGGTACGAACTTACTGCGGTCATGGTATTCATAGGTTGTTCCATACTGCTCCAAGTGTTCCTCATTATGCAAGTAAGTTCAATTTTTTTCTTAAAATAGTTTTGCGTTGACAAAGAAAAAACTTACTTGAACTTTTACACTGCATTCAGTGTTGTAGCCACAGTTGGCGGTGCCGGGCTTGACTGCCCAGAACTAACAAATTTCGCCGTGTAATGTTTATGAATACTTATTAAAACTACAATAATATACATAATAAAATAACTTGAGCGGTCGCACGTAACCCTCCCCAATACATTAAAAGTTAATGATATTTTAACAGTAGGTTTTAAAGTGGATTTTTGTTTAGTAAAAACTTTTTCTTCTTTTTAAAATAAAAAGGTTCTTCTTACTTGGGAATACTTCGGTGTCGAGTGCTTACAATAAACCGTGGACTTAAAAGCTACCTAAATAAAGATCATATTAAATTTTCCAATTTGCTCTGACAAATAATTTGACCTGTTTTTAAATTAATTTTAATAACATTATTGTTTTTACATTTTTAAAGAAAAATTACTCTCAAATTAATGAGCCCCTTACGAACACAATAACTTGGTACACATAAATAAAGTATAACTTCCAGTGCAGTCAAGTTGACGTTGCAATTCATGTTGAGTTTTGAAATAGCGACAATCGGAAATCAAGCAGTTGGTATACAACAGTATACTTTTAGTTTAAAAAAATTTAAAAAGAAATTGACGGACCAGTCAAAAACCTGGCGGACCAGTGAAAAAACAAGCCAGCTGGTCCTGCTGGCCAGTTGAAAAAAAAAGTTAAGGGCAATCCCTCCATATATCTATGTTTCCTAACCACTGGATGTTGACACTTTTGAAATCCTTATTACTTATCATAAAAAACAAACAAATCTTGAAAAATTTCTTATTTCTCTACAGAGAACAAGGCAACAGGTGTGATGAAACCAGGTCATGCTTTCACCATTGAACCAATGATATGTGAAGGTACGGTGAATAAACGACGACTTTTAACTCTAAGTGCCTGTTAAGTTTTTTTGTTTTGAAAATAAAATGCATAGCTTGTTGAGGTTTTGCTACGTTCTGTATGAGAATATGTGACACTATAGTTGCTGTTTATTTGTTATGGTTGGTATTTTTTCAATTGTCCAGGTTCATGGAGGGATGACACCTGGCCGGATAACTGGACAGCAGTCACTCAGGACGGTAAACGGTCAGCCCAGTTTGAACACACGCTCTTGGTGACCGAGACTGGATGTGAGGTTTTAACGGCCAGAAGAGAAAAGAACGGTCAGCCGCACTTCTTAGATCAGATGTAAATGTCGACTACTTAAGGACGCTGGCTTCTTTCACAAATGTTCAATGTTACAAATACTTACACTGTAAAATTTCAGAAATATACGATCTTTACTTTCAATACATTTGTCATTTTAGGTTTTAGAATTGCAGAAATAAAAACATGGGTGAAGTACCAATGGGTTTATGTAATTGTAATATAGGGCTAGATAGCTCATAAAAAAGTTAACCTATTTGAAAGTAGATTACTTTTTCATGAGTAGATTAGGAACGGGCAATTGAATAATTTAAAGTTTCAGAAACTCTCTTGGATGGGTCAGACTATCATAATGTTGGTTATTTTTGTATAAATGACGTGGTGTTTTATAAGCATTTGGGTAGAGGATTGAACGCAAGAATGTTGATAAGATCCCGCCATGGGTTGAAAATAAAGCATTTTCAAATTACAAATAATTATATTGTGTTAAGGACACTAGGATCCAGTGAGGTTTGTGGAGACACCATGTAAGAAAAGCTCATAAGAGCTGTGGAGGAACTGAGAAAAACCAGTAGTTTAAGAAATCATTCAGGCCTGTATCATTTTTGAAAGAGCAAGGGCACCAAGGCATTTTGAGGAAAACAATTTCCACTGGAGCATTTCAAGGGCACCAAGGCAATGACTAGGGGGCATGGAGGCAATCGCCATCGTTGTCTCCGTGAAGTGTCCGGCCTGTGTTTCAACATTCTCCTAAAGACAATCGGAGCATACTGATCGAAATATCAAGTTGTTAGACCACGGGTTCTTCTCAGAACCAACACGGCTCATGAAGAGATTTGTTACATGGTCTCTCCACAAACCTCACTTGGTTGTTTCTTCACCACGCACTGTTTCAAATCCTACACACTAAAGTAAGCCGTTACTACTTTGATATGATGACTAAAGAAAACAATAAATAATTACAATTTCATTTCTTTGCCTCATGTTTTTTTATTGTGTTTCATTTTCAATGACTATCAAGTATCAAACCAATCATATTCATAGGCACAGATCACATGGTCATGTTTAACATTCATATTATTTAATATTTGGGATCTATGTCAATTTATGTGCTTTGATTAACGAATTAACAAAGGCCTTGAGCCGCTCTAGAAGGGGGGGCACACCCATTTGGCTCTGGTAAGGGGCATTTCTAAGAGGAAACAGTCAATTTGTACTGGAACTTTGCAAAGGACACCACAACTAAAGCACAGTGCACCACCGCAATTGTTGTGGGCGCGGCAACATTAAGCCATGTTTAAGAAAAGCCATGTTTAAGAAGATTTCACTAAGGACCTTAAAGACACTGGACACTATTGGTAATTGTCAAAGACTAGCCTTCACAGTTGGTGTATCTCAATATATGCATAAAATAACAAACTTGTGAAAATTTGAGCTGAAACGGTTGTCGAAGTTGCGAGACAAAACTGAAAGGAAAAAAACACCCTTGTCACACAAAGTTGTGTGCTTTCAGATGCTTGATTTCAAGACCGCAAATTCTAAATCTGAGGTCTCGAAATTAAATTCATGGAAAATTACTTCTTTCTCGAAAACCATGTCACTTCAGAGGGAGCTGTTTCTCACAATGTTTTATACCATCAACCTCCCCCCATTAGTTGTCACCAAGTGAGGTTTTATGCTAATAATTATTTTAAGTAATTACCAATAGTGTCCACTGCCTTTAAGCAGTCCAAACATTGTTCACCTTTTCACTAGAAGTGCAAAAAGCAAAACTTTACAACCATGCTAAAAGTAGGCAAGGTATCCCTGCTAAGGCTAAAGACACAATATTACATTTTCTTCTGTTTTTTTTTACTACAGAAACACAATGAAATGATGCTACAATCTGAGGAATATTTTTTGAGATTTGCTCTATTTTCAAGAATGATTTGGTTGTTAATTTATAATGACATCATAGATATCAAATCAAAGTTAATTTTCTTTTCAAGAAATTACATAACAAATATACATGTAGTGTGAAACTGGGGAGTCATCTGGGCCAAATGTCAAAGAGCTTAAGCAAAACAAAGTGGCTAACCACAAAATAATTATGCTTACCAGAATGAAGTTACCAACCAAAATACAATATCACAGGTACTATCTGTGGCTGATATTCTGCTTGCTTAATTTTGTAAGCAGTATTTTTTGCTTAAGCAGATCTATGAAATTGGCCCATGCCTGCTCAGCAGATATCGTTGTCGCCGCCTCCTACTTGAAATGCACAATGGTGCGAATGCTGAAATAAAAAAACACAGAATAAAGGTTTTTTTATAAAACAAGTTGTGCGATCAAATCAGATCTAAAAGAATACAGGACTAGCTTAACTTTAGTCTAAATGCTAAATTGGTTATGCAGTTCATAATACAAATTTTTGTTTTCAATGAAAATTTCCCTTTGAAATGAGAGAAAACTGTGCCTGAAAACCTTTAAAAAAAAATAGTTGGGTCTGTTACAACCAAAATTTTAACATGCTGAAAACTTTGCATATTATTTGTTACCTTTTGCCAGCGTGAAGTAGGTCAAATGCCTCGTTGATTTGATCAAAGTCGACATGGTGCGTTATGAACTCGTCCACCTTCAACTTGCCAGCTTGGTAATCGTCAACTAACTTGGGAACGCTGTCGCGACTTTTGTATCCTGTGGAAGGTTGAACACGGGGTGAATAATGGGGGGGAGGTAGTTCATTTATTAAATTCAGTCATGGTTTGTTCAAAAATTGACAAAAATGACAAAACATTAGCTGAATTACAAAGAGTTGCATAAACAAAAAGTACACAGGGATGCGAGTTCTCCACTTTTGACCAGAAAAGCTATTCTTGGTACGGGGCTTTAAGAAAAATGATTGAATGTGAAAAGAACTCAGGGGAGCTGAAGGTAGGAATTGGTGTTCCTCTTAAAGGGACCATGTACCTTTTCCTAACACAAAACACAATGTCCACAGATTTATGACACTAGAAAGCTTCCCTTGAAACTTTACTTAATTTACGTCTCGGTTTTAGCATTTAAAAAAGTATTTACCAGTTATGCTGAGATTATGGTATAGTATCATAACTGGTTAATGGGATTTTACATGTTAAATTAATTTTCGTCGTCCTGAGACGAAAATTATTTTGTGACTTGTTTTACTCATTTCTCAAAAACTACAGAACCTCAGTTAGTAATATTTGAATGGAGGCTTTCCACTATCATTATCTTCAAACCCTGTAAGTTTAATGTAAATCTGTGGACATTTTGAAAAGGTACCCAAATCCTTTAAAACAGTCTAGATTTGTAGGATGGAGGACAAGGAGTTCCAAACAGATGCAGTTTACGTGGAAACAACGATTCTATTTATTAATTCAAACATTACTCAATCTACAACCAACTACAGGAGCTTTTTTATACATACCTCCAAAGGCAGTTCCCTTCCAGACACGCCCGGTGACTAGTTGAAATGGGCGTGTTGAGATTTCTTGGCCAGCCCCTGCTACACCAATGATAGTAGACACACCCCACCCCTTATGGCAGCACTCTAGGGCTTGGCGCTGTCATGACAAACAAAACATGCAATAAATGGCGGCAATTCAAAATGAGTCTTGGATATGGGACAATGAAAAAACGTAATAAGCCAACAAAAACAAAACATAAGCGTCCTCCCTTCTTGAACAAAGGAAGGATTTTTGTTTTTTTTTAATGGCCGACCGATACATTTTTTAAGACAAATGGCTAGACTATTTAATAAAAATAAAAATACTTGCTTAGATCCTTCTTAAAATATATCCTTTTTTTCCCCATTACATTTTTTCATTTAAACACCTTTAGCAAAAACATGCACATTGGCGGGCAGATACGTGTAGGAAACAACCTCCAGTGGGGGGTGAAACACTAAAACGATTAGAAACAAAACAAAGAACCCTGGCAGGGAAAGCCAAAAGTGACAGAGAGTGACTAGAACCACAAGAAAGACCAAACAAGTAAAAACAAGTAAAATAGATATTCAATTCAAATCAATTCAATTCAGATACACACATTTATTTCCATAACTCCATGAAAATTGTTGACAAGTACATACATGTGACTATGGAGTAAAGAAAAATAACATTAATTAGCAGTAAGCAGGATAAGTATAATAAAAAGAGCATAGGGCTGTTTTGATAAGCAGAAGCTTGCAAAACAAACAGCCAGGCAGACAGGCAAAGAAGCAAAACAAACAAACATGCGTACAAAAAGGACAGACGAACATAAGACATGACACCACTCTGACACAAGACACATCAGAGCTAATACAACAAGTTCATAAGCAGGATTTGAAATAAACTTTGCATGGTTTAAGTATAACTAAGAAACGTTTTGCAAGTATAATTAACAACACTACTCAAAAGAGATAATCACATAGTGTTACCGCAAACCTCTCCTAACAAATTCATAATAAGCGAAAAGATGGCCAAGCAGAAGCGATACAAAATAGATATCTTACCATAGTGTGGATATTTCCGATACACTCGAATGTATAATCCAATCCCCCGTCCGTCATCTCACTAAGAACCTCTTGTAAGGTCTTGTCCAACTTCTTGGGGTTCACAAAATCGGTGGCGCCAAACTCCTTAGCTGTGAGAGAGAAATCATAACGTCATAAGCATAGGCGACTGGTGTGACTAGTGTTGAAATTGCGGCTATTGATTAACTCAGAGTACATTGTTCTGCCACGACCAATACAAAAAACCTGCTTGCTATCCACGACAGCCTAACTTACTTACCAAACACAACCAGACATACGGACACAATCCTTCAATCCTTTCAGCATGAATTTTGCTATATTGCGCCTGCGGCAATCAATATGCCGCACTGCATCTTGGGAATCAAATATTAGTAGCGACTAAATATTAGTAGCGACTAATGAAACACTCTGTCGTAATAATGTTTGAAGATGA